>NW_028274810.1:168798021-169107396 GCF_037043125.1 Eumetopias jubatus | reverse complement strand
ATTGACCAAGGCCATAGCCATTATCAAAAATCTCACCTCCAGGGGCCTCTGGGTGGCTCAGTTGGTTAAGTGTCTTCCTTGGGCTCAGGTCATGATCCTGGGGTCCTAGGATCCAGTCCCACTTCGGGCTCCCTGCTCAGCGGGGAGTCTGCTTCTCCTTCTGCCCCTCACCCCCCCTCCACTAATGCTCACTCTTTTGCTCTCTCTCAAATAAATAAATAAAAAAAAAATCTGAAAAAACAAAAACCAAAAAAATCTCGCCTCTATCCAAGTAACTGTCAGGGGAAACAAGGTGAAATGGAAGCATGTACTCCCTATTTATTCATTTATTAATTTTTTTCATTTATTAATTATTTAACAAATATTTGTTAAGCACCTACTAAAGTATTGGGTAGTATGAGGAATTCTATCAGTTAGGGTCCTAAGATGAAACAGATGGCACATTCAAATTAGGATAATCCGAGGGAGTTTATTTACAAGACGGCTTAATTGCAAAAGTTTCTGCAGGAACCCAAGGCTAACATCAGCACAACCATTACTACCCCAAGGTTCTGAAGGGACAGGGTGAAAGGAGAGTGAAAGCGCTGGGCCGGAGAGAGTTGCAAGGAGCAGAGGACTGCACAGGTTAGGAGCCAGGGGAACCTGATCTCACTCTCCTTCCTCCCTCCAGTCTCCATCCAGGACTCCCCACTGACTAATTTGGCCTTCTCTAGAGAGCTCAGCACTAGTTGACGGAACCCCGACAGGCCAGCCACCAGGAGGCAAGGGCAGAGGGGAGCAGGGTGTCAAAGAGATGTGGATGGGTGGATTGAAGACCCTGGCACAGGTGCAGACAAGAAAATCAGAAAACGCCTGTCCTCACAGAGTTTACTTTCTTATTAGAAGGTGGCTATGTTCACATGTAACAAGGAGAGCCTTAAGTGATATTGGGCAAGTACAAAGCCAGGGCTAATGTCCAGCAGGGGCAGTGTGAAATGCAGTGAGTGGCAACAACATTAAGTCAATGTACTCTGAACAGCTGTTATGTTTCTTCAAGAGTAGCCTTTTAATAGATCCTAAGCAGGATTGTAGAATAATATGTACATTTATCATTTTTAGAGACCTGCTCCTTATGGGGTGATAATGTAAGTAGCTGGAAAAGGGAGAACAGAACCATTGTGTGAAACCCACACCCTGTTTTCTTTTCTTTCTCCTTTTTTTCTTTTTTTTTAAAGATTTTATTGATTTATTTGGCAGGGAGAGCAAGAGAGAGGGCAACGGAGGGAGAGGGAGAAGCAGACTCCCTGCTGAGCAGGGAGCCCAAAGTGGGACACAATCCCAGGACCCTGAGATCATGACCCGAGCCAAAGCAGACACTTAACTGGCTGAACCACCCAGGCGCCCACACATACCCTATTTTCAAATCTTTCTCTTACCATAGGATCATAGGAGGCTGATGTATGCATCTTGACCTCTAGCACATGTCTTACACATATACTATATTCCCTTGGTAAATCCTTTTAAAAATGCAATTTCTCTTGATCTCAGTGTTCCCTATCCTTCAAGGCTGGAAGTTCTCTTAGTACTCCAATACTAATTTCTTCCTTATTAATTAATCCTTACTTGATTAGTTATTTGATTATGCATACATTTCTTCTGTGCTTTCATCCTGACCTTAAGTTGCTTAGAGGCTTATGGATTTTTAGATATTTCTTTAGATTCTTTTCCACAATATCTAGCACTATAGGTAGTGCAGGGAGGGTATGTAGTTTGATTAATTATATTTGATTATTTGGATAGATAAATTGTCCCAATAAAATTAACAGAACATTTATTCTTCAACCTGCTGGATCAAGATCCTCAACAGGTGGCTTGATCATATATCCTGTTTTGCCTGGAACAGTGTCAGAGTATGACTGTATTATCTGAATAAGTATTAAAAGCTCTCTCCATTTATAAATGTATCCTGAAGAAAGTATTTCTAAGTCATATACTAGGTAAAGGTCTAGTATCTGTAATACATAAAGAACTCTTACAACTCAACAGCAAAAAGACAAATAACTCAATTTAAAAATGGGCAAAGGACTTGAATAGACTTTCCTTCAAAGAAGATAGCCAAATAGCCAATTAGCACATGAAAATATACTCAATGCCACTAATCATTAGGGAAGTACAAATAAAAAAACCACAATGAGATACCATGTCACATCCACAAGGATGGCTATTATCCAAAGAAAGAAAGAAAGAAAGAAAGAAAAATAATAAGTGTGATGAGGATATGGAGAGATTGATAGCCTCATAAATTGCTAGTGGGAATATAAAGTGGTGTTGCCACGGTGGAAAATGGGGTGCTGGTTCCTCCAAAAGTTACATACGAATTCTCCTATGAGCCATGAATTCCATTCCTAGTTATATACTCAAAAGAAATGTAAACAGATAGCCCCCCCCACAAAAACTTGTACGTGGATGTTCGTAGCTGCATTATTCATAATAATTGAAAGGCAGGAACAAACCAAATGCCCATCAACTAATGAATGGATAGACAAATGTGGTACAGCCAGACAATGGAATAATATTCAGTCATGAAAAGAATGGAAGTACTGCTGCATGCTCTCACAGGGATCAACCTTGAAAATATTATGTGAAGTGATTTAAGTCAAAAGGCCAAAGATTATGTGATTCTATTTAGATGAAATGTCCAGAGTAGGCAAATCCATAGAGGGCAAAAGTAGATGAGGGGCTGTTTGGGCTTGGGGGAGAGATGAAAGTGTTTGGGATGAGACAGAGGTGATGCCTCACAACCCTGAAGATATTGAGAACCACTGAATTGTACAGTTTAAAATGGTGAATGTTATGTTAGGTGAATTAAATCTCAATTTTAAAAATCGCAAAAAAATCTGTAACAGAACAAAATCCCAATATGTCCTGGTTTGAGCAATTAAGAATATGATCACCCTATTCGTACGTAGAACAATTACTAGGGAGTAAATGGAAGAAAGTAAAGATTACAAAGATGACAAGGACCTGGGAGCTGAAGACTAGAAGGAAGGTCTTTTTCCAAGATCCAGTTCTCTAGGAGATAGACAGCCTGCATTACAGGTATAAAGGTTTGATTTTTGTATTTTCAATCTGTTATTACTCAGGATCAAGGTCAGACTGAAATTTTATTTAAAAAACTTTTTTTAAAGATTTTATTTATTTATTTGACAGAGAGACACAGCGAGAGAGAGAGCACAAGCAGGGGGAGTGGGAGAGGGAGAAGCAGGCTTCCCGCCGGGCAGGAAGCCCGATGCGGGACTCGATCCCAGGACTCTGGGATCATGACCTGAGCCAAAGGCAGACGCTTAACGACTGAGCCACCCAGGCGCCCCAAGGTCAGACTGAAATTTTAAAGATTCTCTTGAAGAGTAAGGGTTAATATTCCTTAGTACAGAAGGTTGCCCACCTAACACACTTTTAACTTAGAACTTTCAGATAGAGGAGAAAAACCAGAGGCTTATTAGCCTCAAGTTAATTCAGCAGAGGGCCAGGAGCTTGGGAACTTCAAGGCTAAGCAGGACCAAAGTGCTGATGTTGAAACTTTTGTATCAAGCCCCCCCTCCCCCAACACCCAGGGTCTTCTGGCACATTCAGATGAGCCCAGGGCCAGAGTCAGTAGCAGGTATGCATCAAGGATGATCCTACACGCGGTCTTTGCAGAGACATCTGGGACAGGAGTCACCTCTGTCTTCACACGTGCCATGGAGCCGAAACCAACCCATTCTGCACAGAGAAGACTGATAGAATGTGTGTTAACCTGGTTCTAGAGCTGAAAAGATGAACTCACGTTCCCATTTAGGGGAAAAGCATTTGAGAACTACGAGTTTATAAGCCTAGACTGTCTGTAAGTAGAAAGCTGTATGGAATCTACACCCTTCCTTAATTTTAACTCAGATGTTGGGTGAGAGCTTTCCTTATAAATAAAATGCCCGGAAATCTCCACGTGGCCCTCTCAGATGGGCCTCTCCTCTGCCTCAGTTGGCCACACCATTGTCTTGCCTCTTCCTTCTAGTCTCTTCTCCCTGGATTTTCATCAAGGACTTTCTCTAGACTTAGCCATATGGAGAGCACACAGGGATAAATCTGGGTATTTGCCTTCCAATACATTACAATCAAGTTGAAGAGACACATGAAATACTAAAATGCTAAATAATGTTATGCTTTAAATAACGCATGAGCATGTCATCAAGTCACAGATGATGAAATTCTAAATGAGTGGTTTAGGAATAAGTACTATGAGTTTAGGAGGATGAGATCACCATGGGATAAAAAAGATTGAGAATAGTTTGTGTTTCATTTAAAGTAACTCTCAGGGCGCCTGGGTGGCTCAGTCGGTTAAGCATCCGCCTTGGCTCAGGTCATGATCTGGGATTGATTAATCCAGATGATGCCTGGCATCAGGCATCTTGCTCAGCGGGGAGCCTGCTTCTCCCTCTGCCCCTCCCCCTACCTGTGCTCTCTTCCTCTCTCTCAAAGAAATAAATGAAACCTTTAAAAAAAAAAGTAACTCCCATCTTGAAGAACTCTTAAGGATTTTCCACTGGCAATTGAAATATGTTGCCCATTGATTAGGGTTTGAAAATAGTTTTGTTTCATATAATTATAATCAGATTTGATGTGTACTGTAAAATTCTAATACAGTCTTCCTTCCTAACTCCAAATTGGATAGCCTCTTAGCATGTGTGGTAACAGGATTTGACCTATAATACATTGTGTTTATATAATACCCTATATTTAGCATCAAATGGAAAAGTTTTCCAATAATGAGGTTTTGGAACACAGTCAATTCATAGGAATCAAGTCATGTTCGTGACAGCTCAGCAGCTCTGAACTGTTCTTGAGAAGAGAGTGAGTGACAGGTTGCAAAACTAGCAATTGTGCAAAGAACAGAGCTGCTCCCTCCGTCAAAACTTGACTGGAAACTTTCCTTATAACGGACTGTTTGGTTGTTTGACCTTTCTCTGGGGAAACCGTCCTTAGCGCCCCTGATCCTCCCACCCCGCCCCCTTAAAAACCTTTTGTTCTATCTCAAAGGTAGTTCTAGACCATCAGCTAAATTATCTTGGAATCTCGGCAGGCTCCAATTTTTAGCTTGACAATTACTTCAATGAAGCATGTTTTTTTCTTTCCTTTCTGAAAAACCAAACCAATCCAGGACAAAACAAAATTACCAAAAATACCACCATCCCTGCCAATAACAAACAAACACCCCCCACCCCCAATAACAATAACAACAAAAACATTCCAGGAGACAAAATTCCCGTGCCGACCTCACTTTGCAAAGATTTTAGGGACACACTTGGTGAACCTTCCATGCTGAGAATGTTCTGGCACAAAGAAATGAGAAGTTTTCCTGTTTCAGGTGTGGTTTTTAGACACAGAATTTTCCATACTGGATTAGATCATTTTTCCATCAAGGCCAATATCCTGCTTAGCTGACATGAAGTTAATGATGGTGAAATGCTTTGAAAACATAAATACCACATACATACGAGCAATAATGAGCCTGCATACTAGTAACTTTATGGCCCTAAGCCCTGGTTCATGGAAAGAACCTTAAATGCATAGAAGAGACAAAGTATTTAAAGATTCACTTCTTGCTTTTCTTCACATTTTACATGTCTTGAGGAAATAAATATATATATATTTTTTAAACCTGGAAGTGTTCACAGTTAAGGGTGTTTCCAGAACCAGTGAAGCATGTGTTTTGTGATCTTCTTTACAATGTGGAAGTGTTTCTGAAGTGTTTCTTGGGTCTGGCTGTGAAGAACTGAGTTAAGCCGGTTGCATGTAACTATAGGGCTCGCTGCCTAGAAATGATTATTTTAATTTTTCTCTCCTATTGGACAGGGAATAGGAGGGATGGAAACCTTCCCAAGTACTATTTCTTAAGTTGTATAGCTTTAAATTTGCTCAGAGAGAGGGAGCCGTTCTAATTCAGATCTGTTTACCTGGTGTTTTTTTCAGGTTAGTTCAATTTGTTTTCTACCTATGGGAAGGACTTTAAAATAATGAGTATAGTTTTTGTTTTTTTACTTTAAGTGTTGCTTTTTGTTTTTTTAAAGATTTTATTCATTTATTTATTTATTTATTTGAGAGAGAGAGAGAGAGAGAGAGAGAAACAGCACGAGAGGGAAGAGGGTTAGAGGGAGAAGCAGGCTCCCCGCTGAGGCGGGAGCCCGATGTGGGACTCGATCCCAGGACTCCAGGATCATGACCTGAGCTGAAGGCAGTCACCTAACCAACTGAGCCACCCAGGCGCCCTAAGTGTTGTTTTTTGAACAGCTTTTTGGATTAACAACAACTGAAGAGTGTCTGGGATTCATCCGTGGATTATGATTGCTTTGCTCTCTACAAAGGCTGAAAAACAAGGGAGTTTTTTCTGCACCCAGCAAACTCCCTTGTTCTTTTTGTTACTTTTAAAAAAGGATCTCAAATTTTCCATTTCAAAAGTTTCCGGGTAACTTTACCATTTGGTCTTTATTTAATGTGGAACTGTTTAGATTTCAGAACAATTAAGATTCTGATGCTTTAGGAGCTTATCTTTTTTTAGGATTGTGAGTGTCTATCTAGATTGTATCTAATTTTTATAAGCATTACTAAATAGCGGACTTTACAAAATATAAAAAAAGGTGCCAGAATAATACTTCATATTTATATTTAGTTTCAATCTCAAATATCCCAAAGCACTTTGCATACAAACATTTAGTCTGTTTTACAGATGAAGAAATTGAGGGACTAGAACAGCCACTGTAGCGCCGTGTAGCAAAAAAGGTCCTGGAGCTGGAACTAGACCCTGATTTTTTTAAGATTTGAACATACCATCAGAGGCCTGGCATTTAACCACCCTGGACTTCAGTCTCTCCACCTATACAACAAGGGATCTGGACTGGATATACTGAGGACACTAAACTTCTACATGTCTAAACTTGGAGGAACTTTTCAACAGCATGAAAATGAATAAGAGCTAAATTTAATTTGCCAGCGCTAGAGAAGAGGCGTGGGACAGAAGCCCGAAAGCCAGCGCAAGTGATGGCTTCAAGAGCAGGCATTGTTGGGATCAGGCTTCTCAGTGCTCTGGCCAAGCACTGGGCATCGTTGGGAATGGCGTTAGGTGACCTGAGCTCGCATGTATATGACTGGGCAGGCATAGACTGGGACAAAAAGTTCCAGTCAAGGGGCGCCTGGGTGGCTCAGTCGGTTAAACGTCTGCCTTCGGCTCAGGTCATGATCCTGGGTCCTGGGATCGAGTCCTGTGTTGGGGCTCCCTGCTCGGCGGGGAGTCTGCGTGTACCTCTCCCTCTGCTCCTCCCCCCACCTTGTGCTTGCTCTCTCTCTCAGATAAATAAAATCTTAAAAAAAAAAATAGCTCTAGTTGATTCAGTGAGAAAAAAAATCCAGTCAGGCCCATTGTTAGCAGCCATGTATGCCTAGTAGTCATTAGATTCCCAGGGTTTTCATATCTTTGTTAACTTACTTTTGACTTGCTTTTCTAAAACCAGCATAACCTGCTAGGAGGTAGGTTCATAGCTATAATTGTACATACATGGTGCCAAGCAATAAATTAAACTTTCTTAGTTTTCAAATTAACTGATCCTGCCTAATTGCACAACTAAAATGTTTTCTGGTTATAGAAGCAATGCCTGTTGTACCGAAGGACATTAGAAAAAGTTTTTAGAAACTATAAGTAAAATAAAATCGGCAATAATCCTGCCATCCAGAGAACACTCACTCTAAACATTTCAGTATGTTTCCCTCAAAATATACAGTTTTTGTTTTCAAGACTGGGATCACATTGTATACATGGCTTTAAACCTCTTTTTCTATTAAGGAGATACTGGGAGCTCTTTCACATCACAAACGAACTTAACTAGTAAATTGGTATTTAATTCTGATGCCAAACATCTGGACGAAAAGTAAAAAGTCTGTCAATTATCTAGCTATTTTCAAACACCCAGATGTTTGGCATCATATTGACAAAACATTAGAATCCTTGACCAAAATTTGCAGCTTTTGCACAGATGTCTGGCATTATGGAGGCTAACTCTCTCTGAACTGACTGGATCTTTTGGCAGAAGAGAGCACTTCTTAGGTCAAAAGTGTTTCAAAGTTTAGCTCATGTGTACATGGGTAACTTTTTCATTGTTTCATAATGAATCAGTGGCACGAAGAATATACACATTTTAGGAGCCCTTCATCTATTTTGGTAAAAGTCTGCTAACTACGTTTTTAGTCATTTCTCAGCCGATTTGACTGTTCACCCCAAGAGCTTTGCATGAAGTTTTTGCTTCATTCCAGTCTTGGTCTTGAGGATTTGTCCCCTACTTGGGGGTTTGTTTTGTCTTTTTGCTCTAATTAAGAAAGTTCATTCTGGCTGTTAATTTTATTAACAGATTGCTCTGAATATTTAAAAGTCATGTTAACATACCAATATCCCTGACAACAGTCCCGCTTAAAATACATTAAGATTTTTTTCTAAAAGAGATTTTTATGGTTTTCCTTGGGTCAGAGTCCTCCTTCTAGTTCTGTATTATGTATTTTCACATTATGCCCTTTTTTGATTTCTGAAGGTATCATTTATAAACGTTCAACGAAGTCCAGTGTTATCCACAATTGTGTCACGCCAAATTATGTAGTTGAAAACATATTCATAGTTATCTCTGATACTATATCCTTAGTATATTTTTCTACTTCTTGACATTCTCAAGTGTAGGTGTCTTTAATTTCCATCCTATCTGGTTTTCTCTTTGTTAGTGTTACTATGATTATGTCTACTACATGTCTATTAGTGTAAAAACATTTCTACTTCTAGTTGCTGAAATGGGGAAAAAAAGAGAATCTATCCAAGTTATGCCAAAAAGAGCTATGTACTGAATAATTCAATGCATGAGTCAATTAGCAATGGGAACTAAGTTCATATCTTGCCTCTCACCCACACAACGCTGTTCAGCTTGTCCTCTACGTTCTCCTCCCAGCTCTTTGGCCAACTTGCTCAGTTGCCAGAGGTGGGGCATTAGCTGGGGCTTTGCCTCAGGTTCTTTATCCTTCATCCATAAAAATATTATGAGACATTCCCACATTAGTATGTTTTGTGAAGTAATTTGTAAAGGTTCTTTGACATCGTAAATATTAAATGTTGTTACTGTTAAGTAACTTGATTTATCTGAAGGAATTGCACTGATAAACCAGGTGGATAGGTTTTTGATTTTTTTTAAAAGATTTTATTTTTTAAAATAATCTCTGCACCCAATCTGTGGCTCAAACTCAACCCCAAGACCAAGAGTCGCATGCTCTACTGACTGAGCCAGCCAAGCGCCCTGTTTTAGATTTTTTTTGTTAAAGATTTATTTTATTTATTTGAGAGAGAGACAGAAAGGGAATCTCAAGCAGACTTCCCGCTGAGCACAGAGACTGATGCGGGGCTCAATCTCACAACCCACGAGATCATGACCGGAGCTGCAATCAAGAGCCAGACGCTTAACTGACTGAGCCACCCAGGTGCCCCCTCTTATTTTTGATTTAAAAAAAAATACTTAAACCACCCCACATTTGAGAACTCTTTGTTTCTTGCAAGGAGGGTAATTGCCTCATTTCCAGTTTTAGTATCTGGGTCTATGTATGTTTTGCTATCATGAATATTTTCTTCAGACGTATTGAGTGTCATATGCTTGGTGTTCTTGCCCAATTGCAATTTACTTATGATTTTATATTCTAGGTGCTTTTCTGGGATCTGAACAGGTCTAAGTAAAGCAGTCACTAATGAGGTGATATGCCACTGCTATTCTGGGATGATATCTTCACATGATTGCTATGTTTCATATGACAGCAAATCTTTGGATAAAAATGAGAAATTATAGTTACTTAGCTAGATGCTTGAGAGTCTCTAGATGGCTGTCTTCTTTTCATCCGAAGTACTATGGTGCTGGGCTATAAAAACTGTACCCTTAGAGTTCTGATCTAGTGTCCTTCAGATGTAGATTTCTACCTGGCTATAGAGGTTGTATATATTAATAAGCAGAGAGATATACATATGGCCATATATACAGAAATTATTGAAAGAAATCGTAGTTTCAATTCAAGCATTTATTTGGCAATTGATGATTAAACTCAGTCGCTAATTGGTTGCTTTAAGGTTAAGTAGTTGTTTGATAGACTTCAACTCTTATTCCTTATTATTGGTGTAGGCATATATCCGGGTGCACACATTCCTATGCAGCTGAATTTTCGGGACTATTTTCTGATATCTACCACTGATGAGAAAAGTCAGACTCCTCTGTTTCTCTCACATCCCTCATCCAATCCATTAGCAAGTCCTGTGGCACTACCTTCAAAATATATTCTGAATCTAACCACTTCTCCCCATTTCTACGACCTCCATCTTGGCCTAGGCTATTTCGTCACTTGCCAAGACTATAGCAGTAGTCTCTGGCCTGGTCTCTGTCTTTCCAGTCTTGTGTCCCAGAGGATCTCTTCCCTCCACCAATGCCAGAATGATCTTTTAAAAATGTAGCCTGGATCATGCTACTTTTCTGCTCCAAAACCTCTAAAGCTTTCCAAGATATTCCGAATACAAGCTGACCTATAAACCCCTGCATAATCTAGATCCCACTTCTCACTCTTCCTGTCTCTCTCCAGCCACACAGGCCTCTCACTGGTCCTCACATATAGGAAGCCAGCTTGAGTCTCAGGGCTTCTGTGCTCACCGCACTGTCTGCATGGATATGCCTTGCCTTGTAGAGTTATGTTATGTCAGGTGTCTGTTCAATGTTGCCCCCTCAGAGAGACCGTCGAGTGCCGTGTTCTCTAAATTAGGTGGCTGGCCCCTTGTCATTCTCAAAACCCTTAGCCTGCTTGATCTTTCTCCATGGTCCTCTTCACTATCTGAATTTATGTTAGCTATGCTTCGGTCTATACTTTGTTATCTCTCTCGGCTACCAGCATATCATCTTCATGACAGAAGGAATTTGGTTTGTCTCATGCATTGATGTATCCTGGCACCTAAGTTGGTCTCGTACTTAGTACATGCTCAGTAAATATCTTTTCACTGAAGAAATGACTTAGGGTTGACTTTGGACCTTGGTTCTCTAGATTTATATCATTCTATTACACAGTTCTGAGCTTGCAAAATTATGTTTCTTGGAGGCATGATTATCAGCAAATAATGTTTCCTGGACAGTCGACCTAAAGAAGTCTAGATAGTATGTGGAGATAGTTAAGTCAGATCATCAACATTTGATCAACTACCTGATTTGTGTTTTCAGCTGTGGTGATAATTTCTGCCAGGTGATGCAGACATGGGTCCTGTTGGCTTCCAGCATGATTGGGGTTAGATGTGCCATCCTCACATGCCATAGGGGAAATGGGACTTACTCACTCTGAGTCATTAGGGTCAGTTTTCTTTTTCTTTCTTTCTTTCTTTCTCTTTCTTTCTTTCTTCCTTTCTTTCTTTCTTTTTCTTTTCTTTCTTTCTTTTTTTCAAAGATTTTTTTTTTATTTATTTGACAGAGAGACACAGCGAGAGAGGGAACACAAGCAGGGGAAGTACGAGAGGAAGAAGCAGGCTTCCCGTGGAGCAGGGAGCCTGACGCGGGGCTCGATCCCAGGACCCTGGGACCATGACCTGAGCCGAAGGCAGACGCTTAATGACTGAGCTACCCAGGTACCCCTAGGGTCAGTTTTCTTTCTCATCTTGGCTCACCTCACAAATCACTGAATATTCCAATGCCATGGTCATTTCCTATGTTGTTAAGAGCATTCTCTTTTCTCATATTATTAAAGATGAAAAAGACAAAAGTTGATATGAAGGGCCCAGCCACCCGAGCAGAAACTTCCCCTTGTATGAACACCTGTGGTTAGTCCCATAACAAGTATGTTGAATTCTTTCCAAGTGTCAGATTGTGTGATGAGCACTAAGAAAAAGCAAAAACACAATAGCCCTTTCATTTGTATCACACTTTCTTAGAGCTTTCACAGATATTCTTTATCATTATTACTATTAAGTAAACCCTACCATCAATGTGGGCTCGAACTCACTACCCGAGACCACTAGTCACATGCTCCACTGACTGAGCCAGCCAGGCACCCCCACATATTCTTATTTATTTTGTTGATAGTCTCTGCTCTCAAGAAGTTTATAATCTATTTGTGGCCTTAAAAGTATAAAATAATTAGAGACGAATGTGAAAGTATATAGTTAAAGGCTAGATTGCTTGGTTAGAATAGATATTATAGGAATTGAGGGCTGGGCTTGGACTGACTGGACTGGTCCTTTCAGAGAAGGTTCGAGAGAGAAGCTTAGGGTTGAGCCAAAGCTTTGTCTGACTTCCTCACTGGATCATTGCTTATATTAATATAAGATGTATTTCATGCTCCCAAAGATCTTATAATCAAGTAGAAAGGTTAAAAAAGTAACATTAAAAAAAAGTTGAATTTGGTACTAATACAAGAATGATATAAGCAAAACAGAATGGGACATCAGAGGAAAAAGAGATAGCTTCCCATCAGGCTATCAAGGAAAGCTTCATAGGGAAGGGGACATAGGACCTAGGGTTCAAGGATGAAGACCACCACCGCAGGCACAATAAATTCACTCTACTGGCAATGACTCAGCATCAATTTGGCCAACACTATCAGAGCATTTTCCATGTGTAGCTACAACCTAAATACCTTCCCACATAAGTGCATCCTTTAGGTTTATAACGAGCAGTATTACTAAAGTGGTCTGTCAGCAAGCTACTCGAGAAAGCGATTCAAACTTACATGCAATTAAGCAAGAAGGATGGATCACACTTAAAATGGAGGAAGTACCTATGCTCAGTCAAAAAGCTTTTCTCTACTCCCCAAGTCCAACAGAACAATACTATTTGCTCTTATAAAGACAAAACTTAGTGCTAAAGAAAATAATCAGAATATTATGTTGCTATGTAAATTAATGCAGAATGATAAAAGGAGACGCATCAGAGAATGTGCCCTTTACACGTAGAATTGGTAACTCTCTTGCTCAAAGAGGTATGAGGCTCAGGAAGGTTAATCAAGTACCGAAACTTCCATAGCTCCTAAGTGACACGACTCCTGGAAACTGAAGACTACTGGTCTGTCTGGCTCCATCACAACACTGTGAGCTGCCATAGAGAAAACCCGAGAGAAAGCAGGCTAGGTTGAAGCAGGAAGATACTTCACGGTAATCCACAAAGAGGACTGTTAGGCTCCTGCCGAAAAATCTGCAAGGTGCACAAACGGATGCCACCGACTGTCAGTCCCTCTGCAGCAAATCTTGCTTTTAATTTTAACAGTGCTTCCACTGTTCCCAATAATTACTTACTTTGATTTTTTAGTTTTCCACGTTTACAATGATTTTTACATCAAATTTACCCATTAGCAAAGGAAGCACTTTCATTCAATCCCAAACAAAACACAAAACAACGGTCTCTGAGTCAAGAAAGATGGGGAGCAGAGGTTTGGGCTGGTGAGTTACATCTGTGGGGAACATGAGCAGTCGGCCAGGCAGCACAGGAAGGCAGAAGGTCGGGGACTAGACATTGATATAAGGAGGCAAGACTCTCTTGACTTATGCCTCCACTTAATTTTGTTTGAATTTTGAAATCAGAGCTGCCCAGATGTAAGTATGTCTTAACAGAAGCACATTTCAAAGCCAAATTTCAGTGCTGTTTACATCGGCCACCATTTTACCTCACTCTCAGGCAGTGTTCTCTTCCGTTAATGTTATTAACTGAATGTTGGTTAGTGCTTAGAATGCAAATGAAACATAACATGTCACGGTTATCCCCCATGACATATTTCAAAAGAGAAATAAGTGACACTGGATAAGACGATTCAAAGAAATTCCTATACAGAGCACCACTTCTGCCTCCAGTTTTCACTGTATCTTCAGATAGATGTGCTGATTTTTAGTTCTCATATTACGTATGTGTTGGTTCCTTCTTACTGGATGGGGGTGAGTTCAGTAGATTGCCCTAGTGGTTTTGGGGAAGCAGGAGGAACAAGACCTGTCAAGCTTATTCTGGAAGGAGCACTGAGGAGAGAAAATTGGCAGGCAGAAGGGTGGAATGAGGTACCAGGAATGGGCTAGGGAAATGGGTCCAGAACTCATGGGTCTCCCTTTATGTGGCACCTTGGTGATATAAGACCAGGTTTTAGCTCTTAATATTGGCACCCATCCACTCCACCCATGTAGTAATTATATTAAGACTTACTATTATTTTATTATTTTTCATGTATATACTATATAGATACAGATATCGTTATCATAAGATAGTTTTCAAAATCCTAGTGTTACTGTAATAGTCTTTCTATTTGGTCTTAGGCCACTCCTGCCAGTTCTAAAAACCAGTAGAATAAAACCTTAGGTCCTAAGACACACTTTATTTTTTATTATTTTCTCTCATTTGTTATTTCAACTCATAGTCACAAACGAACACAGAAAAATCTCCTTCAAACACAGTGGGAGTATGACAGTGGGTAGCACTTGGGGAGTACCGGCAGCCTTTACGTGTGGATTATATTACCAGGAAACTTACTATAAGTGGAAATAAAGTACATCAAATATTGTTTTCTCACAGAAACAGTGCTGTAAGCAAAGGGTAAAGTTCCTGACCTAGGTCGGGCTTTATGCCAACTTTTACCAAATGCAGGACTTAATAAACTATAAATGATATATTTTATGTTTCAGAGCATAAAGCTTTCTAAAGCATGCATAAATCAATTAAGTGGTGCTACAAGGAGTCAATAAACATAAAATCCATTTAATATGATGCACTCTCTTTGACCACATTTTCCTGCCAAATATTATACTGAAGCAAAACAACTCTAAGGAGCAGGTTTATTAGTTTTATGGATTTCAAGATGATTTCCTTGAGGACATTTTGACGAGCATATTGAAGGAAAGTTTGGGGCAGTGATTTGATGCCATTTTGGAAGAGAGAAAATGAACTCTGTGTTCTCTTGGTCAGTTTCCCTCGTTTTCTTATAGTCAATTTTCCTGTCATAAAACCTCGGGATTAGAACTAATCATGGCCTGCTAGTGTGCAAGAGGTTGGGATTCATTTCCTCAAAAGGGGAGAACAACATATGTTCATGTGAGAAACTGCATGTGTGAGTGTCAGAAGTTACAACACGGGTGTCATTGGCAGAGGGCTGTACGTGTGAATTGCTGTGAGGAGAAATCACCAGAAGCATTGCTTGCATGATTTCCCCCTCTCCAATTTACCACTGAGTGGAAGGGACATTAGCGGAGAGACTTTGGTTCTTATCACCCCAGTTAATAAATTCAAAGCAAAAATGGGAGGACTCTGAGAAGGTCTGAGAGCTCGAGACTAGGCCTTAAAGTCATCCCAAACGTCATTATGTTAGATGTGCTCATCCTACAATGAGAAATCATTGGTTATCTTTTGCGAATCCAATAAACGTTGAGGGAAAATGGATCTCTAATAATTATCCTCCAAATCTTGCACTAAAATCCTGAGGTTTCTGTCAAGCCAGTCTGTGTGACAGGACACAATGAACAGTACAATTTGTTCTAATTCATGTAGGGGAAAAAAGGGAAACTATTCATTTAATCTTGTATTACATCAAAATGGATTTGGGAAAAAGTCCCAAATTAGTTCTGTCATTTCTGACAACATGATTTTTATCAGATGACTAAAAGCTTAGTTAAATGGTGGGAGGGGGCAGGGGAAAGATTTTATTTCAAATCTTGAGAAAAAGACCCTCGCATCGAAATTATTCAACTATCATTTGCAGATATCAGTGTTCAGAATAACTCTCCTATAGCTGTGTTTATTTTTTGCAGAATGCACTCTTCATCACTTCCATTTATCTTAAAAGGCCCAGTTATTCCTTTCCTTAGTGTACAACCAACTCGACTAAAGCCGTGTTTATCTCTGCTTGTTTCCTAATCTAGTGGAATCAAGGAGGCAAGATGGTCAAGTATGATTTCCTGTTGAACTGCAAACTGTTTACCTAGCATGTTGCACAGCAGTAGTCTTGTTTTCTAAAATCACCCCAAACACAGTGGAAAGCAAGAAGGTTCTCTTCTAAAAGCTGGTGAACACAATGTCACAAACCAACCTCTCTGGGATAAAGGCACTAGTGTCTTTCAGAACTTGTCTTTCAGGAGGTAGAAGAAGTGATATTCTCAGGTTTTGAAAGGAGGAGAGCCACCATCTCCATTAGGTTCTTCTAAGTACCAAAAAAAAAAAAAAAAAAGAGTAAGTGAAGCAGAGATTGGTGATTAGTTTTGCTTCTTTAGCAAATCCAGCTTTCTTCACCCTGTATCTTTTTTTGCCTTGGTAACAGTGAATGAAGTCCTTTGAAACAAGGAGGCATTTCCTTCAAGGACGACTTTCTCTCCCTCCGGTCCTCAAACCCAGCCCTTGCTTGACTTGATAAGTAGGGGAATGAACTCAAGAGCGAAGATGTGAGCTAAAACCAGCCTTTAAATGGAATAGGCCTCACCAAATTCAAAACCTCTTTAAATGTCAACACACCTTGAACAAGGAGATAAGTTCTTTAAACAAAACAGTGAAACCCATGAAGAGGTATTTGTGAGATTTAAACTGAGAGAACCTCTCAGAGGTGACTTCTTGGGGGGCTGGAGTGGCTCATCATCATCCTTACAGGGAGAGCTTTGACACTGAGCTGTATTAAGGATTATAAAATAATAATATCCACCATTTTTTGAGCTCTCATCTCACGCCAGGTGCTTTATGTATCTCATTTGACTTGCATAGCAGCCCTATTAATTATCGTCATTGCCTCCACTCTACGGATGAGCATGTGGCTACCTCCGGGTCAGCAGGAGTGACAAAGCTTGAACCTAGAACTTTATGTTTTTTTCTACTACACAAAGAGATTTCCTTCAAAAGAAATAATCAACGAGACTGCTTTGTAAGGAGTAAAATTCCATGGCGTTTTATCGTTAGAGCTTTCCTATTCGGCAAAGTCTGGCCAAAATTCAAAACAGAGCTCTATTCTGGAAGGTGGCATGAGCCTGGGTTTCATTATCACTCACTGTCTGCGTTAGACTCGCACCACGTTATTTATCTGTCAGAACCTCAGTTGTTTTCGTTTGGGAAATGGTGATGATAGTAGCTGTTTAAATACTGTTTGGAAGAACAAATAAGATAATATAGTAACAAAATGCCTGGCACATTGTGGGCAAGGCTGGCCTTCTGTAAATGTCCGTTTGTCTTCTTTCCTCCTAACTGTTCAAAAATAATAAAAGCTGTTCTCACTCGGTGAATGCCATTTCTCATCCATTCAGTCGCCTAAACTGCAAACCTTGAAATAATCACTCATTGATCAGTTCAAAAGTTACGTTATGAACACTTTATGCCTGGCATTGTTCTAGGCACTGAGATTAAGAAATGGTCAGAACAAATGAAGATAATTTAGCTACTGTTTTCCATCTCGCCAATCTTTCAACCAAATAACCACCAAAGTTCTATCTCCTGTGCATCGGTATGTTAGAAAGTGAGATCCGATCTTGCTAGAACATCTTCAGTCTGTCCCATTCTATTCTTTCTTACTGTCACCTCCCCAATGTAGAAATGCTTTCTCTGCCATCTGTCCTAGATCAGTGGTTCTTCAACGTTAGCAAGCACTGGAATCACCTGGAAGGCTTGCTCAAACCCAGGTCGCTGGGAACCACCCCCAGAGTTCCCAGGTGATGTTGACGCTCTTGGTCAGGGGACTACACTTTGAAACCCACCTAGTTTGCTTATTCTCTCTCCACTTGTAACCTCACCATCATCTAATCCGGGGGTCAAGAAACTTGGCTCCTCAGGCCAAATCTGGCCCACAGCTTGTTTTTGTCAATAAAACTTCGTTGGAACACAACCATGCCCATTTGTTTACACATTGCCTATGGCTGCTTTTGTTTTACAAGGCAGATAGAAGTACTTGTGACCGAGACACATGATATATGAAGGATGACCCACAAAGCCTAAAATATTTATGATCTGGCCTTTACGGAAAAAATGTGCTGACCTCATCCTCAACAGGCTATGAAAATGGTCTTTCCATAAATAAAGCCCATCTTATCACTTCCTGATTTAAAAAAATATCCGATGGCTCCTCATTGCCTACACTGTCGAATCCAAAGTCCTCTATGATATGACGAGCTGTCCAACCATCGTTTGCCAAACTTTTTGCACCCTATCCAATAATTAGCTATCCTGGATGCCTTCGTTTTCTCTGAGCAGGCCAAGAGCCTCTCGCATTGCCTGGCTTTCCCCATCTTGTCCCCCTGTCTATAGCACCCTTCTCCCTTTACTTCACAGGGTGAGCAGCTACATAAGAGGGGAGTTTAGTTTTTGAGAATTCAACTGTATGCTCTACAAAGAGATACAGAGAAATGGGACAATGCTACCTGTCCATTCTCCTTGATGACTTTATGCTTCTGAATGAGCCTGAGATGGGAGGCTTGAGTCTACTGTTTCTTCAGTCTGCTCCGATCCCCTCTGCCTCTCATATGTTAGTGTGAGTATCTCACGACAGAGGGTGTAATCCCAGTGTTTAAAGATAAGTGTTTTTCATACAACAGAGCCAATAAACACAAGCCAACTCTTCATCTGGTATTCAAAGAAGAAGTAACAATCTGTTCCTAAAGTAGAGGAAAATCTGGCTGTGTTGGGCTTACTAGACACTAGTTATTTAGATACTATATATGTAGATAGTACCTTCTGGGTGATTTAAAGGGTTCACTTTATTTTCATTTATTTATTTATTTTAGGATTTTATTATTTTTAGTTTTTTAAAAGATTTTTATTTATTTATTTGGGAGACAGAGGGAGTGATAGAGCACGAGTGGGGTGGAGGGGCTGAGGGAGAGGGAGAAGCAGATTCCCTGCTGAGCAGGGAGCCCGATACAGGGCACAATCCCAGGACCCCAGGAGGAAGCAGAAGGCAGACGCTTAACCAACTGAGCCACCCAGGCGTCCCTAGGATTTTATTTTTAAGTAATCTCTATACCGAACATGGGGCTCAAGATGAAGAGTCACATGCTCTACCAAATGAGCCAGCCAGGTGGCCCTAAAGGGTTCACTTTAAACATCAGCATTTAGAACCCTAAATAGGACCTGATTAATTTTTTTTGGAGGGTAACAGTGGTTATACCATTTTTTTTGTTTTGAAGTATAGTTGACACACAATGTTACATTAGTTTCAGGTGCATAGCATAGTGATTCAACAGGTTTATACCTTATATATACATATTTTACGATTTATTTATTTATTTAAGTAATCTCTACACCCAGCCCTGAGATCAAGAGTCACATGCTCTTCTGACTGAGCCAACCAGACCATCTGTCATCGTAGAATGCTCTCACGGTACCATTGACTGTATTCCCTATGTTGTACCTGTCATCCCCGTGACTTACTCATTCCACAACTGGAAGCCTGTACCTCCCACCCCCCTTCACCCATTTTGCCCATCCCTCACCCCCAGGACCTGAGTCATTCTGTAAGCCTTAGCACGATGTCATTTCTTCTCATTTCCTCTGATGTGGGGTCAGTCTTCCTCTTTGTTCCCACAAATACCTTCTGCACCCTTTGCAATTTGTACATATCTATATTATGACATTGAATTGTAACTATTTTATTTTCAGGCTCTCTCCATTAGACAATGAGCCATTCAGGGACAAAGGCTTATTTTAGCTATCCAGTGTCTATGTCTTCCCCGGTACCTAACCTAAGTGTAAATATGTAGCAACTGGTTGCTGATGAAATGGATGAAGCCCCACCTCCAACTTTAGACCACTCCCTTTTCTCTGAAATGATCTATGAACTCCCACTGAACTTTCCGCTAATGCCTTACATTTAACATTTCAGTGCATTTTAATTCTTCCAGTATTCATTTTCTTTTTTCAAGCAGATTTAAGCTTGTTCAGGGAACAATCTATATGTTTACTCCATTGTGACAAGAAAATAACAGTTGTTAATGGATTGATTGCTAATTTGAGTGTGATATGTTAAAAACAGAGATAAACTAATCAAATAGTTTTCACTTGCTCAGAGATTTGTTTATGCCTGCTTGTCTACAGTTATAAAGACTTTGCTATAGAGTGAATGTTTCAGTCCACAACCTGCTCCCCACCCCCCACCACCCTGAATACATATGTTGAAATCTCGCATCCCAGAGATCTCCCTCACCCCTGCCTTCATGCAAAGACACAGTGAGAAAATGACCATTTATGAACCAAGGAGGTGGCTTGTCTTAGACACCAAATCCACTGGTGCCTTGATCTTGGACTTCCCAGCCTCCAGAACTTGAGACATAAATTTTAATTGTTTTTAAGCCACCTAGTCTATGGTATTATGTTATAGCATCTGAAAGGACTAAGACAAGTGATAAGTACGTCTCCACTTTGAGTAGAGATCATTTCCTCTTATTTCAAGAGTCCATATTTGCAAATGAGCCATATCCACCTTGGTATTATTGTCTGGAGTTGCCTAACCTGTGTCCTCTGCTTGGAATGTTCTTCCTTGCTGGCTGGCTTTTTTCTCACCAGCTGTGCTCAGTGCTGCTCCCTACACCTTCATCAAAAGTTGCTCTCTTCCATGATCCATTTTATTTTCTCTTATAGCATTGTAAACAATGTAAGTTAAAGATGCCAAGTACATATTTGTCCAAGGAAAGTCAAGGTGCCACAGGTACCATACTAAAGGTGGAAAACAGCTAAGCTGTTTGACCCTGTATTCAATTTTTCTACCTGTGGCCAAAAACATTAAGGAGGACACAATAGAGAATTGATTATTCAAAAGTTAACCAAACTTAAAGACCATCATGTAAGATATTTATTACTCTGGAGTATTCAAACGACATTTTGCTCTCATTTACCAGGGATTTTCTGCAGACCTCCATTTCTTAGAATTCTAAGCAATATTTCTTTTAAAAATAATCATAATTTATCACAGTTTTGAAACTACATCTGATAACTCTAAGAAACTTTAGAAAATATTTTCCTTTCTCCTGTATCTTTGAAAGTGAAACAGAGGGGCGCCTGGGTGGCTCAGTCAGTTAAGCAACCGACTCTTGGTTTCCGCTCAGGTCATGATCTCAGGGTCGTGTGATCAAGCCCCGAATGGGGCTCTGCGCTCAGTGGGGAGTCTGCTGGAAGATTCTCTCCCTCTGCATGCACTCTCCCCCCATTTGCATGCACTCTCTCTCTCTAAAATAAATAAATAAATCTTAAAAAAAAAGAAAAGAAAGTGAAAAAAAGGTCAACCAATAAAATTATGCTAAAAAGCTTGAGACCAAAGAAAGGAAGGCCTCTATCCTGGTAGGTGTCACTGTGAGATGGCTGGAGTTGCCTAACCTGTGTCCTTTGCTGGGAATGTTGGTGGGTGGATGTGTGTTTGTTCTTTAGCTTCAGACCCAGACACTTAAGGCTGAGTCCATTTACAGATACCAGACTTTTTGCCTAAAAGCCAAGGGGGAATGGAGCAGAGCCGATTGAAGGACTAAAGCAGGTGGAAGGGTTTCTCTCTCTCTGTCCCCCTTTCTCTTTCCCTTGATTTCTTTTATATAGATTTTTGTTGTCTATCCCTTCAACCCTTCCACATTTCCTTTCTCTTCTTACACATAAACCACTAAGGTTTAGAACTAAAATTGGAGTTGCAAATGTTACTAGCTATAATTATTTTTAAAAATACTTTATATTTTCTGGGGCGCCTGGGTGGCTCAGTTGGTTAAGCGACTGCCTTCAGCTCAGGTCATGATCCTGGAGTCCTGGGACCGAGTCCCACATCGGGCTCCCTGCTCAGCAGGGAGTCTGCTTCTCCCTCTGACCCTCTTCCCTCTCGTGCTCTCCATCTCTCATTCTCTCTCTCTCTCAAATGAATAAATAAAATCTTTAAAAAAATACTTTATATTTTCTGATACAATTTTTCATTTATTCCTCTAATATAATGTTCTGTTGCTCAGATTGCTTTTTAAAGAGAGTATTCCAACCTTCTTTGCTTGCTATTTTTAAATGGTCTGAATGAGTCAATAGTCCAAAAATGTGCATTTCTTTGACCCAGAAACTTTGCTTCCAGGAATTTTTATTAAGGGAATAATTAAACAGGTATGTGAGGACATTTGTATAAGGCTATTTATTCTAGAACTGTTCATCATATTGAAAAATTGGTACCAATAATAATGTTTTTAAATAAACTTAGGTACATTCATACAATTAAATGTTATGCAACCATTAAAATTAATTATGTAGATAAATATTTATTCCCATAACATATATTTATGCTATATAGTTAAGGGATAAAAGTAGTTTACCAAATGATGTATACCATGATGTCTGTTTTAGATGAATATGCATAGATACACGTATTAAGGAAAAATAGCTAGAAGAAAGTATGATAAAATTCAATAAATTATATAGTAGTTGTTTCTGGTGATGTGATTGTGGATTTTTCTTTTTTGTTCACATGCAATTTCTAATTTTCCTATAATTAGAAAAACTTACTTTTATAATAAAAATAGTTTACTATAGCCAACAAAACGTAGTGCTTATTCTATGGGATAGTCCACTAATTTGTATAGAAAATGGTATCCGTTTTTGTTCTAATTAATTGTACAATCTTGTTCTCTCATTCTCTTTCCAACTTTTTTCCTTCTCTGTCCCTTCTCAATTAAAGAACTTCTCATGTCTGGGAAAATCACTGGTGAACAACTTGTGGAGGCCTCTGGAGGCTCACCGTGCCTTAAAGTTAAAAACAGATAAAATGAAAAATTCACTGCTCAAGGGAACTGTTCTCTGGTGGAAATGTTCTTTAGACGACTAGGATTTTCTTTCAATCTGTTTGATTTTAATGGGTTTTCAGCTTCAAGATGTCTGGGGGGGTGTCGATTTCCAAGGGAATTAGTTCAACGTAACCTCCTTATTGGGACATGTAGTGACATATAGTTGCTCTGCAAAAGTGCCCATTTTTAGGGGGGTAGGTACATGAGCAAAAAAACCTGGAAATTGAGTTTTCCAAGGCCTTCAAACTGTCTTTCCCTGACCTATTTGTTTTTTCCAGACAAATGCCACCTTGCCCTGAATTGTCCTATAATTCTGCATTTTGCGTATTTCCAAAGTTGGAGGCCCAGGATTCCCGCCCCCCCCCCCCCCACCGCCCCTGCCCTTTGTCAATGGCAAGGCCAGGGTCCTGGCTTGGATCGTGGTAGCAATAAACTCCATAGCAGGAGAGAAGCCATCCCTCCAGGATACACACGGACTTCTAATATCTTCTAATATTGGGACCCCAAATGTGAGGTTAAAGGAGCTGAGTGAGGGATTAGGGCCTGGCAATTGCATGTGCTATTTTTAGCTCCTGTGTGTGGTTCCAGGTCATGTGGGGAAGCACTTATCCTCTCTGCTCATTGGTTTCCAATTGACAGAATGAACAGTGTGATATTGTAGGCAGGGGCGCTGCTTAGTTAAAGGGAAAGGGAAGAATGCCACAAACAGTATTCTCAGCAGAGCGAACAATGATAGGGGAGCCCAGAAATCTTTTCTAGATTTTATCCCTGACTTGTTTGTGTATCCCTGAGCATTTAGGCTATTTCTGTGACCTCAGCTTTCTCATGCATAGACAGGTAATAAGGCTCTGTTCTCTCTGCTTTCATTATATGGGCACGGTAAGGATAAAGTAGCAAGTTAATGAGATTTAAAATAGGAAGAAAATGTTTTTTTGAAGGCTTTAGAGCAGTCTGAGATTTTTTCAGGTCATGATTAAATAGAAGGTGTTATTTCGAGAAGAATCTGTATAGTTCATATGGTGTACATATTGTTTGCTTGAGTGCTGTATTTATTTGACAATTTATTTTTCCTTTCTATACAAGTATGGAGGAAAAACGGAGGCAAAGTAAAATAATAAGAACAAGCAAGCCTGAAAATGAAAGTTGCCTGTCATGTTAAGCCTCAGACCCATAATCTGACTGAAACTAACATTTAAACTCCCTTCTGATAGATTTGGAAGCGCGCATTTAATGGAGTGACTGAAATGTCCACCCTGGCAAGTGCATTTCTCACGTGGAGAAGTAGTGCGATTTTATCTTAGGAAAACGCTGAGAACACATTTCTTGAACACATACAATACTGAGGACATTTCCTGGAAAACCATTGGCCTTTGCCTGGGACAATTGCATCACATGGAGATGTTTGTGGTTCAGATTTATAAGCAAAGTAGGATCTGAAGCCAACATACGACTTTTGCTCAGTACAACCAGGGGCCAGATCTAAAATGTGAGGCATTTTCCTATTTCTACCTTAGGAAAAAGTTTTCCAAGTTTTGTAGGATTCCTCTTCTACCTCCCTAGTAAGTCAGCAAATCTAAACAGTGAGCTAGCTTCTTCTGAGGAAAACAAATTTATGTAGTTGACTCAGATTTTACTGAGAATCCCCTGTGTGCCTTTTCTTTCTCTTCCAAAGACACCTCAAAAAGGTGTGTGGGAGGGAATGACAACAAATGTTAATATATTGCCTAGTGAATTTTATGTCAGAAATATTTAGCTTAGAGTGTGAGCTCTGAAGGAAGTGTTCTTTTCTCAATGTTATAAAACTCTGCATTCATTCTAGAAGGGCAAACAAAACTAATGGCAATAATCACCTGCTCTGGAGTGATGGGAAATGGGCGGGAGACTCCACCCTTTCATAGTTTTTGATGTTTGCACCTGTATTAATTATCTACACCCAAATTAAAATACTAATAAGAACATGTTTACCTATGGGGAAAGAAATTGGCAGTGGAGAATGAGGAGTTGGAAAGTTTTTTTTTTTTTTTAATGGAAACATTGTGATGTATTTGCATTTTTGCAGTATGAATGAATAAATAAATGTGCATAATTCAAAAAAACAAGCAACAAGAAAAAACAGAAGCAAAAACCTCTGTATTCCTTACACTCTGAGTAAGAAAGGATGAGCCACCTGCTATTTTCTTATACACTTGGATACCTTTTCCATGTGCCAAAGAGCTACTCCATGTTCATGGGATGAAGGGAAAGGGCAAAGTCCATTTTAAAGCCCAAGCCAAATGTGATTATGTAGCTTTCTCTGTACAGACATAATAGGGTTACACATTCCCTGTAAAAATGCTACAGACAGATTACACCAGTCAACAGATTACCCTGTACAGAAACTATAAAGCCATTTTAACACTTACTTCAGGTATTATTACATGTGACAAAGTATTTGAAAGATCAACCAAATAAACTGTTCCTAGGAAATGTTTCCAATAGAATACTTCTGGAATAATGTTGTCTTTCTTAGGTCACTGGGAATTGAATTAAGACACTGAAACATTGACTCAAGATGAAAACCTACATTTTTAGCTGAACACTT
Organism: Eumetopias jubatus; assembly: GCF_037043125.1. Classification (NCBI taxonomy): domain Eukaryota; kingdom Metazoa; phylum Chordata; class Mammalia; order Carnivora; family Otariidae; genus Eumetopias; species Eumetopias jubatus. The sequence continues at coordinate 169,082,038 of NW_028274810.1, read as the reverse complement.
TTATAGATGCCTCTGGATACTATAATATTGCTCCATCCTTTTTTTGGCATATAGAAAAACTGAAATAGATGGCTTTACATGGCTCTGTGGGATTATAAATGTGACAAGATTTCAAATTTCACAGGACATAACCATATAACCATTTATCCATGCATTCATCCATCAGTCATTTCTCTTACTACGTGTGAGGCTTGGTCTGAGATGCTCTGGAGATAAATGAAAAAGACCCCGTTGGAGGAGGGGAGGCCGATATGAAAATCAGAGATCACAGGCTGGTGTGATAGGTTAGGGAAGGTGTACGCTAAGCGCAGGTGCACTCTCTGGAGTCGTGGGGGAAACAAACACTTCTCCCGGGAGGGTGGTCGTGGAGCGTAGAGAGAGCAGAGCATATAAAGCACTTAGCCCAAAGCTGATAGATAATAAAGGCTGACTAAGTATTTGCTATTATGAAGAAGGTAGCAGGGGTATGGAGTATTTGGGGAATAGCTCCGAAGGATAGGTAACTCAGCCTGAAAGTGGGAGAGAGGGAGAAGGAGAGATTAAGAGACAGAGAGAAGGAGGAAATACTAAGAACATGTACTTTAGGAACTAGTTGATAGTTTTTGGAATTGCATTACATTCAGAAACAAGTTGACGATTTTATATCAAAGGGAGACTGGATTTTTGTCACGAACTTGAGTTAAAGCAGGGACAAAAGAGTTCTCCCATCTTGTCACCTATGGACATTTTACCCTGGGTTACTCTTTGCTGTGGGGAGTTGTGCTGTGTGTCCTAAGATGTTTAGCCATATCCCTTGTCTCTACCCCCTGGATGCCAGAAGCAGTCCCCTGGTTTCGACAACCAAAAATGGTGTCTGGCCCTTGTCAAAAGTCTCCTGGGGGTCAAAATCCCCCCAGTTAAGAGCTGCTGCCTCAGACTGAGATAATTGCATTAAGTATTTATGAAGTTTCATAAGCTACTAAGCTGCGAATGGAAAAATTAAGGTTGATAGAGAACCAACTTAAATATTTTCCTTTTATTTTGATTGCTGCTGAATGTATTGTGACGAAACTATCAAATTAACATGTCTAGAGACCGGGCTTATTCTCATTTCCATTTGCCAGTCATAACAGGGTCTGAGACATAATCTAGGAAAACGGCTCAAACCAGACTCGGGCATCACTTACTCAGGGAAGCGAGAGCCTGTGCGAGCTTCTAACTACATTTATTAACTTAAGCCTTCTTTGCAGCAGTATAAACCAGGGTGTTTCATCACCAGGGCCACCTCGGCTTCCAGACTGAAAGTTGGGGACCCTGCTTTCCTGATGCCTCTCCCTGGCCTACTGACACCAGGTCCTGGAGCGGTGAGCCATCTTTGATCATCTTCCTCCACACTGGACGGAAAACCATAAGAAGTGAAGGTAACCCAGAAGCTGCTGGGAGATTTTTTGTTGACTTGCTGACATAATTCCAGCCTGCCGCTCTGCTTTTAACTGCTCGAGCAAACTTAAGTCATAAACCATGATGAACTGGAATGTACTATGTAAAAAATTGAACGATCTTTATTTTTATCTTTTTGGGAAGAAAACAGGAAATCCAAAGAGGCATGTTTATACTTGAAATTCATTATTTTTTTTAAAAAAATGAAACCTTTAGGATGAGAGCTGGGTATGGGGTCAGGAGTTAAGTGAAAAGGAGTATATTTTCCTATGTTTAAACAAACATGTATGTCTGCAAACAACTTTTTCATGTATTGGTAAATCTGTTTCTTCTTCCTTCCTCTCCTTTAACCCTCTTCCATTGTTTTCCTGTCTTGGTCTCATTCTCTTCCTTTTCTAAGGACTCTTGGAAATTAGCCTTTTATTCTATCATATCTACTGCAAATAGTTTTTCTGAGTTTGTTTTTGCTTTTCAACTCTCTGTATGGTAACCTTTCACACAGAAATAGTTAATATATGTAGTCAAATGTACTCGTTTTCTCTATGGCTTTTGTATTTTTATGTATGTATGTATGTATGTATGTATTTAGACAGTGAGCAGGGGGAGGGGCAGTGGGAGAGGGAGAAAATCTTAAGCAGCCTCCATGCTGAGTGCTGAGCCCCATGTGGGGCTTCATCTCACGACCCTGTAATCATGACCCGAGCCAAAATCAAGAGTCAGAAACTCAACTTACTGAGCCTCCCGGGCACCCCCTATGGCTTTTGTCTTATGCTTAGAAAAGTCTTCCCTTTCTTTGAGGTTATAATGAAAAAAATTGTGTTATGTTTTCTTCCAGTGCTTTTATCGTTTTACTTTTCATCTTTAAATCCTGGGGCTGTCTGGATTTTATTTTTGAATATGGATTGAGGTGGGAATCCAAGCTTTATTTTTTTTCCATATGGCTGGCCAAGTGTCCCAACAACGTTTATTTCCCCTCCAGATGGGAACAATCACCTTTGTCTTATAGTCAATGTTCATATTTAGAACTATTTCAGAAGTCTTAATTCTTTTCCATTTATCTCCATCCCTTCATGTACTAGTAACAAACTGCTCATAATGTTTTAATATATGGTTTTTGTTTACTATTTTATTTTGTGTATTTGTCAATATCTCCTTCTAACTATACATGTGGTTTATTTCTAATCCTTCAGGTATAGTAACAAAGGTACAGGGTGTTAGGACACAACCATTTTTTTTAAAGATTTTATTTATTTATTTGACAGAGAGAGAGAGCCCAAGCAGGGGCAGCAGCAGAGGGAGAGGGAGAAGCAGGCTCCCTACTGTGCAGGAAGCCCAATGTGGGACTCAATCCCAGGACCCTGGGATCATGACCTGAGCCAAAGGCAGTAGCTTAACTGACTGAGCCACCCAGGCACCCTAGGACACAACCATTTTTGTAGTGAGAACCTTTTTTGACATTCATACTTGTTTGAGAATCCCCAAACTTAAGCCATTGAATGATCAGCTAGTTTTAATCATCTTCCAAACTCTGAACATTACCTTAACTCTTAACACCCAGTTTGTCTTTCTCATCTCATGTCTCACCTCAAGAGCTTGAAACAAAAGTCAGCTTACTGATAACAGTGCAGATGAGGCAAGCTGGAACAGCAGGGTCAAGGAAGTGACTGCAAGGAGGTGAAAGCCACATGGAGAGTCATCCAGAAAGCTGCAGCCTCCAAGCGTGGGTAGCAAGCTGCCAGGTAAGAGGCCTAATACCCCATGCTTATCACTTATGAGGACCACAGGAACAAAATTGTCAGGTAATGCAAAGGACTGTTTGACTGTATCAGAACTTAAAATCCAGACCTGACAAACAGGATCCTGTACCCAATTCAAACTCAACAGAGCAAGGAGTCCTGGACCCTCAGGCAAGTCCCAGACTTGAATTCATTAAAAAAAAAAATCCAAGGCACTCTTAACAAAAAGGCTGGTTACCTTTAAGGAAGGTAACCATTTATTGCTATAAAACCACAAATGTATGTCATGAATCTTCCTCTTAGTCTTCCCTTAAAGAGACCTACCCAGGAAGGCTTCCCACTGGCCACACGAGTTTAGAGAGGGCTTTGTAGATCAGGATACCATATGGAACCTGTAGGAAATCTGCATGGATGATCCATGCAGATGTTGGAGCAAATCCATGCCTCCTACAGCCATTCTCTCATCCACAGGAGAGGGCTCCTGACTTGCTCCAGGGCTCACAAGTTGCTCACGGTGCTGAGAGGGATGATCTGCCAGTGTTCATATTTGAGTGTGCTGACATCACGTGGATTCCAGATCAGCCACTTACTGGCTGTGGTACCATAGGCAGCTGCTTGGTTTCCCTAAGCTTCAGTTTCCTTTTTTTTGTACAGTGGGTTTTACAAAACCCTTAGGTTCACCTCTTCGGGTTGTGGTGAGGATTAAAGGAGCAAGGACATATCATGTACTTTAAACACGAACTGGCATACAGTAGTAAGTCCTCAATGAATGTTAGGGTCGTTAATTGTTATTATCGTTATTACTGCCACCATTTTGTTTAAAGAGCAGGATTCCATAGGGTGCAAATAGAACATAACTTTATTGAGGGGAAGTGGGTGGGAGGGATGGGGTCACCGAGTGATGGGCTTTAAGAAGGGTACTTGAGGTAATGAGCACTGGGTGTTATATGCAATTGATGAATCCCTGAATTCTACCTCTGAAACTAATAATACGCTCTATGTTAATTAAATTGAATTTAAATAAAAAATTTAAAAAAGAAAATAACTTTCTTTTCCCTACTGCCCACTCAAACCCACTCTGGAGGGCTAATATTTCCCTGTCCCTTGGATGAAATCTAAAGTGGGTCCTAGGATACCTCCAGTCACTCTTAGGGACTATAAAGTTCTCTGTCATGTATAGTCACAGAACAGTCACATTTCAGGAACTGCAATGTCCAGTTCTGTGTAAAAATCTCCACTTGAAATTCATTTCTCATTTCCCTGATGTCAGTCCTAATTCATTATGTGAGTCCACAAAGGGAAAAGGGGTGGGTGGGCTTTGGTTGGTTTTCTCTCTCTTTCCAACCTATGCTTGCCCAGCTCCGTACCCTGACTCCCCACCTCCCTACCCACCCTCACCATCAGAGGAGCTGAGCCGTCTGTGATCTTCCTTGACTAATACTAGTGTTAGAGTTCTCTGGAGATGACAGATGTTCAATATGACTCTTTCATGAAATGTTGCTGCAGGTTCCTTGGAGACCTGGTTTGGGAACATATTAGCAGCGCCCCTGACACGAGCCTGGGCAAGGTCTCTCTTGGGGCCGGTCGCTTGTAGGCCCTGCTGACCTCCCACTTTCTGCTTATAGTCTGGTGTCCCTGGTGCAGGACCTTCTAAAATGACTCCCAGGCCTACCCCTCCTATTTGGCCATCCTGTGCGTGGAAATCACATACCTCTGACCTGCCATCCCTGGCAGGTCAACCTGCTCCTAGTGAAAGTAACTTTCTTTGCTCTACCCACATGTTGAAAGTCCCAGCCCTTTAGATTTTTCAGAAATGATGCCATGCCCCTTTAACCCCTAACTCCAGGAGACACAGGGCAAGCTCTCCTTACTGCCCCTCTCACTAGGTTTAGGGTCAGGAAAATACTCCTAATCTCTTCCCATTTACAATGTCCTTTTCCAAAGATGCCCTCCCCCTCCTTGCCTCTTTAACTGAAGGATCAAAACTGGTTCTTAGCTGCCTTCTTTGCATGTCCTGCAAAAGCTGGTGAGCATTTCACTCTTGAATGTGGGCATTCTTGCTCATGTTTTGTTCTCAGCTGAAACGCAGACTAGAAAGAGTCCGTTTTAAGCATCCTGTTATATTATCAGTGTCATCTTCATAGGGCTGTTATGGGGTTTAAGTGGGAAAAAATGCATGTAAAATACTTAGCATGGTGTCAGGCACGTCGTAAGTGCTCAACAAACATTAGGAGGTATTTATTTAACAAACGTTTATATGGCATTAACTGGATAATCAAGTGCTTTATAGGTAATAAATTTTTTAATCCTCAGAACAGCCCTATCACCCTCATTTTATAAACAAGAAAACTGAGGCACAGAGAGGTTATATATCTTGCCCAATAGTAAACAACTGGTAAATAATGAAGCTGGGATTCGAATCCAGACAGTCTGGCTCCAGAGGTCATACTGTTAACCACTGTGTTATTTCCCATTCCTAATAACAGCTGTTGTTATCTTCATCATAATGATTATTTGATATGTATGGGACCAGGCTTATGTAAGCCTCCGGGCCAAATCAGTTTCATGAGCAAGCTGTTTGAATGTACAGTTTGACTTCATCTAATTTAACTACTCTCCCCCCCTAGATCAGAGCCAATGGCTGGTTTGGTTTTTCCCAATAAAGTATTGATAGAGAATGAATACACATGGGTCTGGTTAATAGATAGCTCTGTCCAGTACTACAGCACATTCTAGAAGTTGATTTCAGCTTTATGGATCCTGAATAATAGTGTGGGTATCCCTGAACAACAGTGAGGAGGAGGGTTTCTCCTTCACCTTACTCTCATACCAAAAGGAGGGTTGGCCTGGATCAGGGTTTATAGACACTTCTGTTTGGCCTGATAGGCAGGAACTTGGAAAGAGCAAGTTTGTTTACAGAGGAGAGACCTGTAGATCCTGTCAATGAGTGAATTATAGCAGAAATAGGAGATCAATCATCCTCAGGGTGTACTACAGGAGTAAAGAACTAGGGACACCTGCCATCAGATGATTAGACGTATTCCTTTGTCCTGAGCAACATCCCACTCAGTGTGGCTGACTCCATTCCTCTTGACTTCTCGGGTATTTTCATAATCAATTGATATAACTAATTCAACTTGAGCATGCTTCTATGGCTTGCAACTAAAAGAACTGAGTACAATATTATCCTCAGCTAATGATAACCTAAACTTTCTCATCCCTAATGGTTGTGCATGCCTCTTGGTTCTGTTTCTTTTCTTATGGCAATATCCAGGATTCCAGAATATTATTAAATACTAGTGGTGATAGCAAGAATTCTTTTCTTGTTCCTGATAATGATAGTACTGCCTCTAGAGCATTTTTGGTATGCTCTATCCCTCTGAGAATGTGATAAAAGCTAAGTCTAGAAAAATACACATACCCACAAAATCTGTTAATAGTTTTAGGAATTTCAAGGACTACGAACCACATAGAAAATTTTTGTGAATTCCATTAAGTGCGAGGTCTACTGATTTAAGATAAATTTTTTTACCATATTAATAAAGATTCCTTATAGTGCTAATTTAGAAATAAGAATTTTAAAATGTATGAATTTCATAAAATATCATTTTACCAATTAATATATTCATACCTTCTTTCTCTTTAGTCTTACTGATGCCAAATTATATTTATGCACTTACCAATATCAAACCATCCCTGCATTCCTGGAATAAATTTTACTTGGGTGTGATATATGATTGTTTTGATATTCTGTCAGGTTTAATCTGCTAGTGTTATATTTGAATTTACTAAATGAATCAAAATGCATGTCAGAAATATTTTTGAATAAAAAGAATTATAAGAAAAGTTATTTGTTGGTTAAACCTCACTTGGCAAAAAATACTGTCATCGAAGTATCTTTTTTCTAGGCATCCTGGTAAGGATTAAGGAATCAGAAGCTGAAAAGGAGCATTCGATCAAACTTACCCATTTTATAGGGTCGGGAGGAGCTGCTCAGAGAGGTTAAGTGACTCGGGCAAGACCAGGCTGCTTAATAGTGACAGGCGGTGGTGGTACAAGCAAGTTGTCGAGGCTACAAGAGACAATCAGGGGAAAGATTTGCCTCATTTCCAGTGGAACAGCATTTTAATTCTATGGGAGTGTGAAAAAAGGACCCAAGATTTGTTTCCGAAACAGTGAAAGTTTCACAAAGAAATGATGTAAGCATTTTATGGGGCACCAGGGTGGCTCAGTTGGTTAAGTGAGGGACTCTTGCTTTCAGCTTGATTCATGATCTCAGGGGTGTGAGATCGTGCCCCACGTGGGCCCCTGCACTGGGCTCGGAGCCTGCTTAAGATTCTCCCTCTCCCTCTCCCTGCCCCTCCCCCACTCTCTCACGTACTCTCTTTAAAAAATGATGGCAGCATTTTAATAAATTAAAGACATTATTATCATCTTTAAGGGATTAAAAACATTATTTGGCTTGATTTTCCCATATCTTTCAGTTCCAACCATCTCACTTTGTATGTGTAGAGCTGAAATTCTGAAAAAGCAGAGTTTCGGCTCCTTGGACAGTTTTCCCCAGTACACACCAGGGAAGCCTCCCTGCCAAGAATGGACTAAATGCATTACCAATAGGGATGAAAGAAACACAGAACAAAGACAAGAGGCTTTGAGGATATATATTTTAGAAAGTCGCCAACTTTTAAAACTATCTGGAACTATACCAACACATGGTGTAGGACCCAGGCAAAGGGAGGTACTTCATTTGCTTGCTGTTGGTGCAAATTCATGCTGCTTGTCTCTTAAGGTCTCAAACGGGGTTCTGTGAATCCTGATCAGCTTTGTGCTCAACCTGTCTATGCACCTGTTCCTTTCCTTTCACCTCGTTAGCACAGAGTTCTTGTTAGCCCAGGACTGGGCAGCACAGGTGAAGCCCGTCGTGGGTGGGGGGGAAGGGGGTGTGTCCCAGCCCGGTACCTGACTTTGCATGTGTGGCTCAGGACCTACCGAGGGCTGCAACAATAGGACTGAAACATCTGTACTGTTTGGATAAGTCAGTGAGAAACTCCGCCAAATTGGTTGTTTGGTGTCACATAGCAAAACAATCGGTGTGATGACTGATTTTTTTTTTCTTCCAACTGCTGTGTTGACATAGATTCTAATCTGATGGTACATTTTATTGAACACTTGCTACAAAGAGCACACTTTAAAAAAAATTTTTTTTAACCATTTAAGGGGCTCTTATATTTACTATTGATGTGACCGCTCCAAACACTCTGTGCCCAGATAGAGCCGCTAATACTATCCTAGTTTAGTAGAAGATGAAACTGAAGGCGGGGGGTTGGGGGTAGGGGGGTGGAGGGGGGATCGGATTGATTGCTCCAGGTCTCACACATGGTCAGTGGTGGAGCTAGAACTCCCACCACCGTTTGTGCCCTGACTCCGCCTGCCAACTCTCTAGCAATGCTGCGTGGCCCCTGTTCCACAAGCATTTCTTTTCCAGTATGTGTACTTTCTAGAAAGAAAGTTGTATATGTTCAGGTTTCAAATTTTTACAATACTTCCAAATATTTGTGGAATACAGGAGCAGTCAATAAATACATATTATGTAAGTTGTAAATACATTTTGGCAAGAATATTTATTTTCTTTCTTCTTTCTTTCTTTCTTTCTTTCTTTCTTTCTTTCTTTCTTTCTTTCTTTCTTTCTTTCTTTCTTTCTTCCTTCCTTCCTTCCTTCCTTCCTTCCTTCCTTCCTTCTTTCTTTCTTTCTTTCAAGATTTTTTCCCCTTTATTTGAGAGAGAGAACACAAGCGGGGGGGGGGGCATGCAGAGGGAGAAGCAGGCTCCCCGCTGAGCAGGGAGCCCACTGCAGGACTTGATCCCAGGACCTGCAGATCATGACCTAAGCCAAAAAGAGACACTTAACCCACTGAGCCACCCAGGCGTCCAGGAAATTTATTTATTTATTTATTTATTTATTTATTTATTTATTTATTTGACAGAGAGAGACACAGCGAGAGAGGGAACACAAGCAGGGGGAGTGGGAGAGGGAGAAGCAGGCTTCCTGCCGAGCAGGGAGCCCAATGTGGGACTTGATCATGGGACCCTGGGTTCATGACCTGAGCCGAAGGCAGACGCTTAACGACTGAGCCACCCAGGCGCCCCCAGGAAATTTATTTTCATGTAGATTTGGAGGATCACTGAAGAGAACTGGAATCTTTTTCAAAGTAATTTAATGGACGTATGGAGTGTCTTTATGGAAATATTAATAAATTAAAATAAAGCCTAATCACTTCAGTGATTATTTGATATAGAGCCTGAATTTCTTTGAGTGTTTCTATCACATTTAATATACACTTTGGGTGCCTGGGTGGCTCAGTTGGTTAAGCGACTGCCTTCAGCTCAGGTCATGATCCTGGAGTCCTGGGATCGAGTCCCACGTCAGGCTCCCTCCTCAGCAGGGAGTCTGCTTCTCCCTCTGACCCTCTTCCCTCTCGTGCTCTCTCTCATTCTCTCTCTCTCAAATAAATAAATAAAATCTTAAAAAAAAATAATAATATATACTTTAATATACACCAATACATTAACTTTTTCTACAAAGTTAGGACATTATTTTTTAAAATTTTCATTGTGGAAAGGTTCAAACATATAGAAGTAGAGAGAAGAGTGTACAGCACCCATCACCCCACATCAGCAATGATCACCATATGGTCGATCTTTTCTTTCCACCGTGGACTCTCCCCACCGCTTTCTTGGCTTATTTTAAAGTAAATCCCAGACATTAAATGATTTCATCTATAACACTTCACTATGTATCTCTAAAAGATAAAGAACCTTTTTCTCAAAACACAATCTCATTATTACACTTTTTATTTTTTTAAAAGGTTTTATTTTTATTTATTTGACAGAGAGAGGCACAGCAAGAGAGGGAACACAAGCAGGGGGAGTGGGAGAGGGAGAAGCAGGCTTCCCGCAGAGCAGGGAGCCTGATGACCTGGGAGACCCAGGACCCTGGGACCATGACCTGAGCCGAAGGCAGACGCTTAACGACTGAGCCACCCAGGCGCCCCAAGAGAAGTATTTAAATAACTCCTCCGGGAAGAATTATCTGGCTTTCAAGGGAATAGTTTTATTTATATATACCATACTTGATTGATTTAATGCATGATTAATTGTAAGATGCATTATTATTTAATGTGCCACTAAAAAATTTAAAATGCTGACAATTATAATTGTAAGATGCCACCAACTGTAAGCTATGTTCCGACTTCAGAGAGATAAAAATGGGAAAATATATGATTTTAAATCAATGAAGTATGGTAGTTGGAAGACAGATAACTCACATGTCATTTTTTATTTCAAAATGAGGTGTGGGAATGGCATATGGGATGTGCAAAAAATCCTTTACATAGGGATGGTTTACTTCTATCCCGAAGCAGATGCAGAATGAAGAGTGGTTTCCATCCTTGTTTTCATGGCATGATCAGCCATGATCAAGTCCTTTCCCCTCTGTGTGCTTTGACTTCAAGTTTGGCATACAACTTGAATTTCTTAGAGTGTTTATACCACATTTAATATACATATTGTCATTATCAATACATAATGTTTTCTACAAATTAGGGTCTTGGAGAAGGCAATGAAATGCTTACTCTTTTGATTACACTGACTTTAGGATGTTAGGTGAGCCCAGTTTGAAAAACACATATTCATGATGCCGCTCTGTCTTCCAAGTGCAGAATGCATTTCTTCTTGGTTTGTGTCATCACAGATGAGTGATTAAGGGACAGTAATATTCTTTACAGCAGCTGGATGACACAGAGAGGAAAATGAGACTTGGAGAAATTCTATTTGGCCTCAAACATGGTAGGTTTGGTTTTTATGTCTTAGAGATGCTGACATCACAGATGAGTTCCTGATAAGGCGAGTGTCCACTTCAAAGAATTTGGGCTTTGACCTGTGCTCTTTTTGTTAACAGGAGTCTTTTGATAAGAAAGTGTGGCGTGGGGGAGGCGGGCGGGTAGGAAAGTGTGTAATTGTATCACAGGTATTGATGAAAGCAAGCCCTAAACTCTTTTGCCTCAGGTCCCTGGCGATTTGCAATTTTCAAAAAGCAAAAAAACTTTGATTTCTCCCTGGAGAGATTCCAACCCATGGCTAAAAGTATTTTGCTTCTGGCTATCTATGCTTATAAGAAGAATCTGGATTGTTTATTTACCAAATCTGAAGCTGTCCAAAGGCAATTTGCTCCAAGGGCTCTGAGACTTGGGATATGGACATATTTTAAAAAGTAGAAATGTACTGCCCAATTGTTTTCTGTGTATGTGCTCTCTGAGGTACAGAAATGGGTTTGTTCTAGCAAAACTCAAAAACCCCACTCTTTAAGGCACAGTACGATCCAGACTCGCTCTTTCTAACTGCATTTCCTCCTTCTCTGACTAATTCTCTTGCTTGCTTCTGGCCAGCTTCCCTGCCTCTTTTCTCTTTCTAGAATGTGCGGGGCATTCCCTTTGCCTTGGGACCTTTTCACTAGCCATCCTCCCCATCTGGAACACTGTTTCCTGAGACAAAGCCAGAGATCCGCCGCTTCTCAATGAAAACGTTCTCAGCTTTTATATTTACAATTATAACCTGTGACTCCAACCTCTTATTTTGCACAAGAGAAGATTCAGTGGCCATGGGTAAGTCCCTTCATCATATCAAAAGGTTATAAAATAATGCTTACAAACTGCACAGACTGGAAAGACTCTTCTATAGCTAATTCTAAATAGTCAGTGTATTTAGTGGACACACTTCCTAAGTATGTCTCAGAATAACAGAATTATTTGAGAAAGAATTTTCTGGTCAAGTTCTTTTTTATATAGGCTCTCCTTAAAATTAAGACAACCACTTCACTCATGTTTGCTGTGCGAAGAATCTTGTCTTCAATCAGCTCATTAAGGTACCTTTGTAAGGATAGTATTTTTTTAAAAGGCACTTTGCCAGCTCGCTCAAACATAACATCGCAAATGGACAGCAAGAAAAACATGGCAAATCACTTCCATATGGCTCAGGGCAATGAGAAATTTTTTTGATTAACAACACATTCAGTACAATAAAATAACTTCCAACTCTGCTAGAGAGACACTAACTTATCTGCTATGTTATTTTGTTTGATTTTTCATTGTTTTGACTGTCCCCAAATGCTCCTAAACTCCCAATTGGTTCATTTTACAACAGCCTCTTCCAAGACAATCACCTGTTCCTATTTGTCAACCCTATCAAGCAAATAGTTGCTCTTAACCTTATTTTAGAACCAGCTGCTTTAAACATATGTTTCAAAAATTCAAGGGATGGTTTTTACAGACTCATCAGTTGATAAAATCATTAACATGTCATCTGCATACGCAAGTACTAGTTTAAGCATCTAAACTACTCTATTTCCTTCCACACCTGTCTAAATAGTAAATCAAGCAAGCTAGTTCACATCATAAATTCTCATCAAAGACTTTTAATTAATACAGAAAGGACAAAACGGGCACCCTAGCCTTAATGTTGTCATTATCTGGATCTCTCCATTCCTCCCAGACAGAAACTAATCACATCATTTTTGCACTCTTGACAGATTGAAAAGGTATGACATAAGTCTTATATAACTTTAAACAACATGTCCTCACCCATCAAGAGCTGTTTTTTCTTCTTCAAATGAAAGAGAGTAAGAATCCAATTGTCTTTTACTGTGTGTTTTACAGTTTCTCTTGGTACAACTAAACCATCTGCCGCCTCTGTCCCTAACGCCTGGAATGAATCAAATCATCTTCCTTGCAAACATTGTTAATCTCACAGTAATCCCTACTAATCACTTTGTAATCAGCACTCAGAGGGGCTAAAGGTCCTTGATTCTTAATCACAATATTTTAATCATCATTCTTGTGAGATGGCAGTTAGTAATCCCTGAATCTTGGGCTTATTTCTTCTCAATTTCCTAATTATTCCTAGGACAAAGAACAGGAGCTCTCTAGATGTGAAAAACCAGATCTCTCTGGCTGGAACTGGTTGGGGGAGAATATGCCTGTCCCCAGGTGGTGTTTCTGATGACTGACTGTTATTTTCGATTTTGGATATTGAAGACAGATTCTTATTTTTGTTTTACTTTATTTTCCTTTGTTTTCTTTTACTTCCTTATTTGTGTCCTTAATCTCTTTCACCTCTATTGCACCTTTTACATTGGTAAATTTTGCATGAGGAAAAACTGATTTTTCCTCTCTGTATCCATAAAAGTCTTTGGTTTCTGGGTTGTATAATTTCCTTTTTTATTCTTTCTCAAGCTGAGGAAATTTCCCTCTATTTCTAGTTTGCTGAGAGAGCTTATGTCATGAATGGGTATTGGACCTGGTCAAATGCTTTTTCTGCATCTTTCAATATGATCTTATGATTTTCCCTTTTTAAACTGTTGGTGTGATGGATTGCATTAATTGGTTTTTGTCTTGTTTGGATTCTTAAGGTGCAATATTCTTACTCTTTTATATAACTTTACAACCTATTATTTCTTTTTCTTTCTAATTGTTTTCTCTGAAAGGGATGGAAAGAACTCATGAGGTAACTCAGAGGCTTGCTGTCTTGTTAAATGGTTGAATATTCCTTTCTCTTCATATTTTTTTCTCCATCACCAGTTTAAGATTATGTGTTATTTTCTCATCTCACAATGTCTTTCTTGGCCATGTTTGTATAACACTTATCATAAAGTCTATTTTTATTCTTTTTTAAAATTCATTCATTTAATTTATTTTTAAAAACATTACTGAGGACTACTATGTGCTGGGCACAAAACAGAAACTTATTCACCATTTACTCTGAAGCTCTACATTGGCTAAATACCTCTTGCCTAGAATCTAAGTTTAAATTCTTCACCTTCAGGAGTATCGGGCTGGCTCAGTTGGTAGAACATATGACTCTTGATCTCAGGGTCATGAGTTCAAGCCCCAAGTTGGGGTAGAACTTACTTAAAAAAAAAATTCTTTACCTTTTAAGGAAACGATCGAGAAATGGGCCTTTTCCCTTGGTGACTTAAATAATAAGGATCACTAAAGAGTTTGAGCTCCTTTTTTAATCTCCTTTTCCTAAGTCTCACCCTGTAGCATATTTATCAATTTATCAAGCATAGATTTGAGACTAAGTGTGTTGTAATTATATTTTAAGGGAATGGCATGGAGAGTGAAGAGAGAGAAGACCTGAAGATGAGCTGTCTTCTTCTTCTTCTTCTTTTTTTTTTTTTTTTAAAGATTTTATTTATTTGACAGAGAGAGACACATTGAGAGAGGGAACACAAGCAGGGGGAGCCGGAGAGGGAGAAGCAGGCTCCTGGCTGAGCAGGGAGCCTAATGCGGGGCTTGATCCCAGGACCCTGGGATCATGACCTGAGCTGAAGGCAGATGCTTAACGACTGAGCCCCCCAGGCGCCCCAAGATGAGCTGTCTTCTAAGAGTCTAATTTAGAAGAGTGGGCTCTGTGCTTTCTGTTTCTCTCCACTCCCATCAGAGTGCTCTCCCTCAAACACAGAGCTGATTTTTTAGAACAATTCGGTGGTTTTTAGTATGTCCACAGAGTTGTGCAATCATCACCACAATTTTAGAACATTTCTATCATCCCAAAGAGAAGCCATGCCCCTTCAGTATTACCTTCCAACCCTCTCATCTCTTCATCCAGCAGTATAGGGGGCTTCAATTTCTGCCCATTGTTTCCAGCACTAGAAAATACTAAACTGCTTTCTGCCTTTATAGATTTCCCTATTCTGGGCTTTTTGTATAAATGGAGTCATACACTGTGGTCTTCTGTGACTGGCTTCTGTTGCTTGTTGTTGTTCTTGAGGGTCAGCCATGTTGTAGAATGTAGATATACCACATTCTATTTATCTATTGATCAGTTGATGAACATTTGGATTGCTTTCACCTTTTGACCATTATGAATATTACTGTATGCACATTCATTTACAAATTTTTGTGTGGGCAAATATTTTCATTTCTCTCGGGTATATACTTAGGAGTGGAATTGCTAGAACATATGGTAACTCTATGTTTAACTTTCTGAGGAACTGCCACACTCTTTTTCAAAATGGCTGTACTACCTTACTTCCTTTCAGCAGTATAGGGGGGCTCCAATTTCTGCACATTGTTTCCAACACTTGTTATTATCTGTCTTTTCTATTCTAGCCAAACTAGTGGGTGTAAAGAGATACCCCTTGTGGTTTGATTTGCATTTCCCTTATGACTAATGATGCTGAGCATTTTTTCATGTGTTTATTGGCCATCAGTATATTCACTTTGGAGATATGTCTGTTCAGATCCTTTGCCTATTTTTTAATTGGATTCTTTGTTGATATTGACTAGAATATTATGTATTCTAGATGCAAGTCTCTTATCACATATATGATCTGCATATACTTTCTCCTATTCTGTGGTTTGTCTATTCAATTTCCTGATGGTGTACTTTATTATTTATTTATTTATTTATTTTAAAGATTTTTATTTGTTTTTCACAGAGAGAGAGAGAGAGAGTGTGTGTACAAGCAGGGGAAGCAGCAGGCAGAGGGAGAGGGAGAAGCAGGCTTCCCACTGAGCAGGAAGCCCAACATGGGGCTCCATCCCAGGACTCCGGGATCATGACTGGAGTCAAAGGCAGATGCTTAACCATCTGAGCCACCAAGGCACCCCCTATTTTTTCCTTTGATTGCTTGTGTTTTTGGTGTCATATCTAAGGAACCATTGCCAAATCCAAGATTTACCCTTTGTTTCCTCCTAAGAGCTTATCATTTAGCTCTTACATTGATGTCTTTGATCCATTTTTAGTTAGTTTTTATATATGGTGTAAGGTAAGGGTCCAACTTCATTCCTTTGCATGTAGATATCCAGTTGTCCCAGTACTATTTGTTGAAAAGACTATTCTGTCTATTGAATTGTTCTGACAACATTCTCAAAAAGCAGTTGACCATAAATGTGAGGATTTTTGTTGTATTCTCAATTCTACTTTACTTGTGTGTGTGTGTGTGTGTGTGTGTGCCACAACCACATGGTCTTAATTTAAAAAATTAAGTTTTAAAATCGGAAAATGTGGGCCCTTCAATTTTGTTCTTCTTTTTCAAGATTGTTTTGGCTATTCTAGGCCCTTTGAGTTTTCATATGAATTTTAGGATCAGTTTGTTAATTTCTACAAAAATAGCTGGGATTTTGATAAGTATTGCATTAAATTTGTAGGTTTAGTAAATATTGCTGTCTTAGCAATAGTGTCTTCTGATCCATGAACATGGGATGCTTTCCTTTTAGTTAGATCATCCTTAACTCCTTTCAACAATTTTTGTAGTTTTCAGAGTGTACTTTTACTTTTGTTAAATTTATTCCTAAGTATTTAATTCCTTTTGAGGCTTTCATAAATGGAGTGCTTTTTAAATTTCATATTTGGATTGTTCATTGTATAAAAATATAATTGATTTTGCATATTGATCCTATAGCCTACAATCTTGCTGAACTTTTTAATTAGTTTTAATGGGATTTGTGTGTGTGTGTGTGTGTGTGTGTGTGTGTGTGTATTCCTTTGTATTCCAGTATACAAGATCATGTCATTTGCAAATAGAGATAGTTTTGCTTATTTTTAACTGACATGCCTTTTATTTCTTTTTCTTGCCTAATTGCCCTGGCTAGAACCTCTAGTACAATGCTGAATAGAACAGGTGAGAGCAGACAGTCTTGCTTTCTTCCTGATCTTAGGGGGAAAGCATCCGGTCTTTTACTTAAGCATGATGTTAGCCATGGGTTTTCTAAGTGACTTTTGTCAGGTTGAGGAAGCTAGCTGCCCTTCCTAGTTTGTTGATTTTTTTTTTTATCGTGAGGGTTTGTTTTTTCAAATACTTATTTTGCATTTATTAAGATAATTATGTGGCAATTGTTATTGTTTTCTATTCTATTGATATGGCAACATTACCTGATTTTTTAATGTTCAACTAACCTTACATTCCTGGGATAAATCCCTTTTGGTCATGGAGGATAATCCTTTTATAGGATGCTAGATTTGATTTCCTCATTCTCTGTTAAAGATTTTTGCATTTATAATCATAAGGGTTATTGGTCTATAATTTTCTTTTGTTGTGATGCCTTTGCCTGGTTTTGGTATTAGGGTAAGTAATACTGACCTCATGGAAGTACACTTTCACTCACAAATCTTTAGAAGAATTCATGAATAATTGGTATTAACTTTTCTGTAAATATTTGGTAGAATTTACCCAGTGAAGTCAGCATTGATTCCTTTTTATCTTTCTGTTAAGAACACTTTAATGATTACCAATTACTAATGGGTTAGATACAACATCCAATACCATGCTCTCCACAATGTCACAGTCTGCATTCCCAGTCTTATGTTCTACTATTTCCAGCTAGTATCCTACTGGCCACTACTGAGGAGGCAACTTGTCCACAGGCTACCCTACTTCCTCTTTAACCTGTGTTCCTCATGTACTCTTGTTTCTCTCTAGTCAGACTGCCATCCTTTCTTAAGACATCTCAAGTCTACTTATACCTTGAAAACTTTTCTTGACTTTACTGTCCAATTAGTTAGTCCAAACTTTTCTTGACTTTACTGTCCAAAATTGCACTTTTGTGCAATTTTCTAACTAACAACTTTCCTCAATAAGCATTTAAAAAAATCTCTATTGATTTCCAGAGAAAATCTTACTTACTGAAAAGTCTTCACAATAGGCTTCTGTAATTGATTAATTTAAAAAGGCACCTTAATGGGAAAAGCCCCATTGCAGTTAAATAGGGACCTGTTAGTTACTTTGGTAATGACACAGAACTATCAAATGGTATATGGAATCCACTATGAACAGTATTTCTCTGTGAGTTCTTTTTCCAATGTCAGAATAATTAAAAAGAATTTTTGCTTCAGGAACTCATTATGAATGACTTCTCTGTGTTTTGCCATATTTCTGAGGAAAATTTGTCTTAAAAAATTGATTCAGTGCTGGGGGAGGTTCTGCATGCCTTTTTGCTGACTTTCCAAGTCTCAAAATAATGATCTTCACAGTAGGGAATACCAAAGGAGCTAATGGCAGAGTTACAATGGTAATAGTTTTCTGAAAAGTATTTCTTCTTCCAATATCTAAAATAAAGTTGTTCAGTATTTTAAAGCTGAGGTATAATTTAATAATAAGCTATATTATTTTAGTAAATGTAATATTTTATATATAATATTGCTTTCCAAGTACATATGAAGACTGCATTTTAATAGACTTTTGAAATGTTTATGAGGGAAAGAGAACTATATAGAACTTGCTCAAAACAGTTTTCTGTTTTGCCATCTTTTTGGGGCTTACTACAGTAATGAGTTAAAATTTTGACAAAGTGAGTGCTGCACTATCATTGTTCATATACATCTGTTTCCTAAATTTCATTAAGATAAAACTGTTATTTTAGTGACAAATGAGTTAAGTAGGAAACTCTTTAAGATAAAATTATCAACAAACACATGTCATGGATCTTTACTACTATGTAAATGTTGTGACTACAGCCATAGCTCTAGCTGACTTCAGTGATATTGCCAGTTTTATCTCAGTGTTAGCCAGGGAGGTATGTTGGTATTACCTCTACTATTACTACCAATAAAAAAATAAGAGCTACTTATTTATTGTTACTTACTGCATACTAGGCATGATGCCAGGCGCTTATATTATTACCTCACTCACAACAAACCACCAAGAAGGCTCTTTATATTAGCCAGAATTAGGTTCAATTGTGAGTAACAGAAACCTAAAATAACAAATGTCTTTTTCTTTTTAATTTATTTTTAAGTAATCTCTATACCCAACATGGGGCTCAAACCCACAACCCTGAGATTGATCAAGAGTTGCACCCTCCACTGACTGAGCCAGCCAGGTGCCCCCTAAAATGGCAATGCCTTAAACAAGGGAGAATTTTATTTCTCTTGCATAAAAATCCAGAGGTAGGCAATGAAGGGTTGGTTTCACAGTTCTGCTTTACGAAGTCCTCTGGGACTAGAGCTTTCTCCCTTATCATTGGCTAGTGGTTATGATGCCATCAGAGAGAGAAAGGATGAAGGAAAAGGGGGCAAAGGAAATGTACCAGCTTCCTTAGGAAGATTTCTACCACATGATATTTCGCTTAGAGCTCATGGCCAGAACTTAGTCACATAAACACACCTAGAGAGGAGCTATGTGCCCAGCTAAAAATTTGGGGATCTGAAATGTGGAGAAAGGAACAGAAGAGATCTCTTCTCTGCCACAATATTATTAACTCTATTTTATAAGTAAGGGATGTGAAGCTGAGAACTATTTAATTAACTTACCCAAAGCCATCTGGTTAATAAATGCTTTAGAGGAGATTTTAAACCCAGATAGGTCTTTCTGAATGGTCTATGATTTGGGGGCAGAAGCAAAAGGTATGAGGTAGTAGTAATTTCTTTTAGAAGCCTAGTTACATTGCTTTAAACACTGTCTCAGTTAGTTATTGCCATGTAAAAACCATGCCAAATTTAAACAAGAGGCACTTATCTAACTTGGGAATCTCTAAGTTGCCTGAACAGAGTTCTGTGATCTGAGGCAATCTTGGCTTATCTCTGCTCGGAGCCTGGCAGGGGGCTGATCTAGAACTGCCCTGGCTGTGACAACTTGACATTGCTCCACATAGCCTCTCATCCTCCAGTAGGTTAACCTGGGCTCATTTTATGGAATAGCAGAAGTCCAAGAACAGAAGCAATGCAAGATTTCTTGAGGCATGCATTCATCATAATTGCCTCAATGTCATTTCCATTGCATTCTATTAGCCAAAGTAAGAAGACCAGCCCAGATTCAAGGGGTGGAATAATAGACTCCATCTCTTGGTGAACTGCAAATTCACACTGCAAAGAATATTGTTAAAAGGAGACCACTAATTGAGGCTGTTGATGCAGCAATCTACCATCACGCTAATAATACAGAATTGTTGATTGGAATTGAGAATAGTAAAGATAATTTTCAACAAAAAATATGAATATACTGTCTTACTTTAGCATGTAATCAATCATGGTTTGTTTGTTTTTTTACAGAAATTCATGTTCTACAGTAGGTCTGCTCAGCAGTCATAGGCAGACCCATGAAGTGAAACATAGTAAAGGGTCCCTAGATCTTGGGATACTTTTTTCTGTCAGACTAAACCTGGATTAAATATAGAAAGGGATACAGAGAGAAAGAGTCTACGGCTAAAAATTTCTTGAATGTTTTGTGAAATTGTAATTTGTCCTGGATTACGTTTTTCTCTGAACTATGTGTTAAATCTTAATAAAAAATATGAGTGTCCTCAGGTTCTTGAGAAAGAAAATGAAAAGAGTTAGGTTTGTTTTTGTTTTGTTTCATTTTTGAGAGGGGGGAAGGCAGGCAGGGGCAGAGGGAGAGAGAAAATCTTAAGCAGACTCCACACCCAGTGCAGAGCCCAACACCGGGCTCGATCTCATGACGCTGAGATCATGACCTGAGCCAAAATCAGGAGTCGGATGCTTAACAGACTGAGCCACCCAGGCACCCTGAAAATAGTTAGTTTTGTTTCTTTGATTGTTTGGACAAGTTTGTTCATTCATTTAACATAAATGCCTTGAGTTCTTTTTTTTTTTTTTTAAAGATTTTATTTATTTATTCATGAGAGACAGAGGGAGAGAGAGAGAGAGAAGCAGAGGGAGAAGCAGGCTCCCAAGGAGCAGGGAGCCCGATGCGGGACTCGATCCCGGGACCCTGGGATCATGACCTGAGCCGAAGGCAGACGCTTAACCATCTGAGCCACCCAGGCGCCCAATGCCTTGGGTTCTTGACATGTACTAGGCACCATGCCAGGCACTGAGATATAATAATTACCAAAAATAGAAATGGTGCCTACTTTTATGGAGTTTACCCCTGGGGGTTGGGGAGATGAGACATTAATTAAATGATCTCACAAATAAACACATCATGACAAAATGCAAAAAGTGACATGAAGTAAAGGTGCATGATGATATGAGGCTTTCTAAAACAATAACCTGGGACGCCTGGGTGGCTCAGTTGGTTAAGCGACTGCCTTCGGCTCAGGTCATGATCCTGGAGTCCCGGGATTGAGTCCCACGTCGGGCTCCCTGCTCAGCGGGGAGTCTGCTGCTCCTCGGACCCTCCCCCCTCTCAGGCTCGCTCTCTCTATCTCACTCTCTCTCTCAGATAAATAAATAAAATCTTTAAAACAACAACAACAACAACAACAACAATAACCTGATGTGGCCGAAGCCATCGAGGAAAGCTTTCTTGAAGAAGGGATGTTCAAGTAGAGATCCGAAGGATACATCAGAATTAACAGGGCAGGGGTAGAGGCTACAGTTCTAGGCACAGAAACAGCATTCTAGAGATCCTGAAATGGCAGAAAGCCCGGCACTTACGAAGGGCTAGAAGAAAGGCACTGAGCTGAAACACGGAGAGTGAGAGGAAGTGGGTTCTGAGGTGAGGTGGGAAAGTTGATGGCTGTCAGATTACATCAGACACTAGCTGATATAAGAAATTTTTGTCTTTATCCTCAGAACCAAGCGGAGTCATAAGCAGTGACATGAGTAGATTGGTGAATTTGAAAAAAATAATTTTGGGGTTAGGTCCAAGATTGGTTAAGCAGAGGCCAGGTAGGAGGCTGTTGTGGAGTCTAGGAAGAACATGACAGCTCAGACTAGGGTGGTGATGGAGGACAGGGTAAGAAGCAGACCTATTCAGGAGATGTAGGTGATAATAGAAGCCCATGTAAAGTGTCAGCTCTGGGAAGTAAAGAAGAGGAAGCTGTGGTATACTGAATCTTTCACCCCTTCCTGCATCCACACTGTTGACTTTGGGCTTGACTATGTGGCCTGCTTTAGCCAACGACATAAACAGAAATGTCAGTGTGCCATTCCAAGTCTAGGATTTAAGAGACATTGTGTGTTTCTGCTTTGCTTTTGAGCCTCAGCCACCACCATAAAAGGAACCTACCCACACTGGCTTACACGTTCTGAGAAAGATGAGAGACAATGTAGAACAGTTCTACCCGCTAGATCTACTCCAAGAAGCAGCCTGGCAGTTGCAACCTAGAAGGAGTGGCCCAATGAGCCCAGCCTGTTTCAGGCAAAATCCAGCTAGCCTCTAGATATGTGAGTGGTAAGAAACGAATGTTGTTTCAAATATTAAAATTGGGAGGTGTTTGTCACTCAGCGATATCCTGATACCAGAGGGGTCTAAAATTAAAGCTCCAGTCTTGGGCTTTAAGTCTGCAAAATTGGTGGTACCGTTCTCTTCAGTTAATCCATTTCCTGTCTCTACATTCTTTTCTCTGCTGTAGAGACAGCAGAGATAATTTTCCTAGTTCTTTTCCTGTCACATCTCCTCCTGTTACTGCCACTTAGTTGCTAGAGCCAAAGGTAAGTAGGAAGTTAGGTGGGAGGGAGGAAGCCAAGGTGATGCTATAAACTGAATGGTGTCTTCTTCAAATTCATATTTTGAAGTTCCAACCCCTAAGATGACAGTATTTGGAGACAGGGCCTTTATGGAGGTAATTAAGGTCCTAAGGTTCAGGCCCTGATTAGTGTCCTTATAAAAGGAGAAGGAAACACTAGAGAGTTTTCACTTTCTTTTTCTCATTCTCTTTCCCTCCACCACCAGCCAACACCCATCCAGCGTGAGTACAGAGAAGAGGTTGTGTGAGCACACAGGGAGAAGATACCCACGTGCAAGCCAAGAGGGGAGGCCTCAGAAGGTACCTTGGAAGGTCCCTTGCCAGTACTTTGATCTTGGACTTCCCAGCCTCCAGAACTGTGAGAAATCAATATCTGTGTTTTATAGGACCCCTAGTCTATGGTATTTTGTTATGGCAGCCAGAACAGATTACCACGGTGGGTGTGAGGCTGAGTGACAGAGAGAAGATCGGGGTGACAGTGCAGATGACAAAGGACAGCTCTGTTGGGAAGAGGCATCGGCTGGTAGCACATGGGCATCTCCTTAGGAGGAGGCACTTTAGACAAGTCAGATCCTATTCCGCTGTCATTGGCTTACCTGAAGTTCACAAAGTGAACCTTTTCCAAAGAGCTTGTATTTTGGAATAAACAACCTTGGAAAAAGTTGCAAGTTCATAGTAAAGTGAGGGAATAGGAGGGACATCGACCACTGCTGAGTCCACATAGTCTACTGTGGCTGGGGCCACACCCGGGACAGGAGCCCATGCCTCATCCAAAGTCCCGCGCGTCTGTGAGCAATGACAGTGGAAAAGGTCGAGGTCAAAAGAGATTTTCCCTCCTGTTGACCTGACCCAATCCAGTTTCCTTCCCCAATCCAGTTTCCTACCCCTAGCAGAGGCTGCATACTGAGACTGATCTGCACAAAGAATCTCCATGAGCTTGTTATTTGGATTTGGGGTTTCTTCTTCATTGTTGTGGATACGCTGTGGTGGGTAGGGAGCAAAAGTGGTGGTGTGTGCGTGGGTGGGTGTCCAAAAGGAGAGATTGCCTAAAAGGACCACATAGCACATGTTTGCATCTTACCTGCTGCTTTTTAAAGCGAAACATTTATTACACGGCGGATCATAGTAACACCGCTTACTGCTCTTTGCTGCCTAAGAATTTCATACCAGTAATTATCACAGAGTTTAAGTATCAAGCCAAGAGGTTCTCTGCTCTGAGACAGTTCTCAGTGAATTCCATGTGTGAAGTGTGTGTGTGCGTGTGTCAGAGAGGGACGGAGACACGGAAAGAGAGACAGAGAGTTGGTTGTGGTGTCTCATTCCTATAGCTGAGCTGTTGGCTAGTCTGGTTTTGGTTTCCCAGTTCTTTGACTACATTTGACTCTGTTGCCTCTTTAGAATAAGGTCTTTTATCATTTCCTCCCTTTCCCTGCATGATTTCTGCCTATCACTGGGTAAAACAGAATTATTCCTAATGGGTTTTCGATTTGTTCTTTTGAGCCCCCATTTTTAGCAAGCACACAAAAAAACTATTCATCCACATGGCTACCTTACACTAAACGTTCTTTGTTAAGTTGAATTCTACAGGCTGGGCAGCATAAACATTCAAGAAAAAAAATTCATTGTACGGCCAGTTCTAAGAATCTGGCACCAAACAGTCCTCTAAGGTTTGTTTAAACAAGAAGCGTATTAAAAGAGGGACATTTTTTATGGTGATGATGGCTTGGGCCACGGAAGTCACATATTTGAGTCCTGGTCATTCCAGGAGCATTAAGGAGCCTGTCAATGAAACTTTCCTCCAGGGAAGAGCCAATGGGAAGATTTCTTGACTTTGGGAGTTGTGCATTTTTTAGTTTTTCTAAGGATAGCTTCTGCTTTTCTTTAGGCTTAGCACATGTCAATACTTGAGGAGAGGGTCAGAGAAAAGCAGCTGGAAGTGAAAATAATTTGCTTTAAGAACTCAGGCCATTGGGACGCCTGGGTGGCTCAGTCATTAAGCGCCTGCCTTTGGCTCAGGTCATGATCCCAGGGTCCTGGGATCCAGGCCCACATCGGGCTCCCTGCTCGGCGGGAAGCCGGCTTCTCCCTCTCCCACTCTCCCTGCTTGTGTTCCTTCTCTTGCTGTGTCTCTCTCTGTCAAATAAATACACACAATCTTTTTTTAAAAAAAGGATCTGATTTTTCTGTGCTGCACACCCATGACTTTGTCAGTCTTTCTTTCCTTGCTCTGGGCCTCCCACTCCCTACTTCTTCCTCTTCTGCTCAGACCTCTGTTCATATCCACCTTGCTGCATATCGTTGCCCAGGTGTTAATTTCATCATGGAATTTGATCTTATACTTCATCTTTTGCACTGAAGCATACATAGATTTACAGGATGTTTAGAGCCGACAGGGTCATTCATTCACTTGTTCATTCATATATCGTCACATATTCGTGGTTTTGTGTCAGGCAGTGTCCCAGGCCCTTAGTAGCCTCCATTCTGGCAGCAGGGGGGTGTGAGCAGAGTACAGTGGATGCATAGGAGCAGTTGGTCAGGTTTCTGGGAGGAGACTGAAGTCGTCCCAAACCTGGCAGTGGGCAGGTCATATCTGGAAAGCAGGTGTAGGAAGAGGGTTTCCATTGGAGGGAACCAAGTTCAGGGACCACTGGTAGCTGATATTGCTGCAGGGTATACTGTGAGCAGGGAAGCCACTGCCAATGGCCCTGAAACGGCGGGAGAACATCTTGAAGGAGCTTGAATCCATCCAGGGGAATTTAGAGTTTAAACTAGTGGCAGTGGGAAAATCATCGAAGACGTTTTAGCAGATTCTTTATGTTAGAATGATCACTCTGAAATCAAGGGATCTGGATGGGGGGGAAGAGGAGGAATGGGCGAGATCCAAGTCAGGGAAATGTAGAAAGAGACTAGTGTAGCAATCTGGGCAGAGGATGAAGGCCTGAGCTTAGGGCAGTGACTCTGGGCATAAAGGAGAGAGATGTTCTGGACTGAAGGATTAACCGGGTGGGGAGAGGGAGGAATTTAAAATGAATCCAGTTTTCTCTGGCTTCATTAATTGGATGGATGGTTGTACCGTTCATCTACGGGAAATCTGGATATTTACAGAGTGGTTTAGGGCCTGAATCAAATGATGAATCCGGTTTTGTGCTTCTCAGGTTTGAACTGAAGACACAGAGTCCTGGAAGAATGGATGGCACTGAAGCGAGAGAAGTTTGAGAGAAAGGCAAGGTTGGAGTTGTGGAGTAGTCCACATTTACAGATATCACTACAGATGATAGATTCTAGCTCCTGCAGCTAGATGATTTACAAGGCCTAGGTGAGGCCTAAGGATCTGTTTTTAAAAACCTCCTCAGGGGGAAGCCTGGGTGGCTCAGTCGGTTAAGTGTCTGCCTTCCGCTCAGGTCATGATTCCAGGGTCCTGGGAGCAAGACCCACGTCAGGGTCCCCGCTCAGTGGGGAGTCTGCTGCTCCCCCTGCTTGTACTCTCTCTCTCTGTCAAATAAATAGATACAATCTTTAAAAAAAAAACAACAAAACTCCTCAGGGCATTCTGATAAGCAGCCAGACCTGAGAAGCACAGGTCAGGTCCCCCCCATTCCAAGAGCTGGAGCCCAGATCCACTGGAGCGGGATGGCTTCCCCAAGGTCACAGAGTTCCCCAGAGGCTGAGTGAGGCTCCGGTTTACAATCCGCTGTCCTGTATCTTCTGTGGCGCTCACCTCCTCCCCCAGATCCCTTTGTCTTATTTAGATTTTAAAACTGGGGATGGTCTGCTCTTCCTCTTGTATTTGTGACCTGCGATCAGTTACAATGGTGTATCTGGCTGAGCAGTGGATCTGGTAGATTGAGAGAGAGATGTCTCTCACAAGTTCATGCCACCGGTTTCCTAATAATCCTGTCTTGTAAAGCACCCTCATCAGTAGAGAAAAGGTGTATATTATGGGGCTCAGTCTTAAAAAGCTGCTAGCAGCTTTTTGTGGAATCTGGTCTTTGACCTAACATCTTCCTATATAATCTGGATCACGGAATAGAAAAATCCTTCTGTTTTTGTAAGAGATGCTCAGTGGGAGAAAAATAGGCCCAGAATCTACAAGTCTTCTTACAAGAATTTATGGATAATACAGAAATAAAAGACAAGATCACCGTGTTTAGGAAAATTAGAATCTCATGGGTTGTGGGAGACCTTATTAATGAATACCAAGATTTCTCTTCAGTTCTTTTCTCCTTCAGAACATATATCCCCTTGGAATTAGTCACAATCATGTGATTTGCTTTAACTGAAGAGATGTTAGCGTAAGCAACATGTATCACATCTAGATGGAAGAAACGTGCGAAACTTTCCATCTTCCATGCTTTGTGCCCCCCACCTCAGCAAACCCCGAAGCCTCACACTGAGGTGGCAGAGTCCCGAGATGGTAGAACTTCTGCCAACCTGGACCATGGAATGACCATGATGATCAGAGCCCCTCTGCTGATCAGTGTAGACAGTGTAGCGCAAATAAGAAAAGAGAAGCCAAAACGACGGTTTTAAGCCACTGAGATTTAGGGGTGATCGGTTTACAGCAGCATAATTTAGCTTAATCTGACGAATGCACTGATCTATAGGAAATGCTCACAGGAAGTAGGCAGCTGATAACACAAACCCTGAGGTGCCACAAAAGGAAAAGATTTCTGCAGGCTAGAATAGTCAGAGAAGGCAATGCTGGTCAACTGGAATAATGGGACACAGGCTGGATGGAGTTCAGCAGAGAAAAATTCAGGGTTATGCACTTGGAGCTGAAAAGTGAACATAGTCAAAGGCAAGGTGCCAGCCACTCAAAAGCAGTTGGCTGGAAAATTGAAAGTATAGCTTTAGTGGATAGCCAGTTGACCGGGAGGAATTGTCACAACCCTGCAGTTCTGATGATTAAAAAAAATGCAAGCAGAGAACTGTGGCAAATGAAAAGCATGTCTGTATCATGAGGTAATTGCTACACGACTCTGCACTGATCTGGGTTGTAACAGAGAGCTGGGGCTGGCTCTAGTCTCCACAGCTCAATGGGATTGAGAGAATGTGGAGAGAGTTTCACAGCAAAAGCCAAATCGTCATTCAGTGACCAGCAAAGAAGGGCTAGAGGACCTGGGATGATCCCGCTTAGAGAGGAAACGCTTCGGGATGACTTAAGAAGCACCAGCAATGGATGTGAACTTCAGAGGAACCACTGCATGGAAGGGGATGGCTGCTTTTACTCTCTTGCCAAGAGCACACACAGAAACAGAAATGGGCTTATTAAAGTTAAACAAAAGGAAGAATTTCCCTACCCCAAGGGTTGGTTGTCTGACACCAGATAGGGTTGGAGATCTCTCCCTGGAGGAAGTTACAAAGATCAATGTTCTTTCAAATGTAATGGATTCAGTGGGTCCTTCCTGAAGCCAGCAGAGGTTGGAAGGGTCTCAATCTCTTTTCTGCCATGACCCAGATGATGGATGATGTGCACCGGGGACACACTCCCATGGGCAGGCGAGCATTTTATGCAGCACCCAGCATCCTACTGGCAGCTGTATTTCTTTCCTTCCTCTCAAGAAAACACACCGGAAAACAAGGGAGAGCCATATTATGATCAGGATAACTGCAAATCCTCTTTTTTTTTTTCTTTAAAAAAAAAAAAGGTAAATGTTTTGTAGATATCAATACTTTGACTATTGTTTGCAAAAATAACTTGTGATATGATCATTCAACATTTGTTTAACAATTAATTATTGAGGGGTGTGTATGTGTATGGCGGGGGGGGGTGCGTCTTTAAGGCTAAATCGACACACAGTTACAATGCAGTGTGATAATGCTGTGGTAATGGGAAATGTGATACACGGGGAGTCCACGGAGAACTGATTAGTCTGTACTTGGAAGCACGGGGAAGGCTTCCAAAGGAAGGCATGTACAAGTTGAGATCCACAGGCGAAGAGAAGAAAGCTGATCAACAGAAAAGGAAAAGCAGAAAAGCAGAGGGAACTGCATGTGTGAAGGCTAGGAGGCTGGAATCAGAGGGAGGAATAAACAAATGGGAAGATATTTGGACACAGCCCTGGGGCTGAGGGGAATGGGTGGGGTGCAGGAGGCAAGACACTCAGGGTCCCATGGGCCGTGTTAAGAAGCTTGAGTTTCATCCCAGGAGCAGAGTGGGGCCGTAGAGTGGTTTGATGCAGGAGAAGGACATCATCAAGTTTATACTTCAGAAAGGTCACTCTGGCTGCAGTGTAGAAAATTGGTTAGTGGGGCTTTGAAATTAATCTGACCTGATTTGAATCTGTGTTCTGCATTATTAGCTATTAGATTTTCCACAAACGAATCTCACTGAAAATCAGTTTCCTCATCTGTGAAATAGACATAGTGAGGTCTCTCTGACAGGGTGGTGCTGAGGATAAGTTTAAATAATGTATATAAAAGGCCTGCTAAGTGTCCGATACCCCCATATGGGTGCTCAACAAACATTGGTTCCCTTCTCTACGAATTAATTCATTGTCAATTAGCAAACTATAAATGCACTTGACACAGTACAGAATCAAATACTTTCTTCATTTGAGAGTGATTATTACATGAGTAGTTTCTACAGTCCTCTTAAAACTATAGAGACCAGACTAGATTATTTTCCTTCAGTCCTTTAATCATCTTTGTGGTTCTTTGTAGAACACTCTCCAATTTTTCAAAATTCCTCTTCAATTGTGGAGACCACAGCTAGATTAGTCACCGTAGAGAATTCATTATAATTAGATCAACACTGTGCAGTCGCTCGGGCGGCTGGCTCAGCCATGTAAACCCAGTCAGCCGGTCCCCGTCGACAAATAGGTTGTGTTCCAGGAGTTCATTAGTAAGTTGGTTGTTTGGAACACAGAAAGCCTTTCCCCATAGAAACAGAATTATAGATGGTGGCTTGTTTCCCAGGCCAGTGCACAAAAATCTATTTAATGCACATGCAGCTGAACCAGGGCCTGGCAATAATCGTCCCTCAAGCCCTTGACTTGCGTAAGCCCCAGTGGAACTCCTAGTCCCGTGGAGCCCCGAAAACCTCTGAACCCTGGGCTTCCAAGCCTGAGTCCTCTGACAGAGGTGAGAGGTGGGCTGCTAACTTCGAGAGCGAGGACCATTTGCAGCATGACTGTGAGGAACACTTCTTTGATCCAGGCCTTCCCCTGCAATTATGCTTATTATTAGATAAGCAAGTAATCAAGAGCTGGCTTATGATAAAGGCATCTACAATATGCTGGATACTTGACCTAAATGATCTACCTAAATTATCTATGATCTGCACAATAATTCTGTAAGGAATATGGTCTTCTGCTCATTCTTCCCATCTTGCCGGCAACTTAAGATCGTGCACTGCCCAGGGACAGGCAGGTAGAAGGGGGCAGAACTGTTGTGGGAACCCTGGTTTCCTGGCTTGCAAAGCTAAGAGCTTTTCACTGCACAACACTGCCTCCCAGTGGAGAGTGCTTAGCACATAATCTAGCATCGCTAAACGAGCTACGTATAATCTCCCAGCGAAGTAACAAGTTCTTCATTCATACGTCCAACAAAGAATCTTTGAGTGCTTCCAATGAGCTAGGCCTTGGGAACGCAAAATCAAATTAGACTTGGCGCTCTCGCAGAGTAGTTGGGAAAAGGAACAAGTAAATCAATGATTGAAATCAACGAGACAAGGATATGATCAAATTAAAAAAAAAATTACACAGAAAGCCGGAAGAGAGATTAATAGGCCTAGGCTGGTCATGATGGTAAACTAAGGAAGGCTTCTTAGAGAAGGTGAGATGAGCTGAGTTTTGACGGATGAGTTGGGGTTAGATGTAAATCTATATGACAAAGGGTCAAAGAACATTCTATGAGGAAGGAACATCATGTTTAAATGCAGAGGGCTATGAAACACACCCAAAATACGTTAAGCATTTCTTTGACCCATCTGCTTTGGTGACAGGTCGGCACCATGCAAAGATAAAGTAGCTGATAGCCTATCTTGGGAGAGACAAGTAAAAATAGTATTTAGTATAGCTTTAATTTGCTTTTCTTTCATAGTGAGTTTTCTTAGATTCTTTATGTATTAAAAATATAAATTTGTGGGTTTTTTCCTGTGAACTGTCTGTATTTGTTGATTTTTCGATTGGGTGTTGGTTATTTAAAAATTGATTTGTAAGAAAATGAAAAAACTAACTTGAAAAGATATCTGCATCCCTCATGTTCATTGAAGCTTTACAACAGCCAAGATATGGAAGCAAGCAAAGTGTCTATTGACAGATGAGTGGATAAAGAAAATGTGGCATATATGTACAACAAAATATTATTCCACCTTAAAAAAGAAGGAAATCTTGCCATTTTCTCATTTGAGGGCATTACGCTAAGTGAAGTAAGTCAGACAGACAAGGGTAAATACTGTATGATCTCACTTATATATATGAAATCTAAGAAAGCAAAAAACCCAACCAAACTCAGATACAGAGAATAGGAGGAGGGGGTGGGTGAATTGGGTGAAGGGGGTCGAGAGGTACAAACTTTTAGTTATAAACCATAAATAAGTCCTGGGGAGATCATGTACAGCATGCTGACTATGATAATAATACTGTATTGTGTATTTGAAAGTCGCTGAGTAGATCCTTAAAGTTCTCATCACAAGAAAAATACATTTGTAACTATGTGTGGTGATGGATGTTAACTAGACTTTTTGTGGTCATTTTGCAACATACACAAATACCGAATCATTATGTTGTATGCCTGAAACTAATATTATGTTATGTATCAATTATATCTCAAAAATTGATTTGTAAGAGCTCTTAATTCACTATTTGATCATTTACCTTTTTTTTTTTTTTTTAGAGGGGTGAAGGGGCAGAGGAAGTGGAAGAGAGAGAATCTTAAGCAGGCTCCATGCTCAGCACCAAGCCTGACACTGGGCTGGATCTCACAACCCTGAGATCATGATCTGAGCCCAAACCAAGAGTCAGACACTTAACTGACTGAGCCACCCACCCAGGCGCCCCAATCATTTATCTTTTGATTTACAAAACAATCTTCCTCTAAAAACCTTCCCCAACTCTTAATTACTTTTTAAAAAATTAGATTCTCAGGGCACCTGGGTGGCTCAGTCGTTAAGCGTCTGCCTTTGGCTCAGGTCATGATCCCAGGGTCCCGGAATCGAGCCCCGCATTGGGCTCCCTGCATTGGGCTCCCTGTCCCGTGGGAAGCCCGCTTCTCCCTCTCCCACGCCCCCTGCCTGTGTTCCCTCTCTTGCTGTGTCTCTCTCTGTCAAATAAGTAAATAAAATCTTTAAAAAATAATAAAAATAAAAAATTAGATTCTCTTTTTACCTTTACATCTTTGATCCTGCTGAAATTGGTCCCAGTCCGCATAAGGAGTATGGTAGCGCTAGCACTACATTTCCCAGTCTGCCTTGTGGCTTTTGCCCTCCTGGCCGGGAGGATGACCCTGGGGCAGAGACAGTCTTCCCCAAGTGTGAAAGAAGTCTAAAAGTGCCAGGGTCCGCTCATGGGGGTGCAGCGGAATGAAGGTGCCCATTCACACTGGCAGGACGCGGCACAGAGCAGCAAGGACAGAACCAACTCCAAGCTGCCTGGTGCCACTTCACCTTCCCTTCATCTCTTTTGAAGGGGGATCCGGAAAACACCAGGTGCTAAACTAGCCCGCCCTAGGAGCCTTGACGCAGGCAACAACGAGAAAGGGCCGAAAGGGCCGGCGGGGAGCGAGCTTGGAAAGAAATAACAAAGCAAACTTTTCAGCCCCCCAACACACGCACACCTCACAACAAAACCAAAGAAGGTAAAACAAAGGCCTCAAACAAAATTCCAAAGCACATGAAGAAAACTAACTGACTAAACGAGATAATTTAACTACTAATAAAAAACCACTGGCAGCCTCCCCACCAGTCTCTCTTTTGAGTCTATGAGGACTCATCTCATTATGCCTTTAGCTCTGTTCAATCACTCTAGGAAGCCCCAGACACCCAGGTCACTCCTCCTGTCCTGGCCCCCTAATCTCCACACAGGTATCACACCTTCTTCATTCTGTCCATGTCTCCCATCCCTCCCTAAACCCTGAAACCCTTACATGAGCCCGTGGGCATTACCAAACCCCCCCCCCCCCGCTATACTCTTAGCTTATACCCCCTTATACTCTTATGTTCTTAGCTTCTTGCTCTGGACAAAATATGGATCTCCCCTGAGGACACGACTTCCCTGTTGTTCTCTTCCCAACGCCCTATACCCCTGCCTGATACCACTGAGCCAGGAGGGGTCCTCCTTCCTCCTCATTGATGCTTCTAGCCCATTGCACTGTGTCCTCCCTAGATCCACCTGGCTTTAATGGTTACAGCAATTCATAATTGTTCTCACAAGTTCGTCTCATTATCAAAATTACAATAAAGACAGACATTGGCTCACTTTTTGTAAAAGGCAAAGATTGCAGTGCTTTTACTTTTGCTCCCTTCTCTGATCACTGTCTTCAAGAAAGTAAGATTGTGTCGTAAATCCTTTCATCCACAATTTTCTCTATCAGAGAGGTGCTAACCTGTAGGGCTTGATATTGGCCTATCTTAAATTGATCAAATGGCATGAAGCCATTGACCTCGAAGGCTGTTGTAAGAAAAGCTGAATGAAACCACTGAGTGTGATCAAGAGGATTTCATTCATTGTTTACCGGCTCTTCCCAGTAAGACAATGTTCTCTGATCTCTGAATCAGAAATCGTGTGTTCATGAGCATGTGGTTTATTTTTATCTTAGGAATCTGGATGTTTTCTGCTTTATAATGCTAATCCTTGGAAACAGTCTTGAGCCCATTTCGAAATGAGATGAAATAGGAATCAATGTGACAAGGCAAAGATGTCTTCCAAGTCAATGGTGGTGACCACCAGGGAAATAACTGAGAGTGGAAGAGTAGAGTGAAAACGACTTTTTAAAAAAGGTTTAGGGGTGCCTGGGTGGCTCAGTCGTTAAGCGTCTGCCTTTGGCTCAGGTCATGATCCCAGGGTCCTGGGATCGAGCGCCACATCGGGCTCCTTGCTTGGCAGGGAGCCTGCTTCTCCCTCCCCCACTCCCCCTGCTTGTGTTCCCTCTCTCACTGTCTCTCTCCCTCTCTCTGTCAAATAAATAAATAAAATCTTAAAAAAAATAAAAACAAAAATAAAAAAGGTTTAGTTAGGGTGGCTGGGTGGCTCAGTCGTGAAGCATCTGCCTTCGGCTTGGGTCATGATCCCGGGGTCCTGGGATTGAGCTCCGCATCAGGCTCCCTGCTCTGTAGGAGGCCTGCTTCTCCCTCTTCTACTCCCCCTGCTTGTGTTTCCTCTCTCACTGTGTCTCTCTCTGTCAAATAAATAAGTAAAATCTTTAAAAAATAAAAATAAAAAAATTAAAAAGGTTTAGTTATTTTACTTGAGAGAGAGAGCGTGGGGAAGGGGCAGAGGAAGAGAATCTTGAGCAGACTCCCCACTGAGTGTGGAGCACGATGGGGGGCTCTATCTCACCACCCTCAGATCATGACCTGAGCTAGAACCAAGAGTCAGATGCTTAACCAAGTGAGCCACCCAGGCGCCCCAAGAGTGAAAACAACTTTTGGGGTGCCAGGGTGGCTCAGTCGGTTGGGCGTCTGCCTTCGGCCCAGGTCATGATCCCAGGGTCCTGGGATCGAGTCCCACATCGGGCTCCCTGCTCAGCGGGAAGCCTGCTTCTCCCTCTCCCACTCCCCCTGCTTGTGTTCCTGCTCTCGCTGTGTCTCTCTCTGTCAAATAAATAAATAAAATCTTTAAAAAAAAAACAAATAAGTATACATTGAAAAGAAAAAAAAGAGAATATATTCAAGAGGTAAGACAGAACTTCCTAAGTAAGACATGAGACCCAGAAACCACACAGAAATAATGGACAGATCTGAGTCAAAAATTAAAAACCTTTCTCCAGCAAAAAAAGCATTAAAAACAAGTGCAAGTATCAGTAAGAAGTGGGAGACAATATTTATAACAAATATTCTGGACAAAGATTAATAACCCCAAAATAAATGAGCTCCTACAAATCAATAAGAAAAGAAAAAGAGACAATAAAAATGAGCAAGGGATTTACACATGCATTTCGCTAAGGAATGAATTACAAGGGACATATAAATGTATATTAATTGAACTAATAATTGAAGAATTGAAGAAATGCAAATTAGTAAGAGATAAGGTTTTTTTACCTATCGGATTGGCAAAAATTCAGAAGATGCATATGATGTATGTCTAACTGATATAGGTGGGGAGAAAAGGCATGCTATTGATGGTTACATAAAAGATCACAGCACTTTGGGAAGATAGTTGTATACTATATGAACTATAGCAGTTCCATTTCTTGGACTCTCTTCTACAAATTCATAAAGACGTATGAATATATACACATATACATGTATACACACATTGCAGTACTATTTGTAGAAATACAAATACTAGAAATGATTTCAGTGATCATAAATGGAGACATCCATTAATACTAGGCATCTAGTAAGAAAAATATGATTGCTCTCTCTATATATTCACCTGAAAGGATGCCCATGATGTATTATTAAGGGGAAAAAAGCAAATTACAGATGAATATACTCCAAGTTTTGGTGCTCCCCTCACCTATGAAAAAGGGAAGCTGCATAGAGTATGAATGTGTCTGTATAAGCAGAGAAAACTTCTGGGAAGGATATGAAATGCTGGACAGTTGTTGCTCATGGGAATGGGAATGGGACTGGAGAGTAAGTGGGGGCCTTTTCCTTTTCATTCCGTATACATTCTTTTTCAAATGCGGTGAGCCTCTGGTTAATTGCTACCTGGTTTGGTAGGTCTTTTGGTAACCCTCAAGCACTACTTGCTTCACACACATTGAAAGTGGACTGGGGATTATTTCTTAGTGTTAGCAATTGTTTATTTCTTTTTTACTTGTTTACAGTGGAAAAAGTACCTTGGTTTAGGAGGCAATAGGTGACAAAGCATATTCCATAATTAATTAGGTTATGGGATCAATTAAATAAAGCCAAAATAAACCAGTTCAAGAGTATGTCATTAATAATATTTGTTCAAAGGCAAAAACCTACAAAAGTATGGTGTGGTACAGGATAGGTATTTGGTTTTTGTGGTTTAAAGAGTACTACTTCAGGGATAGGGAAATAATCAAAGACTGCCTATGCACAGTTACAGATGCTGTATTTCTTGATGGTGGTGGTGGTGATGATGGTGGTGATGGTGGTGGTGGTGGCGGCGGTGGTGGTGGTGGTGGCGGTGATGGTGGTGGTGGTGGTGGTGATGATGGTGGTGATGATGGTGGTGGTGGTGGCGGCGATGGCGGCGGTGGCGGTGGTGGTGGTGGTGGTGGTGGTGGCGGAGACAAGAGGAGCCCTTCCATGGGCCTCACTCTGACCCGCTTTTGGCTATACCCATCCCTATTTTGCAGAGTCCCTTTAGCCAAAGGTTTGCCCATCCAGAGTGTGTTTCTGGCCTTCACATACAGGGAATAGATGAGTCTCTGCATTAAGTCTGTTGTCTCAGATGTAGACTGTGCTGTAGGTACATGCAACTCTGGGTCCAAGGTCTGGCCAAGAGGAGGCTGTTTTCAGGGGTGAGATGGAACTTGGACATATGGGGTGGAAAAATATAGGGGGAGGGGTTGGGTGGGTGGGGAGAGGAGTGCTGGGTGCTGAGCGGGGCCAAGGGTGGGAAGGGAAGAGGGTGCCCTGGGTGCAGGACAGAGCTGGGTGGGAAGAAAATGGGGTGTGCTGGGCACAGGGCAGGGGCCAAGGGTGGGAAGCAGAACAGAGGTGCCTGCAGCCTGATGACACTGAAAGGTGCCCCACCTGAATAGGCAACATCTGCCTGGAAGAACCTTAGACCACTGCAGTGTTAAGAGAGCAGGGGGTGGGGTGGGTGGGTGTCAAAATGGGGCTGGGAACACCCAGTGCATGAAACACTTCAAAATATTTTCTTGTTTCCACCACATTTCTTATTGGACCCTTGAATTATTTAAAAGCATAATACTTACCTTCCAAGCCATTGGGTGTTTTAAAATTATTTTCACGATTTCTAACCTAGTTCCACTTGACTGATCATACCTTTAATACTGCACACCCCACATAACTTTCTTTTTCCCTGGCCCCTTTTTATATTTATATATAATATATATGCAGTATATATTATATTACATACAGTACTTATCACTTGCCGATAGACTACCACTTATCAAGGCCATTTCTCTACCCTTCTAAGCTCTGTGCTGTTTTTATTTTCTGTCCTCTTCCTAGAATGTAAGCCCCAGGATAGCAGGAATTTTTGCCTATTTTGTTCACTGATGTATATTCCTAGTGCTTAGAGTAGTTCATGATGCAAAGGAGACAATCAGTAAGTTTTTGCTGAACCATGCATGAACTCCAAGGTTGAGTTCCTTGAGGAAGAAAATACAAAATAGAGGCATCAGTGGCTTTCAAACAATGAATTTCCTCTCCATTAAGTCTTCCCAGGACTTTCCTTTCTTCCTTCTCTCAGAGGACTACAGCTCCTTGCCCATCCAGCCAGCCCAGGGTTGAGAATTCTGCCCTTCAGTTGGAAGAGTCATCCAAGACATGGCAGCCATTTTTCCCCCTCCTCCAAGCTCCATGCTTCTTTTCCCTCTTGTCACCCCTGGCACCTCTGGCTCAGCCCATTTGCACAAAAGTTTGCTTTGGGAAGAGGACTTTTAGCCTCAAAGGTCACTTTAGTTTACAAATACTCTGAGAATGAAACTCCTTTATACTGAAGACATTGGCTTTTAAGCCTGGGTTATGTGGGAAAGACAGAGGACAGAGGCGCACGTGACTCAGGAAAGAGAGGAAGCAAGAATATGCA
Source organism: Eumetopias jubatus (assembly GCF_037043125.1). Taxonomy (NCBI): domain Eukaryota; kingdom Metazoa; phylum Chordata; class Mammalia; order Carnivora; family Otariidae; genus Eumetopias; species Eumetopias jubatus. The sequence continues at coordinate 169,044,598 of NW_028274810.1, read as the reverse complement.
CACAGGCTTCATCAAATATTTTATTTCTTTGATTTCGTTGTGATAGTGCATTCATATTCTACCCTTTCTCCATGGAATGATTTAAAATGACTTACAAAGATACCGATATTTAAGCTCTATGAGAGCAGGGACTTGGTTTTATTCACACCTTAGTCATAGCTAGGCCTGGGACATGGTCAATTCTCAAGTGTTGGTTGAATGAAAGAATGAATGGTAAGACACTTGTCTAATCTGAATGAAAGCACAAATATTAGGCTCTGTGGGTCAAAATTGGATACTAACCCACCTCTGGACACAGAGAGTGCCAGAGGGAGTTCAGGCTTCTTTAGCTCTGTCTTGTGGTTTGATGGGCACTGGCCCTTCAAGGCCAGGTTAAGGCTAGTTTGCCTGAAAGGAATATTGTGTGTATATATGTGTGTGTGCGTGTGCGTGTGCGTGTGTGTGTGTGTGTGTGTGTGTGTGTGTGTAGGACCTTGGTTGTCCATATCTTTGGTTGGGGTCAGACTTTGAACTGGGTTCTATATTACTCATTACCCTATCCCCTCTGTGACTACTACTACAAATCTAGCAAGTGGAGCCCAACAGGATCTTCAAGGAAGAGCAAAAACTCTCCAAATCCAGTAAGCCTCCATCTCCCCAAAAAGATTACATCCATACTTAGTATTGCCATTCAGAAACAAGTACAATATGTGTTTAGAATCTTGTCACAATCTCTCCACTTTGGATCTGCTTTCAAATACCAAACTATGAATGAGGTGGGTGCACAAGTCTCTAAGATGTTAGGGAGCTATAGCCTTTTCCAAGGAAGGAGACAGATGTCCTCCAGTACAATCTAGACCTACCTCTATGTTGTTGGATTGCCTTCATTCTCCTCTGTTGCTGCAAATGGTTAGCTAGCTAGGAGTGTGGGGTTTTCCTGGGGGGTGAATGGAGAAGTTTATGAAAGACTTAGGGAAGCATCACATATCTCTCCTTGACATCCTCTGTACCCTCACAAACAATGACTAATGAGGAACACATCACTGTGCAAGTAACTGGGCTTCACTTTAGCAGGAATTAAATGGTTTGTTCCCTTTCATAGTTGGCTCTTAATTTTTTCCCCCAATTTTCTTTCTCTGTGTCCTTCCTTCCCGTTCTGTTTCTTGATTAAAAAAAACAAACAAACCATAATCCCTGTTCTGATAACCTAGGAAATATCCTAATATAGCCTATGTGATTCCATTACAGGTAGTGAAGTTCTGACTTCAAAATGAATCGTTGAATCAAATTCTGCACACTAATGAAGGAATTATTCTACAAGCTTCTGCCAATAGCAGATATGCCAAAATTATGTTACAAAACACATTTCTCAGAAAACCAAACAAAGGAAATAGGAAGGAACAGGCAAAGCCCTTTTTTTTTCTTTTATTTCCCCTTGTTGCCCAATTTTCAGCTTTCATAAGGTCATTTGAAAAAGGACAAGATTCTGGAGACTTGGGTGTCTACTTATTTGATCATATTTTTTGTAGTTCCTTCTCTATCTTTACCTTCTCTATTACGGTTTGTGCTCATTTAGAATATGAACAATATTGTTACCAGATGGCCTTACAGTGGCATCACCAAATAGGTCTTTTCTACAACAGCCTGTAATGAGAGTCTAAAACATAGCTTGTAATTCTCAAAGGGTTTAGTTAGCATAGATGCCATCTTATCTGGGGAGGTTGAGACTTACTGTATTTGAAGAGTTTTGGGTCTTTCTCAAAGGAATTGTTGGCTCCACTTGCAGGGAAGTCACAGAGGCAATGGGGTAACAAATGAAAATGGAACTCTCCATTCAAAACATAATGTGAGTGGCTTCCCAACCCCCCAGTCAAGCAAGTTCCCCTCTTTTCTCTATGAGAAGGGAAGTGGGTTTATCTATGCAAAGATGGGGATGGGGTGAGTGAATGCAGGAGAGAAGGAGACAAAGTGATGACGAGGGAAGAATGGAACAGAATTTCTATGCCCTAGGTGCTGCTGATTCTCCCCCAAATGGAGCTTGTGTCTACAGTGATGGCCTGAGGTTTGCTTTCATAGATTGGGCTTGGACTCTCTCTTCCTTGGCGTTGCCATCCTCCTGACTTTCAGGCTCCCTCATCTCTAGGCCCTTGCTCACAGGATGTTGTGGCTGAGTTCACTACTACAAGAAAGAGCACATTCAGTTTCCATCTGAGACTTTCTGCATAATTTTTGGGAAATTCAAGAAGAGATAAGAAAAGGGAACAGAAAAGAAGAGAAAAGCACTTTAGGTCTCTATTTCTTAATTTCCCTTCAAGAAAACTTAAGTTGAAAGCTTCCACAATGGGTAAGTAGCTTGAATTTTGCCTGAGCTAATTAGGTATTGATATGTAGTTGCCAAGTTCTACGGTTAGGCATGATATCCGAGTACACAGGACCCAAATGAACTAAGTTTTTTTCTACGTTCTTTTATTTCTAAAAAAATTAAATCAAATTCGTGGAGCTTTGAATAAAACAGTACACCAGCAAAGAAAATAAATGCACTGAAAGTGGAAAAAAAAAAAAGAACCTGCTGTTTGATTTACATCATTTTATTAATGGGTTAGTCAACATTTACTCAGAGCCTACTGGGCACAGAATGTAATAGACATGTGGGAAAATTAAAAAGATATGGGAAGATATTTTTTCTGCCTGTAAAAATCCAACTAATTTAGTGTAATGAAAGACACCAACTAAAGACATCTGAGAACACCTAAGAATACAAATAATGGGAACCTGGCGATGTTTGCTAAGGTCACATTAGTTTCAATTGTCCATGATTGCTGAAGGGCTGGCTCAATGAGCGTATCCTGAGACCCACGTTGCAAGCACTCCATTGGGGATGTTGTGGCATCTCCCTGGCTAAAATCAGTCTAACAACAGACCTCACCTCTCTTAGTCACTACAGGAACAACTGTATAGCGGAGTGTGGTGACCCTAAAGGGCTGCTTTCATACCCATAATGCCTGATTTTATTTAACTGATGATACAGTCGTGGCCATTTAGGGATTTCTGCCACAGGCTTTGTGACTATACCAGCTCAAGACTCTTCTATCTCCTTTAAAGTCAGAAGAAAAATAAGTGACACTTGCTCTGAAGACACTACGGGTAACACTCAAGTCTCTCTTCTGCCTCTGTTTGGCCAGCTCACGTTTTTGTGGGTTTTATGTGAAATTAAGCGTCATTCTGGATAAATCTGATTTTTCAAAGGGAGTGGAGCTTTCTTATCTGTACTTCCTGCTGGCAGAAATCAGGAAAGCTGCCAACAATCTGGCCAAGAACTCTGTTTTGAACGAGAAAGTCTACAGGGTGGGTCCTGACTTGTCACTAGTGTTTCTGGGTCTTCTGGGAACTGTCGTATTGAACTGCCTGTTCTTTTATTTTTATTTTTATTTTTTTAGAGATTTTATTTACTTATTTGACAGAGAGATACACAGTGAGAGAGGGAACACAAGCAGGGGGAGAGGAGAGGGGGAAGCAGGCTTCCCGCTGAGCAGGGAGCCCGAGGTGGAGCTTGATCCCAGGACCCTGGGACCATGACCCAAGCCGAAGGCAGATGCCCCACGACTGAGCCCCCCAGGCACACCGAACTGCCTGTTCTTTTGAGTGGAGTGCCTTTGAGGCCCCCTGAGCGACTCTGACCAAGGAGTCTCAGAACACCTGTGTGGAAGGACGGCTTTGTCTTAAATCCATTGTGGATCAATATTTGTACAAATAATAATAAAATAAATAGAAAAATTCAATTTAAAAAAACCTCCAAAGACATACAAAACCCAAGCTCAATTCCTTCCTTCTTTCTTTTTCTTTTAATTCAGCAGACACAAAACAATTCTGCCGAATTGCCATAAAAGTTCTAAATGCTCGCTTTGTTTCTGTACTTATCTCATTGCAGACTGGTTACAAACAATGTGCAGAATGGAACAGGAACTGGTCTCTGGGTTGTAGTTTGAGTAGCATTGGCTTAAAAGATGAGGGGGCTGTGAATTATTTTCAAACTAGGAGCCTTTCAACTAATTGTTCGAGAGCCAGAGAGCAGACCCCTTCTAGCTCCTTTCGTGTAGCTTTTTATTCTGACTTAAATCAGAGCTTGCAAATGTGAAATCAACCATGCTTGTCCCTAAAAGCCAGTTGCCATCTTTCCTGGCCTCCCAGCTGAGAGGCAAGCTCCTTCTGGATACTCCCATAGAACCATGTCATGCAGTGTCTTACCTCTTTCACTAAACTACAAGGTCTCGTTCAACAGTGCTCAACAGTACGGGGAGGAAGAACAAAATGATAAAGTAATACTAAGTATATGCACTGGAAAATATGCAAGCACATTACCTATCAGATTTACAAATACTGCTGAGAGTGTCCCAGGCAATGTTGCTCTCACCAGTATCTTCACAGGAGAAAGACTTGTGGAGAAAACCAGAGCGGGGAGAAAAGATGAATATACTCAGTCACTAGACCCGGCACAGTAAACAAACCTGCAGGCCACGATTCTCCATATGGAACGATTAGGGAGATACCTCGGCACCAAGGAAGCAGCCCAGGAGCTGGAGTCCCCAGGCCTGGCACCATGTCCTGGGGGCCCTGCCCTTCCTGCCTCCCCTACCCGATGGCACGTGTGTCCTGGGTGGGCCTCCCTCACCCTCTGCCTTAGTTCTCATCCTGGGCTTCTCAGCTAAGCCCTGGTTTTCTCAGAGGGGCCTTTCCTTCTCTCCCCCGTGTCCTCTCTTTAGAAGCACAGGGACTTCTCCCTTTCTAGTGATTATAATTTCTCTTGATATTTTTGTAGGTGGTTACTTGTCTTGACGCTCTAAGCCCGGTGAGGGAGGGACTCATGCCTGGGTTGTCCCTCCCCGCATGTACCGGGCTTGGCATAATGCTTGCAACTCGAGTCCCAGTAGCTGTTTAATGACAGCCCAGCCACAACAATGATGCTATGTGCCATCTTTTCTTTTCTCTCCCTATTTTTGCTCATAATCTTTTCATTCAATGAATTGGGTTTGATCGGGTGGAATCATAAAGCGACTTAATTTTATCTGTTTCATTGTTCCTTCAAACCCACTCTCTGAGCTTTTTTTCCCTGCCACTGGAGATGATCTTAGGCAGGTCCTGTAGCTTATAAAGTCAGTCATAGGTCATAAAAAGTCACTGGCAGGGCACCTGGGTGGCTCAGTCAGTTAAGCGTCTGCCTTCGGCTCAGGTCATGATCCCAGGGTCCCGGGATCGAGTCCTGCATCGGGCTCCCTGCTCAGCAGGGAGTCTGCTTCTCCTTCTCCCTGTCTTTCTCCCCAGCCCTTCCCCAATACTTGTGCTCTCTTTCTCACATAAATAAATAAAATCTTTAAAAAAAGTCACGTGCAGTCACAAGAGCGGATATATTAGTATATTTAACTTTATTCAGTTAAAGCTGAAACCAGGGCCCTGAGAAAAAGCTGTGGATGTTTGCCCAACCTTGGCTCCTCTGGCTGGAGGGGCGGCCCTGGGGCCCCATGCACAGTGGGCCTGGAATGCCCGCACACAGTGCCCAGTGAGGGGAGGGCTGGGGGCAATGTGTTGGCACCCCCGCCGCCCCCAACTGCACTTTTCCAATTGAATTTTCTGTAGGCTGGGGTGGGGTGGTGGTCTGTGCCTGCAAAACTGCCTCACAGCCTCTTCACCCTGAGCTGGGAGGCGTCCCTGTACTGGGCGTCCCTGGTACTTGTCCCTGCTCTAGAACTTTCCCCACGGTTGATATTATTGCCTGGGATGTCTGCCTCTCACACTAGACTGTGGGCCCTTGAAGGTAGGGACTGAGTTCTAGGAATTTTTGTATCCCGGTTAAATCCAGAAAAAAGTTGATTCGTGTTATTGAATAAATTAAAATACTTCCTAAGCTATTTTACTTTGCGTGATTAATATTCTATACTTAGAACTTTATCTTTGCAAAACTCCTTGGAAGGAAGATCAAATCAAATGATCCTCTTCTGAGGGCAGGCTTGGCTGGAGGAGAAGGTGCGTGGTAGGACACAGGGAAGAACAGGCATGCCATCAGATAGACCTGCGTTCAAAGCCTGGCTCTGTCACTTGCTAGGTCCCTTCATCTTTCTAAGATTCAGTTTCTGTAAAATGGGGCTAAGAATGGTCCCTATTCATAGGGTTTCTGTGGAGGATCAAAATAAGGGGGGGAGCACTTAAAATAATAACTGGGACATGGTGAGACTTCAGTAAACACTACCAATCTTTACTGAATTTCATACAAAGGATTAATCAGGTTTTTTCAGTCCTTATATTGTTTTTACACTAAGAAAAATGCTGGTAACTGTGACATGCTATTGATTGAAAAACCCCACTCTTTATCCAAGATGCTAAAGTATGGGAGGAGTACATTTTAGAATCAATAAAGTGCAATATTATTGTGCCTTATGTAAAAAAAAAAGATTGTGGAGGATAAATAATGAGCTGTGGGAGGTATTTGGGGGACTGAGGTAGGAGAGGCCAGTCCTTTGCTATATGAGGATATAAAAATGCAAATATCTCTTCCCCATTTCTTTCATTTCAGATGCAAGACGCTAGCCATTGGAGCCCTGCTGCACACAGGAACGATGAAGATACAGTGTAATTAATATAAGCTATCCGCTCACGAAGAGACATTTGCAGAGCTAAAGGACAGTCAGAGCAGGGTGGGAACCCATCAAAACTAAGCTACTCAGAAATGAGGATCACAAAGGGTAAAAAAAAAAAAAATCCTACATAACTGAACGCTTCAGGTTTTAAGGCAATTGGTAATATCAAGAAGAAACAAATTTCAAATGCGTTTAAAGTCAAATTCAGATCAATGAGCGAAGCTCTCTGGACCAACATTCCCCTCAGTGCCCGCCACCGGCCAGCCTAATGCATCAAATCACAGTCTCGTGCAGGTCTTCTGTTTGGAATTTTGGACCTCATTGTGTGAAATGTGAGAGTACTATTTTAGATGCCAAGGCAGATCCCGAAAAACAGCTGAAATAATCAATGCGGGGGAAAAAAAAATCCCAGGCTGAAAGTCTTTCCTTTTGTAGAGAATTTGTGACATTAAAAAAAAAAAAGAAGAGGAACAAATGTCAAGGGCGGCTGGGTTAATGAGTACAGAGAGTACAGCTGCTCTTACCTCTGGAGACGGGAGCGCTGATGTGGATGGAGCGTGAGCGGAAAATTAGGGTGGTGATTGCAGCAACCCCTAACGGGCACTTACTGCACATCAATATATGATGGGGTGGGATTGGCACCGCCTGCTGAACAAGAGACGCTGGACTGTAATTAGAATGTTGGCTCTCATCAAAATACAGTAAAACAAGGAAAGCAGTGATTACTTAAACCTGAAGCTACAGTCCACAAGATGGCTTTGCTTTCGAAATTCTTTATTGTTTCAGCGTTCATTAACTCCTCCCTCCCCCCCCCCCCGGCAAAAAAAACCCACAGGCCATACAAAATTAAGATGCTTGGTAAAGAAGAATACGGGAGATGAGCCTGAGCTGTCTGTATAATGGCCAGTGTTTAGAGATGGGCTCCATAAATTTCAATGAGAATCACTGTGGAGTATTTCTCGTTTTGCTAAATGGCTATCTCCCTATCTCCATCTTATTCCGCGGTACCATTGTTTCTGCACAGAGGCAGAATTGTCCCACCTTATCGTAATATCAACAGAAAAATTACTTCTAAGTGTGAACCAGGGCTTTCTACTCACTGAGTGCACTTACGTAAGTTCTTGTTGAAGATAAAGTTGAACCAAGCCTTGCTTCTTTTCTGTTTTTGTTTTTGTTTTTAAGATTTATTTGTTTATTAGAGAGAGCGAGCGAGTGTGTGCATGGAGGGTGGGGAGAGGCAGAGGGAGAGGGAGAGAGAGTCTTTAGCAGACTCCACACTGAGCACGGAGCCTGAGGTGGGGTTTGATCCCACAACCCTGAGATCATGGACCTGAGCCAAAACCAAGAGCCAGTTGCTCAACTGGCTGTGCCACCCAGGCACCCCAAGCCTTGCTTATTTTCTTTTGAATTTTTCAAAGCTTCCCATGTGTATTAGGATTTAGGTATATTACCAGTCTTCTAACGTTCCTGGTAGTCTTCTAGACCTTAATCCTACAGAATGGAATTTACCTTTTTTCCCTCAAAATTTTATTTAAGTTCTAGTTAACATACAGTGCAATATTGGTTTCAGAGTAGAATTCAGTGATTCATCACTTACATATAACACTCAGAGTTCCTCACAGTGTCCTCTTTAATAACCATCAGCCATTTAGCCCATCCCCCACCCACCTCCCTCCATAAAACTTCAGTTTTTTCTCTATCATTAAGAGTCTCGTATGGAGACGGACCATGAGAGACTATGGACTCTGAGAAACAAACTGGGGGTTCTAGAGGGGAGGGGGTAGGGGGATGGGTTAGCCTGGTGATGGGTATTAAAGAGGGCATGTACTGCACGGAGCACTGGGTGTTATACGCCAACAATGAATCATGGAACACATCAAAAACTAATGATGTAATGAATGGTGATTAAGATAACATAATAAAATAAAATTAAAAAAAAGTCTCTTATGGATTGTTTCTCTCTCTCTCTCTCTTTTTTCCCCCTTCCCATATGTTAATCTGTGTTGTTCCTTAAATACCACACATGGGTGAAATCATATGGTATTTTTCTTTCTTTGACTGATTTATTTTGCTTAGCATAATACACTGTAGCTCCATCCAAGTCATTGCAAATGGCAAGATCTCATTCCTTTTGATGGCTGTATAATATTCCATTGTGTATATATACCACATCTTCTTTATCCATTCATCAGTCGATGGATATTTGGGCTCTTTCCATAGTTTGGCTATTGTTGATAATGCTGGTTTATAAACTTCAGGGTGCATGTATCCCTTTGAATCAGTATTTTTGTATCTTTTGGGTAAATATCTACTTGAGCAATTGCTGGGTCATAGGGTACTTCACATTTTAAAAACCACACTTAATTTTTCATTCTTCATGTACTTAGTATATATAGTATAGACATTTTCCCTTTCTGATCTAAGTAACAAATGACCTGTATATTATTGTTTTGTTTGTTTGTTGTGAATGAAATTGGCAAGAAAGAGAAAAGGACCACTCTAATTGGTCAGGAGGTCACTACTAACGTAAATCAGTCTGGTAAAACTGCATTTAAAAAATTATTCTCTAATCATTCTCATAAAAAATCTTTATTATAGTTTCTCATATTTGATGAAGGAAAAAAGGATTAGTTCAGAATTCAATCAGCAAGTAGACAACAGAGTAAGGAACTTAGTCTTCAGATTTTAGTCCATTTCATGCATTATCCACACTTAGTGTATATCCCACACACACTGTGACAGCCAGTCCTTCCGGTCCACTTGCGGAATTGTAACTCGTAGGACATTTTATAAGATTAGTTCAAGTTTATTGATAAACATTGCTTGTAATACACTCTTTTCTTATCCCAGGTAAATATTCTCATTCATCTGATGGAGTTTGATTCTTCCCATTAGAAGGTAAGGAATTCCAAGCAACTAAAAATTCTCTAGAAGTTGTATACGCCACCTAAATGAAACTATGGTTTCACAAACCCTAGGTATCTGATTTTAAAAAATCATTCTTTAGAAACTATACATGCTATTTACTGCTTTTTATAATTATTGGATCACCTAAGTGTAAATGATTCAGTACAGACTTGGATGTTTGATTTATGAACATTTGTGCTGGATAAGTATGCTTGCAGTCTTACAATGATCAAATGGCTGTAATGTTGGCTTGAAGATTTCATGTAACTTTATTCGTCTGCCTACTCAAGGTACCAACCATGAAACACTGTACTTGCATTGGAGAGCATGAGTGCTCAAAACCTTGTATAATGAATGGATCATACATGGAGAAGTAGTAACAACTAAAATTATATAATACTATTAGCCATTCCTTTACTGTGTTTGTCACAATCTTATGAGCTGATAACTAACATTTAGTGAGCATCAGGCATGGAGCTATGCACAATTTATGTGCACCATCTTAGTTTGCAGAATTACCTTGTAGGGTAGGTGCTATTACATATCTCAGGAAACTGAGGCACAGGCATTAGATCACACAGAATTATCAGGGGAGGAGTCAAGATTTGGACTCTCGTCTGCTAGTCTTATCATTACGTGCCTATTAATGTTAACAGAACTCAACAACGTTATCACTTGAATTGGTTGAAGTTTGAATCTTCAAAAGAGAATATATTTTTTTCCTTTGGCTCACTTACCCTCAAAGTTACTAATAGTCATGCTTTAGACTATGTGATGGACCTAAACCTCTGAATTTTTTTTTTCAGATTTGCTTGTTTTCAGGACACCCAAATGTTTGATTTCAGCCTTAAGCAAACACAGTATTTCCACTAAAAATAGGCTAGACAAATTGGCTTAGCCTTTTCCCTAATGGCATTGAATAAAGCTGGTTAATGTGTGGCACGTAGATACCTAATAGAGCTTTTAGTAAAGCAAATCATGCTTAAACCTAGGACTAGTCTGTCTTTTAAGTACAAGGCTCTCCGCTGTCTTCACAAGATAGAGCGAACCCACGGAGGTGCGGTGCTTTCTATAGATGGCTAATAGCTTTAAAAAAGTGCTCAGTAACCAGATTAACAAAGCACTGTTATTAGGAACTTGTCTCCTTGCCTCATTTCATCCTAATGGATTGAGCTATATACCCAGGATTTCTTTTTTTTTTTTTTTAAGATTTTACTTATTCATTTGAGACACAGAAGTACATAGAGAGAAAGAGAGAGAGAGAGCATGAGGAGGGGGAGAGGCAGAGGGAGAAGGAGAAGCAGGCTCTCCGCTGAGCCAGGAGCCTGATGTGGGGCTCAATCCCAGGACCCTGGGGATCATGACCTGAGATGAAGGCAGATGCGTAAGCATCTGAGCCACCCAGGCACCCCTATACCCAGGGTTTCTAAAGCACCTAGAGACTTAGTCCAACCCCATTCACTCTTTTCATGACCTGGGTTACTAGTCTTTCATTTCCCCAACTAATACTTGTTAATGTCTGCTTTTAAATTCCCAAACCTGTCTTGTGTTGAAATTTTTATAGTAGATGACTCTTAACTGAATCACCTATCACAACAAGGGTGATCTTTGGAGAGAACCATCTGTTTAAGCATTACCCTAGAATTTCCCCCCCAGGATTACTTTTGAAGCCACTCCTTTAAAAATGTAAACAGGTGGACACTCCCCACTGGCTGCAGCCTGTCCTGCAGCCTCCCAGTCTCCCGTGGCCACCTCCCCCAGGCATGGCAGGGCCTTGCCTCACTCTTGCAACAGCATGGCACAGCACGCTCAACTTCATGCTCAGCATCAAAGCTGATGGTGAGACCATTCTAAAAGGTCTCCAGTCCATTTTCCAGGAGGAAGGGATGACAGAGTCTACACAGCTGGCAAGACCATGGTTATTTAGTGACCTACATAAACAAAAATGGCAGCCTTGCCCATTTGAGCATTTACCCACATGGATTGGTGGTGTTGGACCTTCAGAGTTATGATAGTGATTCACAAGGCCAAGAAGTTGACAGTCTTTTGAACAAAGTAGAAGAATGAAAGAACTGAAGACAGTATTGGGTGGGGGAAGCGATTACCACCCATTGATTGAGGAGGGGCCGTGGACAGATACTGGCCCACAGCTAATGGTTGCCTGGTTGAGTATGACATAGATGAAGTGGTGTATGATGAAGATTCACCTTTTTTTTTTTTTTTTTAAAGATTTTATTTATTTGACAGAGAGAGACAGCGAGAGAGGGAACGCAAGCAGGGGGAGTGGGAAAGGGAGCCTGATGCGGGGCTCAATCCCAGGACCCTGAGATCATGACCTGAGCCGAAGGCAGTCGCTTAACCAACTGAGCCACCCAGGCGCCCCTGATGAAGATTCACCTTATCAGAGCATTAAAATTCTACACTGGAAGCAATTTGGGAATATTCTCACCTTGGCGGGGATGTTAATCTGGCGGGGAGTGATGTGGGTATACCCAGGCTATCATGGCAGTGGAAAAGACTATACTGGCAAAGATGCACAGATTCCAGGGGGCGGAGATGGGGACATATTATGTGAAGGTGTCAAACTGAAACCAAAGATGGTCACTGTGGTAGAGATTGACCAAATGTTGGTCGATGGATGTAAGAAATACATGCAAAAAACATGTGGTGACACCTGAGACAATCTTAAAGGAGACTGCTCTCAGGTCCTAACAGAAGACTGTATCCTAGGGCTGAAGAGAGAGTTTGCTGTTGTGATAAATGATTTGATAGCAGTTCCAATCTCTACATCTCTAGAAGATTCCACATGGGAGTTTCTCAGACTGATTCTTGACCTCTCAATGAAAGTACTGAAACAGGATGGGAAACACATGACACAGGGCAACTGTGTCAATTTGACAGAAGCCCTGTCACTCCATGAACAGCTTGGGTGCCTGTATTGTCCTGTGGGATTCTCAGAGGTCACCTCTTCTGTCACACTTGGGATTGTGGGTATTTTACAGTTTGTAAGAAAGCTGAACCTTGAAGACCAGTATCCCCTAATCATGTGTGCTGCAAATAGCCCTCCTAACCTTCATATGCTGTACATGACACTGAAATGAGTCTGGCAGTTGTGAATTCAAGTTTTCTTTAATTATTTTTAATTTAAAAAAAGCAAATGGAAAAGTATATTTTGATGAGGTAGGGTGTTACTTTTTTTAAAAGTCAGCTGAAGGATGATTAGACAGCACAAGCAAAGGCTGGTAAATGCACGGAACCCCTAGAATGTGATTTTTGTTAGTTTTTTGTGTGGGCTTTTTGTTTTTGTTTTGGCAGACTTCAAATTTGGTCGTTTGGAGGCATGAACATCATTGTTTTGTTCTGGAGGGAAATTCCTGATGGTGTTTTGTTTCCTAAAAAATTGACTTAGATACTAAAATTTGGTGCTTAAGAGAGTTAAGAAAAACCAAATAGCAATGCTTCAAATAAAATTATGAGAAAACAATGCAAACAGGTGATCAGTGTAACTATCTTCTTAAAAACAATATTTGTTGTCCATATGTAGACAGGCAGAACTAGTTTTCGGTGAAAACATCTGGAAACACCTTCTAGACACAAGATGTCAATGGCTAGTGCTAATAAAATGTGCAACAAAAAATGTCTCTCTCCCATTTCTTCTACACAAGCTTTGCTTCAGGATTAGTTCTGATTTTGACTGTGTAGAATTACTGAATTTTAGAAGAATGCACGTAAGGCTTTTGTTCCAGAATAGTCCACCTGGACCACCCACAATCATATTCTAAAATGCATGCAAAAAGGCATTTTACAGAGGCAAACACTGACTCCCAAAATGGCAAAGCAACTAGTTCAAGTTTATTCAATGAATCTGACAGCTGTCCCAGCTCATGGTCCTACATGCTGCCATCAGGCTTCAAAGCTGATCCGAGGCCGGGTGACGGTGACACACTCTGCAAGATCTGGAGGCCAGTAAAGACTTTCCTGAGAGCATTTGGGGTGAGGGGATCTAGAGCTTATATAATTTACAATTACACTTGTGTATATATGTGTGCCTATAAAGTTTTAGCTACATACAAAGGGCTTTTTTCTTTCCTTTTCCCAAACCTATGGTATGGTATGGTATGGTGTAGAACACAATGCTGTTAAGTAATTCCATACAAAGAAGTTTCCACAGCCCAAAGAGATGGGAAACACTGCATGTTATATCCCCATTGCAAACATTCTTGGTGGATCAGGAAGCGTATTTGCATATAAAGGGTTGAACAGTCCTGTAGTAAAGAAATACCTTTTTAACTCCGTAGTCTCTGAATTTGGTTATTAACCATTTTTCCCCCCTCAGTAGCTCTCAGACATTATATGAAACTAATTTTTTTTTGCCGAACACTTTTTTGGGAAAGGCTATTCTAAATGTCTATCAAGAGTATACTCTTTAAACATGGTACATTTTAATGAGATTATGTCTTAAGATAGCATAAAAACTTGTTAACAATAAACAAAACGTCCAGGATACAGCTTGTGAAAGTAAAAATTTTATTATGATTGATTTCTCAATGTATAGTTCAATATAATGCCAGTTTTTAACGGCAAAAATTTGGTTCCACTGAAACTCCATGATGCTACAGAGAGCTACTACTTTTTCCAGGAAGTAAACAGCTGGAAATAGAAAAGCACAACTTTCTAGCAGCATGGCAACTTATTAAACTGCAGACCTAACAAGCCTGCAACTTTTATACTAAAAATGGCACAAACATGAGCTGGTGACAAAAGTGAGAAATGGAGAACAAGATGTGAACACCAAAAGGAGCAGTATAGGTACTGTGAAGACAACAAAAAACCAAATATAGCTATAAGAATTTTGAAGGATAATTATAGAAAAGGGAACCAAATGTTTTACTCAAATATTTTTTAGAGCCTTTCTGTAGAGATACAAATATATATATATATTTATCCAAAAATATGTTTTATACAGATAAATGCTTCTCAATTAAAGATGGGACCAAAGCTATAGTTGTAACATAAAGCACTGTCTTTTGTAAGACTATTTATCCAACTGAATTTTCAATTTAAGATTAGTGCAGTAAATGTTTTCCAAATATAATTACCCGACTTTTTTTTATAGATATAAATCAAGTAGGCATTATTTTTAAAAAGGGTTTGCAGGTTAAACAATATTCTTCTAAGATGCTGTGCATATCGACCTTATAACAAGCCCCATTAAGAATCATTATTAATAAACATATCAAAAAGGGCTATAGTCAGATTTGCTTCTTTATAGTAAATATTTAATTTTCTGATTTCCAGTTTACAAGTGTTGAAAATGTAGAAGAAAGATTTTACTTCACAGGTACTTTTATGTTCACGTATTTTGATTCAATATATATGGCAATAAATCTCCACACATCGTAACCAAGAGTATGTTTTCTTTTTTTTAAATGGGGACGTAACATTAACAACCATTACCTATAAAATAAAGCACACAATTATTTTAGTGAATTTACAAATCTTTTTTCCCAGGTGTAAAGACTACAAAAATTCCTAAAAATTAGAGAACACTGAAAACATATTAAAGTTTGACTTCCAACTTTATAGTATTTCCATTTTACCCTGAAAGATAACTTAAAAAATATGACCTTGCTGGAACAGGCCATCTTGCTAATATAAAAAATTGGTGAGAGCAAGAAATTTTACCACTGGTATGTAGAATTTTTGTAAATAGTTATCTCTCCAAATCATTAGAAAAACGTTCAAAGGTAAAAAACAAAATAAAATATGGTGGTGGTCCCTAAACTATTTTGAAGGCAGGTAGCTTAGTCTAAGCTAAAATATTTTTCTCACTCATAGTAATCATCCTTCCCTCAAATGCCCTTTAAAAAAATGCATGAAACAGTACAACAGCAAGAATCAAAGAGCACAAACTGTATTTTCAAGGACAGAAAAAATCTCTAGTGCTGAAAGATATAGTAAAAAGCAGATTTCTTTGGGGACATTAATCAATTAGATTATAATTCATTATGAAGATTTCTCTTTTCTATTACGGGGGGAGTCCGCTCCATTTGAAGTTACTGTTCCATTTACACCATTTTCTGAAAAGAGAAAAGAATCAGTATTACTCTCTTTTATAAAGAAATGCAAATAGTATCGTATTTATACATAAAAGTACCTTCAGAAAAGAAAATTTAAAAACCCAATAAATATCTGTATGCCCTTAC
Organism: Eumetopias jubatus; assembly: GCF_037043125.1. Taxonomy (NCBI): domain Eukaryota; kingdom Metazoa; phylum Chordata; class Mammalia; order Carnivora; family Otariidae; genus Eumetopias; species Eumetopias jubatus. The sequence goes on along the minus strand of NW_028274810.1, from coordinate 169,028,877 downwards.
GTAAAACTTATTTGGCAGTAATAAACCTTTACTAGTATTTAACCAATCATAAAACCTGGTAACACGTTAAACATAATAAACTAAAAGTAGCAAAATTTTTAAAGATTTTATTTATTTGAGAGAGAGTGTGTGAGGGAGAGGGAGAGAGAATCTGAAGCAGACTCTGCCCTGAGCACTGAGCCCAACATGGGCCTTGATCCCACAACTGTGAGATCATGACCTCAGTTGAAACCCAGAGTCAGATGCTTAACCAACTGAGCCACCCAGGTGCCCCTAAAAGTAGCACATCTTAAAAAAATAACTGTCAACTGCATCTCAGTAAAAAATAAAGCAATTACTATTGAAAGCAGAAAAAAGTGACAGAGAGAAGACAGAAAACTCTAAAAAACAATGACAAGAATTTTAAAATAGTAGTCTTAAGAGCAGTACTTTTGGTAGCAATAAAGAACCTTTTCACATTTGTCTGTAAACAAAGTTCTTGGGGTTATGTTTCTTTCTAAGACATAAAGTCAGTGTTCAGGATAACTTATGTTTAGGAGTGTACTATGGCTGCCTTCTTCAAGTTATGATGGAGATATCTACTGATCGATCGATTGATCTAGAATTATTGTTAGACTAACCCTCCCTCCAAAAATATCCATAAAAGTTGGAATACAAAAATGCCTGTTTGAAGGAAAAAAAAAAAAACCTGAAGGCTGTTCTGCGTATTTCTCCCATAAGGTATGTGACAATTACTGAATGTGCACACACAAAGCAAAACTCAGAGAAATCAAGCAGCAAGCAACTCCTATGCAAGTACAAAGCTAAACAGAGAACTGCTTAGTCTCATAATGACAGCAAGAAAAAAATCTGAATCCAGAGTCTGTCAGAAAAGACAGACTGTACAAATGGTTGATGTTCTAGGAATGAGGGCAAACTAGGAATAGATCAGTTTTGACAGGATAGAATGATCTACCCATATTCAATCCAGAGCCTCTATAAACTCGTCTAGAACCTACACACATTTTTACCATAAAACGTCCAGTATTCAATTAAAAAATTGCCAGGCATCCCGGAAAGCAAGACCAAACGACTAAAAACTAAGAGAAAAAAAATGCATCAGGAATAGAGCGTTGCTCTTTTCAGCCAGCACCAAGTGATGGGCATCTGTTGGGATAACTGGCACAAGCCCTGCAACACCAGGGGCAAGAGAAAGCCCTTCCACAAGAAGCAGAAGTATGAGCTGGGATGCTCTGCCCCATACACACAGTCCCAATCTAGGGAAGCAATAAGAAGTACCCTGCCTTGAGGCTGGGTGTGAGAATTTCCCCTGGTGCTCTGAGTGTTGGAAGCACCAAAGAGGCATTATTGATACTGTCTATAAAGGATCCAACAATGAATTAGTAGTCCACACCAAGACCCTGGTGAGGAACTGTACTGTGCTCATTGACAGCACACCATCCTGACAATGGTATGATTCCCACTATGTACTACCTCTGGGCTGCAAGAAGGGGGTTAGGTTGACTCCTAAGGAGGAAGAGATTTTTTTTTTTTTTAAGATTTTATTTATTTATTTGACAGAGAGAGACACAGCGAGAGAGGGAACACAAGCAGGGGGAGTGGGAGAGGGAGAAGCAGGCTTCCCGCCAAGCGGGGAGCCCGATGCTGGGCTCGATCCCAGGACCCTGGGATCATGACCTGAGCCGAAGGCAGACACTTAACGACTGAGCCACCCAGGCGCTCCAGGAGGAAGAGATTTTAAACAAAAAAGAATCAAAGAAAATTCAGAAGAAATATAATGAAAGAAAAAAGCAAGCAACAATGAGCAGTCTTTTGGAGGAGCAGTTCTACCAGAGCAGGCCTCTTGGGTGCATTGCTTGAAGACCAGGCCAGTGTGGCTGAGCAGAGGGCTATGTGCCAAAGGGCAAGAAACTGGGGTTCTATTTGAGGAAAATCAAGGTCCAGAAAGCAAATAAATCATCCTCCCTATCTTCAACTCATGTAATAAAGATGTTTACTGTTGAAAAGAAAAGAAAAGAAAAAGAAAAGAGAAAAGAAAAGAAAAAGATCCTCAGCTGATCCACATCTGGAGCTATCAGATAGGGATATTAAAAGAACAATGAGTAATAAAAATAAATGAAAAGATGGAGAATTTCATGAGAACTAAAATCTTTAATCCTAGAACTGGAAAATACAGTAACTGAAAATATAGACTTAATAGATGAATTTAATAGCAGATTAGGCACAACAGAAGAAATCAATGAACCAGAAAAAATACTTAGATTGAAACTCAGAAAAAAAAGGGATAAAAATGCAGAAAAGCATGGATAGGGTAAAAGGGTTTAAAACATATATTGGAGTCCCAGAAAGACAGGAGAGAGAGAATGGGGCAGAAGAGTATTTGAAGAAATTATGGTCAAGAATTTCCCAAAAATGATAAAAGAAGCCAAGCCAAGATTCAGGAAGTTCTATATGACAGAGAATAGGATAAATACAAAGAAAATCATACCCAGGCACATCAGTATAATTCCAAAAACAAAGACAGTAATTATCAGACAATTAAATCCAATTATATGCTGCTGACAAGAAATGCAATTCATATTTAAGGATAAAAATCATACCCAGGCACATCAGTATAATTCCAAAAACAAAGACAATAATTATCAGACAATTAAATCCAATTATACACTGCTGACAAGAAATGCAATTTATATTTAAGGACAAAGAAAGGTTTAAAGTAGAAAAATATAGAAAAAGATACACCGTAACATTTTACCAAAAGAAAGCTGGTGTAGCTATAGTAGTAAATTCAGACATTTACTAGAGATGAGACAGATATTCAATAAAAGGAAAGGATAAATTCAACAGGAATTTATAACAAGCCTAAATTTTGATATACCTATAATACATCTTCAAAATATTTAAAGCAAAAACTGGTAAGCTACAAGGAAAAGGGGTATCTCCTGCAATAACTGACTGAACAAACAGAACTCCTACCAAATCAGTAAAGATATAGATTGAACAATACAACAAATCTGACCTGATATTCAACATAAAACCCAAGAAATTCAGAAAACACATTCTTTTGAAGTCTAAATGGAACATTTACCAAAACTGAACACATGCTGAGCCATAATGAAAGTCTCAACAAATTCCAAAGAACTGAAATCATTCAGAATATGTTCTTTAACCATAATGGAATTAAGCTAAAATCAGTAACAAAAAGAAAACTAGAAAATGCCCAAGTAGTTGTAAATTAAATGATGCATTAATAAATGATTGATCCATGGATCAAAGAAATCAGATTGGAATTATAATATCCTGAAGTGAATGATAATGAAAAAGACATATCAAAATCTGTGAAATTCAATTAAAGCATTGCTGAAAGGGAAAGTTTGCCTTTAATTCTAAGTAATTCACGAGATGGGCAGAAAATCAATGATGTAAAGATCCACCTGAAGAAGGTAAACCACAAATAACAAAACAGCAAATCAAGCCCAAAGAAAGGGAAATAGGAACAAAAATCAACGATATGACTAAGAAAATCAACAAAAAAGCCCACAAATGTTAGTTCTTGGCTAATGCGGGAAAAAAAGAGAAGAGCATAAATTACTAACATAGGAAATAAAAAATACCACTATTCTACACAAATGAATAAGAGGATATTATAATTTTACGAATGCACTTGCAAAGTTAGATGAAATGAAAAAATTCCTTGACAAACACAACTTTCCAAAAGAGACACAATAAGGAATAAAAATCTGAATAATCCTATTATCTATTAAAGAATGTAAATCTATAGGTAAATATCCTACCCTAGAAAAGATTCTAGGTTAGGTGGCCTCCCTGGTAGATTCTTCCAAACATTTAAGTAAGAAATAATGCTGACATCACACAAAAGATAAAACTGCCCAATACTTTTATTTATAAAGCCACCATAACTCTGACACTAAGATCCGATAGGAACATTACAAAAACAAAACCAGGCTAATTAGAGGCCAATCTTTTATATGAACACAGGTACAAAAATTCTAAAAAAATACTGAAAACACCAATCTACTAGAAGTGATGAATCATCAACTTGAATTTATGTCAGAAATGCAAGATTGGTTTTACATTTGAAAATAATATATATTACCAAAAAAGACACATCAATATCCTTTATGAATATAGATATAAAAATGCTCAATAAAATACTAACAAATCAAATTAAACAACATCTAAAGAGGATTATATACCATGACCAAATGAGATCTATCCCAGGAATGCATTGTTGGCTTAACATTCAAAAATCAATTAATAGTTATTGGTATCGGGCGCCTGGGTGGCTCAGTGGGTTAAGTTGTCTGCCTTCGGCTCAGGTCATGATCTCAGGGTCCTGGGATTGAGTCCCGCATCAGGCTCCCTGCTCAGCGGGGAGTCTGCTTCTGCCCTTCCCCCGCTGCCTGTGTTTTCTCACTCTGTCAAATAATACAAAATCTTTAAAAAATATAGTAATACGTGATATCAATAAAATGAAGGACAGAAACCATTTGATTTCAGTAGATGCTAAAAAAGCAAGTGACAAAATCTAACATCCTTTCATGATAAGGATACTAGTAAACCAGAAATAGAAGGGAACTTCCTTAAGCTGATAAAGGCATTTAGGAAAACCCACAGGTAACATCATACTTAATGGTAAAGGACTAGATGCTTTCCTCATAATATCAGGAACAAGATGAGGGTGTCTGCTCCCACCACTTCCGCTCAACATTGTTTTGGAGGTTCTAGGCAGGGCAATTTGGCAAGAAAATGAAATAAAAATCATCCAGATTAGACAGGAAGAAGTAAAACTATTTCCATCTGCAGATGACATGGTCCTGCATACTGAAAATGCAAAGGAATCCACACAAAAACCCCACTACTAAATACTAACCCTAAAAAGTTCAGCGATGTTGCAGGATAAAAAAATCAATATGGAAAAATCAGTAATATTTCTATATACTGGCAATAAACAATCCAAAAAAGAAATTAAGAAGACAATTCTATTTACAATATCATCAAAAAGAATAAAATACTTAGGAATAAAAAGAAGTGCAAGACTTATACATGGATAACTACAAAATTTAACTAAAAGAAATGAAAGAAGACCCAAATAAATGGAAGGACATCCATGTTCCTATTTTTCAAGGGAATCGACAGATTCAAAATCATGCATATCAAAAGCCAAGCTGCTTTTGCAGGAACTGACAAGCTGATCCTAAAATTCATATGGAAGTTCAAAGAACCCAGAATAACCAAAGTATGAAAAAGAACAAAACGGAGGACTCACATTTCCCGATTTCAAAACAAACTAGAAAGCAACAGTAATCAAGACAGTGTGGTACTGGCATAAGAATAGGCATAATGAACCATGAAAGACTATGGACTCTGAGAAACAAACTGAGGGTTTTAGAGGGGAGGGCGGTGGGGGGATGGGTTAGCCTGGTGATGGGTATTAAAGAGGGCAGGTATTGAATGGAGCACTGGGTGTTATACACAAACAATGAATCATGGAAAACTACATCAAAAACTAATGATGTAATGTATGGTGACTAACATAATAAAATTAAAAAAAAAAAAGAATAGGCATATAGATTAACAAAACAGAATTGAGAGTACAAAAATAAATTCCTACTTTTTGATCAACTGATTTCCTCTCCCCACCGAAAACAAGTTATTTATTCTGCCCTGGAAGCACTTTAGATCAACTGATTTTCAACAAGCGTATCAGGACAACACAATAGAGAAAGGTTAGTCTTTTCAACAAATGCTGCAGGGGACAACTGGATATCATATGTAAAAACAATGAATGTAAAATGGTGCAGCCACTTCGGAAATCAGTTTAGCGGTTCCTCCCGCAAATGTTAAATATACAATCACCATTTGACCTAGCCATTCCATTCTTAGGTATATACCCAAGAGAGCAAAAACAGGTGTTCAAACAAAAACTTGTACATAAATGTTTACAGCAGCATTATTCAATTAGCTAAAGAGTGGAAACAACCCAAATGCCCATCAATTAGTAAGTGGATAAACATAATCTGGTATATCCACACAATGAAATAGTACTTGGCCATAAAAAGGAATAAAGTATTCGTATTTGCTACATGTATGAACCTTAAGTATAAGCTAAGTGAAAGAAACCAGTTGCAAAAGATCACAATTTATGATTCCATTTATATGAAATGTCCAGAAAAAGCCAATCCACAGAGACAGAAAATAGGTAAGTGGCCGCCAGAGGCAGGGGGAAGGAAGGGACAGGAAATGACTCCTAGTGGGCATTGGGTTTCTTTTTGGGGAGATAAAAATGTTCTCGAATTAGTGGCTTACACACTTTGTGAATATACTTAAAAACCACTGAGCCATATACTTTTTTTTTTTTAAGATTTTATTTATTTATTTGATAGAGAGAGACATAGCGAGAGAGCAAGAACACAAGCAGGGGGAGTGGGAGAGGGAGAAGCAGGCTTCTAGCCGAGCAGGGAGCCCGATGCGGGGCTCGATCCCAGGACTCTGGGATCATGACCCAAGCCAAAGGCAGACACCCAACGACTGAGCCACCCAGGCGGCCCTGAGCCATATACTTTAAAGGGTGAACCTCATGGTATGTGATTTAGATCCCAACAAAATGGTTATTAAATAAATATCACTGAAAGAAGTTAAAGATAATCTAGGTAAATGGAAGTATATACCATATTCATGGGCTGAAATGCTCATTTCTCCCCAAAAATCTATAAATTCAATGTAATTCCAATCCAATATCCCAGCAAGAGTTTTTTTTTGGGGGGGGTGGTGGTGGAAATTGACCAAGATGTTCTAAAATTTATATGAAATGCAAAGGCCCAAGAGTTGCTGAGACAAGCTTGAACAGGACAGGGCTGGAGGACATAAACTATCAAATATGAAGACTTTTAAGGAGCAAACCAGAGTTGATATATTTTTAAAAATGGAATTCCTATGTTACAATTCTTATTATAACACCAAATACTAGTTGAAAAAAGTACAGCAATGTCAATGCATTTTCAATCAAAAGCCAGATGAAGAAAAGAGGGTATGATGCAGCCTCAAAGATGAAGGATCAAGCAATCAAAAGTTATAGAAAATGCTGTTCTACTTGGAACTAAGATGGGGAGGGGCTGTAAAGAGGTTTTGTGTTTTAAATATGAGTAAGATGCTTGAAAGCACAAACTCCCGCTTGCTGGGATAATTATTCACGACTAAAATGGCCCATATACACTGGTCTAGGAGAAAACTTGGGAGAGAGAAATTTAGTGGACAGCTTTTGGGGAATAACTGACCCCAGGGAATGAAGAAACTGTCCAATGGGTTAAGTTTTACTTTGCCTCTGATTTTGCTAAAAACAGAATAAATTTTCCTTATAGGATTTTAGGGTTGCCTGGGTGGCTCAATCAGTTGAGTGTCTGACTCTTGGCTTTGGCTCAGGTCATGATCTCAGGCTCGTGAGATCGAACCCTGCATTGGGCTCTGTGCTCAGCCCAGAGTCTGCTTGTCCCTCTCCCTCCCCCTCTGCTCCTTCCCCTGCTCATGTGCACAGCGCTCTCTCATTCTCTCTCAAATAAAATAAAAATTTTTTTAATTTTAATTAAGTTTAGAATAAGACCCCACAACATCTTTTTTAAATGTTTTCTACTTCAGCTTTTCCACTGCTTAGTGAACACAAACCTGTTCCTTTTCTAGAAGACCTGCCTTTAGTCACTGTTGGTTTCTTCTTCACAGCAGGTGCCTGAAAAGTAGAATGTTCCCTCCACCTCCGAAGCTGAAAATTAATGAACTTCCACATCATGAATGCTTGGGTAATGCAAATGGATGCCAGGACAGCAATTCTGAGGATATTAAGGTTAATAAACAAAAATCAGAGTATATCAAAGCAATGCCATTGAATGCAGTGTTCTATCTTGCACTGACAGGATTATAATCTTGGTGCTAAATTCCCACTGGTGACAAGATGATGTTAATAAACAATTATCCCATTAATAGTTAATCTCTAAATTCAAAGAAAACCCTTAGAATTTCAATTCAGACATATGCAACTGCAGCAGGTTTGAAATCAAATGAATGTGTTCCCCCCCGTATTTTACTATTTTTTTAAGATGATCTACATCATAAACGGATAATACATACTATTATAGCAGTACAAAGTGAGAAAAATGTTAAATTGGCTGTACCTTACAGCTAACACATTGAAGTTCCCAGCACTGAAATCCAGTTTCTGATTCTCTGCTCTTGCAAGGCCAAAGCCAACAGTGAGTACTGAAAGAATTAAAGTCAGAAGTCTTCCCAAAACAAATAGAACTGCCCACAGAGAAAACCTGTAAGAAAAATGTCTTAAGTCAGATTCATAAAATTACAAAGATATGAATAGATTCTAATAGGCATCAGATTCCTACTAAGTAAATGCATATTAAAACAACATTTCTTATTGTTCTGCAAGAAAAGATTCTGAAGGAAAATGTTTGGGATATGCTATATATCACACTCTTGGAAATATGTAACATAGCAGATTTAAGATTCTAGGAAGTCCAGTAAAGAAATAATTGACTTTTTGTTTAGCTGATCTTTTTTTTAATATAACTATAATTAACGATCCTCAAAACTACTGGTACACGGAACAATTTTGAAAAATGCTGGACAAAACAAAAGCTGTCCTGTTAACAGGACACCCAATTCCCACTTAAGAGGCCTAGTTTTACTTTCTTTTTTGTAACAAGTCATACTGCTCCAATTCTGTTTTCAATCCAATTTTCCCATCGAAATATTTTAATATCTTTTAGGCTATATAATCTATTATTTCTTTTCTTCTTTCCTATTTCTATTATCCCTATTATCACTTTCCTATTACTCTTCCTCCAAAAGAAAAACATGCATTAAACAAAAGGGCAATTGTAACAGAAAAATAAACCCCAAAACCTTCAAAAATTCTAAGTTCCAATGTAACATCTCTCTAGTGAGGACAAAGAGGAGACTTCATTTGAGAGAATAAAGTACCAACCTGAATTGTAAAATTGTTTCATTTTATTTAAAGCTACTACTAACAGCTTACAGAGTGATATAATTGCCCCCAGCTTGGACCTTGGCAATAGCACAATCCTTGGCAACACAGAGGTTGACTTCAATTACACAAGAAAGAGAAGGGCTTAACAACTTACCCTTTCTGATACTTTTCGTCACTAAAATAAAACAGGCGGGAAATGTGGAAAAGAAATTCAACAAAATAATGTAGCACCAGAAGAACAAGTCCTAGATGATTCAAGCTGTTAAAAAGACAAATTTAAAATGTAAAGATTATCAATTAAGACAGATTGACCCACTATTTACCCAGTCCCATTTACACATCCAAGCAAAACCCCAACTTACTTTAAAAGATAAGCTCCAGCAATGTGAAAGAGGTAAAGACCAATGTAGACAAGCTGACGAGGAATATCTTCCTGTAAATAGAGAGATGCATTATAGATTAAAACACGATGAAACATTTCGTGTACAGCATATTGTACTGTTTCATGAAAATTTTATACAGATTTCACACACACATACACACTAAATTATGATGTAAAATCTAGCTTTTCATCTTGAGTTGCAGTCACAAATGTTTGTAAAAACTGACAGTGTTAAGGGCGCCTGGGTGGCTCAGTCGTTAAGCGTCTGCCTTCGGCTCAGGTCACGATCCCAAGGTCCTGGGATGGAGCCCCGCAACGGGCTCCCTGCTCAGTGGGAAGCCTGCTTCTCCCTCTCCCACTCCCCCTGCTCGTGTTCCCTCTCTCGCTGTCTCTCTCTCTGTGTCAAATAAATAAGTAAAATCTTAAACAAAAAAACCCCACAAAAACTGACAGTGTTAAACTCAATAAACATTTGTTAATTTATGAAATGCATATACATCTCATTTCTACTCTGGTTTTTGCTGTGTTCCATGTATATATGAACATAGTTATAGTAGCCTGACATATATACAATATCAGGCTATAGTAAGCCTGGTTAGTACTTTTCATGTACAACAGCTGCTAATTGCAATTTTTTAAATGGAGGGTTGATATTAAGTGGCTGGAACTGTATTCCCCTGGAAGCTCACTAAACTCATCTCTGGCATCTAGTACAGTTGAGTTCAGGTGTCTATTGGCCCTCTACATCTCTTTCTACATTTCAGTAAAGTTACTTCTCCAAATCTTTGGAGAAAGAGTAGAGATTTTATACTTGTAGTTTTGAAACTGAAAACTCTTCTCTAGTAAGAATGGCACAAAAACCAAGTGTTAGAAAGGCAGAACATAAGACAGTTGAATAGTACTATATATGCTACTATGTTTTGGGACTCTCGGGGGAAAAAAACCCAAGACATGATACCAAGTGGACAGTCGTTCTTCCAATTGGAGAGAGAAGGATCTCAAAAAATAAGCTGTCTTAATTTTTAAACTTCCAATGAAATATTTCTTACAAAAGGAGAGAGGGAGGGGCGCCCCGGGTGGCTCAGTCGGTTAAGCGTCTGCCTTTGGCTCAGGTCATGATCTTGTGGTCCTGGGACTGAGTCTTGTGTTGGGCTCTCTGCTCGGTGGGGAGTCTGTTTCTCCCTCTCCCTCTGCCCCTCCCCTTCTCCCCCTCTCCTAGCTCATGCTCTCTCCCTCCCTCAAATAAATAAAAATCTTAAAAAAAAAAAAAGAGAGAGAGGGAGAACAGTATCAAGACTAATATGCTGAAGTTCAACCACAAGGAAACCTTTTTCTGGTCTTACAGTCATTTTAGAACAGCTCACTTGCAGTGTTATAAATGTAATTTCACATGCTATGAATAGAGGTGTCACTGTATATACATGATATAGATGTTTCTCAAAGTGTGGTTTTATATTACTGGCACTGCACAACATGATTGTGGATAGTACACAACAAAACACTTTTAACTATAATTTTAAATAAAATATTTTAAATTAAAGCAAGTGGCATGTGACTTGGTATGGGAAATACTACCATATTCTTCAGATATGTTAATCTATGCTCCAAATTTCTGAGGAGAAAAGAGAGCAGGGGGACTCTTGATACTTACAACAAAAGCTTTGCAGTTTTTTAATTGCTGATTGAACACTAAACTCTTTATAAAACTTGTGTAAATCAATGTAACTAATTGCTGGAGTAACTGCTGGAAAAACTATTTAAAAAAACTATTTTTGGGGGGGTTAAAAAAGATTTAATTTTAAAGAAGAAACACAAATTTTAAAAATACATCATTTAACAGAGAACCTAAGCTGCTTATTTTTTTCCTTTGCCAAATCTAAAAACACTTTTATAAATTACAAACTACTTTTTCAAAAGCCATTCTATTTCTCTTATCTTTTGTCCTTAAATCTCAACCTAATTAGGTAAGGTGAGGTTGAAGCTTTTCTTTTAAGATTTTATTTATTTGACAGAGAGAGAGAGTGCACAAGCAGGGGGAGCAGGCTGAGCAAGGAGCCTGATGTGGGGCTGGGATCACGACCTGAGCCAAAGGCAGCTGCTTAACCAACTGAGCCACCCAGGTGCCCCTGAAGCTTCTTTCTTAAATTCAGGTTCAACTTTGCATTTTAGCCTTGCCCTTTTTTGGTAGTCAACCAACTGAGTCAATAATGAAGAATAAAATACCATCTATCATGGGCTTCCATCTTCATAACCATCAAATGCCTAGCAATAGCTTTTTAAAAGATTTTATTTGAGAGAGAGAGAGAGAGAGAGAGCGCACTCAAGTGGGGGGAGGGGAAAGAGGGGAAGGAGAGAATCTCAAACAGACTCTGCAAGGAGCAAGGAGCCTGACATGGGGCTTGATCCCAGGACCCTTAGATCATGACCTGATCTGAAACCAAGAGTTGGACGCTTAACCCACTGAGCCACCCAGGTGACCCAAAGTTTGTTAATCTTTAAACAAACAAATAAGCAAAACCTCATTTCTGGCTCCTGTTAGAAAACATTTATTTACATAATAAAATTGTAGGATGATGTGTGAAAATGTCTTGAGAAGCCAAAACAGCTTTCTCTCAGCCACTTTTTTATTCATCTAGACACTAGATTTGAGAAGAGTGATCATTGCTCTTGGATGGCATGCTGACTCCCTAACTGGGATCTGTGATGTGGCCAGATCTGAGCTCAGATGGCCAAGTTTCACCCAGCCCCCTCCATTCCTCATTCCCCCCACCCCCAGGAAATGTGTAACCCCAGAGACCATGGTGCTGGGCAAGGCTGTTGTTGGCCTTAGACACATAAGCATCTGTGGGGCTGTCACCCCACGAGGACTAAAGAATGTCAGGAGTCTGGCTTAGAACAGGGGTGCCATTTTCTAAATGAAATCTAGATAAAATTTCTCATTTTAAAAATCATGCTATATCATCCCCATTACTTTTGTAATCTTAAAAGGATTTGGGAATGCCTTTAATATAGAGCATGCGTTTTCCGGTTCCCAACAAGCTCCATCACTCCCTGTAGTATTATATTATACTCCTCTCTGTCACTCATTTATTTTTACTTTTTCTCTGGTTAGGCTTTGAGTATACAAACATTGCTTTAGAGACACTGGTCAATTTGTATATAGCTAAAGGGAATGTTATTTAGAAAACGATTTCTTGATGCTCTGTCCTTTGGAAAGCTGTAGGAACTATTTTAAAAGCTCTTGCTTAGGGCGTCTGGGTGGTTGAGACAGTTAAGTGTCTAACTCTTGGTTTTGGCTCAGGCATAACCTCAGCATCAGGGGATTGACTCCACATGGGGCTCTGCATTCTGCTTGTCCCTCTCCCTCCCCTCTGTCCCTCCCCACCGCGGGCTCTCTCAAAAATAAAGATTAAGAAAATTCTTTTATACTTGAATGGAAAAAAGACATAATGAAAATGAGTTATTAGAAAAGCTTTATCAAAGTTCTAAGGCGCACCTGGGTGACTGAGTTAGTTATGCGTCAGACTCTTGGTTTCAGCTCAGGTCATGACCTCAGGTTTGTGGGATCAAGCCCCGCATCAGGTTCCATGCTTGGCGCAGAGTCTACTTGTCCCTCTCCCTCCCCCTGCTTGTGCACTCTCTTTCTCAAATAAAGAAAATCTTAAAAATAAAAAAAATAACTTTATCAAAGTCTCTTATTCTTAATGTTACTGTTTAAATAATTAATAAAAGAATGAAATCATGGCATGATGACTTAAAATTCTAATAGTCTTATTTTTCATGGAAAATCTAGTAAATACAGTACATTAAATCAAAATAAGTTCTAAAATTATAAATAACTTCAAGTGACATTTTCAGTTGTTATTCCAACATCTTTTTATTAAAAAGATCAGCCACATGCTTTAGTAAATTTGTTCTTATAAGAAAATGCTTTTCTTAACTACACTGTTCTTGTAAAAAAAATTGATTTCAAACTTAGTATCATAAATATGCCCAAATATAAGGCAAAGATTTTCCCCTAAACCACAGATGGAGCCATCCCATATTTAAATCTTTTCAAAACTCTTATATAGTAGGGATCAATATTGATTATTTTGAATAAGAAATACAATGTTTGGGTAAGATACACAGCCTTAAAAACCTCAATCAATGTGATTTCTAAGTGCCTAGCACTTAGAAATAGGGGGCCTATTTCTAGGGGGCCTAGCAGAGGAATCAGTGGAAGATGTTGTACTCTGGAAAAACTGAGAGGATTCAAAAAGTGGCTCTAGTGATGAATGACAGATATGAACAACAAAATTACATGTGGAAAGTGTGAATATAACTTCCATGAAGGGGGAAGGGGAAAAAGCATTATTTCCAATTTAAAAAACTTCACAGGATATACAATTATATGCATGTATAATTAAACTAAATAAACTGAATATGAGAAATAAAATATTTGGCTATTTCATTGAGACTTCTCCGAAAGCCCACATATTCAAGTTGGCTAAGAAATTACACGTGAACCTTCTTATGGGCAAAATGGAATAATGTTTATATTGAGGCATACATATTGTATGTATTTAAAATATTCTCCTTAAAAGAAACAGTTATTTGTGACTAACACACCTCTTGAACTGCTACTAACAGCAGTGTTCCTTTCTTTCTTCACTTCTCTGTAGGATCAGTTCAAAACAATCACTGTACTAGTTTCTTCCAGTAAAGAGTTCTTCCAAAAATAATTTTCATAGAGTAAATTTTAAGAAACTGTTTAACACATATGCAGCTGTTACTTTCAAATTATGTTAATTACTTGAAACAGTTACTTTCGACTGTCATATGTAGGTGTTAAAAATAGTTTCAGTTAAGTTCTAAGTTATGCAAATTATTCCATAAAAATTAGATTGCATTTCTGGAGAAATGCCATCTGGCAGGAATTGATAAGGAAAGAACTTTGAAAACTAAAATGAACAATTACTTTGAAATGTCCTTCTTTATTTACATGATCAATGACGAAGACAGATTAATAATGAAGCCCAGAGGTATTATGTCTATGGGTATACAAATATGTGCATGAAGAAAGCTTTAAATATTTGAGCCACGGTACTAAGACATCAAGAAACTATGATGTTCTCAGCAACACTGCCCAACAGAACTTTCTGCAATGATGGAAATGCTATCTCTGCTATGCAAAATGGCAGACAGTATGGCCACATGTGGCTAAATGAGTACTTGCAATAGGGCTAAGTGTGACTAAGAAAGTACATTTTGTTTTTAACTACTGTTTTTAACTGTAATTACTTTAAATGTGGCTAGTGGCTTCTGTTTTGGGCAGTGCAGCTCTAGGACATCTGTGGTTCGCACCAGGTGCTTACTGCATATGGAAGGGCTTCTGGAAATTGTGGGCCTAAGGATCTTATCTTAACACGGTTCTAAGCCAAAGGTTTTATGGATCTTCATCCTAATCCTTATAATCAACTTAACTAGAAAAACACTCCACTTGAAAAAGAAATCAACATAAAAAGAACTTTCAAGCCACAGTATATGAACTCTATTTGGTGCTGTTTTCTAATCATAGCAGACAACATCAATGATGACATACACAGAGGACACAAAACCACAGACACAAAGCAGTAGTAAGTCAGGTAGCTATACGCTGGATTAGCTACTTGCAGTACATATAGAAATGGTGTGGCTTTGGAGAAGGCAGAGATGAACTGGTGGTCATGCTACACTTCTATCCTGAAAAGCGTCTCAAAGTAAGGGAGCTTTAAATGTGGACAAATGTAAATATATATTCAACCAATAGAGAGTATAAAGAATCCCCATGTAGCCCTACCCAGCTTTAATAGTTGTTAACTCAGGACTAAACTTGTTTTGTCTGTATTCCTGTATAAGGATTTTAAAAATACTCTCTCCCTGAAAAAGGGAATATGAGTGTTTGATTAATTTAACGGTATTCCCAGAAAAAGAACTGATGTGCTGGCATCATAAAATTAGAGCATATCAGTGTGAATGAAGCCCAAGGAGAGCACAGAGGAAAAGGGAGCAGGGAGGAGGTGGTACAAACCAGCAAAACCCCTGTAGAGCACAGGTGAGTTGCTGTATTTAGTTTCAAGCAACGGGGAGGTGGTATAGGTTTGAGAGAGGAGTTAAAGAAAGGAACTAAAGTGTACTTTGAGATATCACAAAGTTTGACTTTAGAAGTACTGAGGGTAAAATAGAAAGAAGGATATTGTACTCCTCCAGTCATTATTTGTACAAATAAAACAAACAAACATCTTTCTCAGATGCTAAGAAGAATGCGCCTCCCATTTCAGGAAAAGCTTCACTGCTGAGTGAAGCTTACTTTATTTAATACTGAATTTTTTTTACTGGGCCTTAACACACAGAACTATTGGTTGCAGAATAATCTGATTAATGCTTTTGTCTCATTTGTGAAACTCCTAAGAATATCAATAATATAAAACTAATATTACATTTCAAAATTTGTTTAAATTTTATTTAAAATTACCACTAATACAGTTTTAAGACAGGAGATTAACATGTCAAATGTAAAAGAGTCCACTCTCAGTTAAAATACGACAAAAGTTTTTTTCAAGAAATATGTGAGGATATTTAGTCTTTGTGGAAAGAGGGGAGGTAGGAGAATAATGCGGGAAGAGTTGAGGTGGGAAAGAAAGAGGCGGGTTAGAGATGTGAGGAAATGTTTAATTTTAGAGTGACTTTTCAAAAAAAGGGAAAAAAAATGACAACTTTTAAAATTACAAAATCCCAGCTTACTTTTTTGGTTTTCTGGAAGTAGATTTCAGGAAAAGCATGAAACCAGTAAGCCAACTGGGCTATGTAGAAAAACTTCATTTGAAATCTGCACAAGAAAGGAAAAAAAAATACCTTTTAAAGCATGAAATTTTTAAAGAATAAAGTAAAAACAAACGCTGGAAATCAGGATGTACTAAGTAGCCACCTTCGTGTTATCATTTCAGGTCTCCCTACAGTACTCTGTGCACCTTTAACAACTCCCCAGCAGCCACTTCCCTGTCTCCCTAGAATATTCTCACCACCAGCTGATTCCTCTGGATTAAACAACAGATGCAAAGACATTACCTGCAGAACGCTGACAACCTGCACGCTGGCTGGGAGGAACCAGACCCCCTTGTTTATTAGTACATTAATACTGATTAGTATGTCATGTTAGCTACTGAAAACATAAGGAACATGACTTTGAGGGAATTACCTTGCAGACCTTTAAGGTTTCATCAGAAGGAAAGCAGGAAGGGCAAAAAGATGGACACAAAAGTGAAGGTACCTAGATAAATGATCACCTGAAACTGGTATAATCCCAACTGAAAATATCCCCTGGCTTTTTTCTTAGGGCAATATGGTAACTCTACCTGGTTGGAATACTAATAGAATCCCCAAATAAATGGAGGCAAACCATAGAAAGAGGAATACAGCATGGAAGTGTTCCCCAGGAGACAGAGCTCATCAGCCTAAAATCAATAGTCTCTTGACATTATACCCCTCCAGTCTTCCTGCTTTCTTTTTGTTCTCCCTTCCCCTTTTCCTCCAGACTTCTAAAATTGAAAACATAAAACCAATTGGAAATAAATTTTGGGGGGGAGAGAGGAGATAGTCCCATATAAATATGATATTTATAACCCTACTGCATAAAAGCTCACTGAATTAATATTTTTAAAACTCAGAATGACTCAGCAGCGTGGGTATTATTGCTGGACTTAAAACAAAGGTACACATGGTCATGTTATTCCCTTCGTATCTTTTTCTCCAATTCTCAAATCATAATGCATTTACTGAATGCTGTCTAGGTGACAAACACCTACATATGGCCTGGCACACCAAAGGATATATAATATAGAGAGACAGTTCCTACTTGCTGTCAAGGTACACAGAGTCTTGGTGGGTATGGGCACAATATAAGACTTACATAAATGGAACAATTATAGAACATTCATGACAATGTAGAGATATTACCTAAAATATTAATACCAAAATGACAAATTCAGGAAAGCAAAAGATAATATAGGCTAACGTAGCAAGGAAATATAATATGGAATAGTCGTGCTAGAGCTGGGCTTGAAGAATGAGTAATTTAGCTGAATGTCTTTCCAACACTGAGCTTTTTTATAGGACTGTATAGAAACCTTGGGGACTAGGAAGATAAAAAAGAGACAACTGCTACCCTGAAGTTTACAGTGTAAGAGAATAAGAAATGAAAGGAGTAAAAAGAGACTGGGGCATAGAAAAGGAGCAAAAAGCACAGCAAAGATGGAGAACTGACGAGGAGAAAGGATGAGGGAGAAGGGAAACCAGAACTAAATTAAGACTGTTAAAATCAGTTTTCTCAAGCTAATGAACATGTTGGAAATATTAATTATGCATGAAAAAAAGAGCATGAGAACTTTTTTTCTTATGGCAGAGGGATTGCCAACGACATACCTATTGTATGAATTTGCCAAAGTCCTAAAGAGAATGACAAGAATGGGTTCTGCTTAAAAGTGACACAACCATGGTCCTTAACTAAGAAAAGCCTGCTAAAATGACTTACGTCATCAGGTTATGGGGATAAGCCCTCCACAAGATAGTTGGGTCTGAGATGTAGTTTTCCTAAGGAAGAAGATATAAAAATTAGCCTATTGAGTATAATGCAAACTTCTTGGAAAATAAGACATTATTTTCATTTCTTGCACATTTATAATTTCCTAGATCAGGCACTCCAAAGAGCCCACTGAAGTTAAACTTTTTAGTTGTTTTAGTTATTTTTGATTCAGTTGAATTGCTTATTTTAGCAAAGCGAAAATCACTATGAAAGATATGAAGTCAAATAAGCATAATTCCTGGCCTTCAAAATTCAATAATCCAATACAGTAAAAAATACATGTATGTGAACAAACATAAAACAACCAAAAAACAGTAATGGTACATAACAGAGGCAACAACAGCTATGGGAGAGATGAATTTTGTCTTGGGTGATCAGAGAAGGGTTTCGGGAAAGACGGAGCACCTGACAGGAGATGGAGGATCAAGGTGCTGCCAAGTTTTATAGGATGATGTCCACACACTAACCCAAATCTTTTTCTTACGTAACCAGATCTATTCAGTGAGAATTATTGCACATGTGTAAAAAACAAAAACAAAAAACCTGTCAAGTGACATATCTTTAGTAAGTATTTTCCTACCGAAATGTAACACGATTATGTTTAAAAAAATTATACAGTAGATTTTAAGCAGAAATTACATATATTTATAAAGTATCATTAAAGCAGCAGCATAGAAAGGCATGAGCCTGGAAAGACTGTTTTAATCTATTTCCAACATTAAATATCGTACACTTTGCCTGTTTATTCATCTCTAACATGGTGATTAAAAAAAATTACGTTTCCTAACAAACTAAAAAATACGTAAACTCTAGAGTGCTATAAATTCAGAGACTGTTAATACTAATACTAATGTAAATACTACCTTCCCCCTCACTAGTTAGAATGATACAGTTAAAGGTTTTGATAGCTTTAACTGTAAAGTTACACAGTATTTTAAGTTGCTTGGATACTACCCAGATTGTTTTTAAAAGAGGAAATGACTAGAAACATTACAACTCATATAACCCAGTAAAAGTTATCACTGACTTTTTACCCTTTTTGCTAATATAGAGATATCTGCAAATGACTACAGGATATAAAATATTCAGATTGACTAAAAATGAGTAAGACTTTCTGAAACATTAAACACAGTTTAGAATTTCTGCTGTATGAAAACTAATGAAAAAAGAGGCTTATTGCTGAAACTTGATTTATACTAGTTCAAAAGAAGAATTCCTAATCTTAGATAAGAACAAGAATAGAGAAGGGATTGTCTAAGGTTCAGGCTTTGCTTATGAGCATTAAAAATAGGACATCATTTTCTGTTCTGGCTATATAACATAAATACTTTGAGAAATGAAAATTTAAGCATAGTATATACTTACAGATATTAGAATGAATGTGCCCCAAATACAAGAAAAAAGGTAGAATGCACTAAGCTGACCAGATTCATTAAACTTGCTGTGTTTCGTTTTGGAGAAGTGCATTCGCCTGTTAATTTTCTAAAAATAAAAACAACCATTAGTAATTAAAAAGACATTATAAAGCATATTTAATATGTGACTACCGTTAAGTATGGAGCACTAGTATTTTATAAAGTATAGATTTCTAAGATTGCATACTTACATCCAACACATACTCTTGAATTATGGCATGAATAATTATCGCCACTAGCATGTAGAAGAAAACTGTAGCCAAATCTTTGATACCATAGTAATAAAGGGATGCTGATTCAGTAGCTTGTTCTTCTGAAGAGGCCAAAAAGGAAGAACACACATACACAAAAATATACATAAGATTATAAAAACAGCACTAAGTACAACATAGTTATGGAAACAAACAAAAGAAGACTAACCTAATAAATAAGTTCTATAGAAACATTATAGGTGATTTGCTTTTGGACATCTTGAGTCTTAGAAGCAATGAAAACTGAAAACTACCCAGAAATCTAAGGCCTCAGAAATTACTTACAAAAGACTTGACACATGTTAGTTACAGCCATCAAAGACCAAAAAACAGGGAAGGGGAGGCCATACTCAGATCCTTGGGAAGACTGTAAAATTGATATTATCCCAGGTAGAGATTAGGTTATATCAAAGTTATACTTAGCCTATCTGTCTCTTAAATTTTCTACCTCTTTTCAAACTAGACACTTTGTTATGATTCTGATAGAAAAACTGATTTAACCTCTATTTGAATGAGTTTTGACCTATCAGCACTATAGACAGAGGCAACTGCTACTTAAAATTGTTTTTAATCCTCGATATTGTTCTATTTTTCAAAACAAATCTTAATCAAATACTTGTGAGTTGCTGTAAATTATTGTTCTCAAGCTTTATATTTATGGAAATTATTTGGGAAAAAAAGCACTATTGTTCTCTGGCATATTCAAATTTCAAAACAACTTTTTGATTTTGAGTGATCTGATATCTAAGACACTAAATCAAATATGGTTGACCCTTGAACAACATAGGTTTGAACTGCATGGGTCCATTTACCTGCAGATTTTTTTCAAGAACTACAGTACTGCCAATGTACATTCTTGTCCTTATGATTTTAATAACGTTTTCCTTTTTAAAATAACATTTTTTCTCTAGTTTATTGTAAGAATGCAGTATATCATACATATATAAAATATGTGTTAATCAACTGTTTATATTATTGGTGAGGCTTCTGGTCAACAGTAAGCTATTAGTAGTTTAAGGTTTTGGGGACTCAAAAAATTGTACATAGATTTCTGATTGCACGGGGTCAACGCCCCTAACCTCTGCGTTATTTAAGGGTCAACTGCATTTATACAACTATATAACTGAATTAAACCCAATTCAATGTTATATAATTGATCCTATATTCTAAATACAGAGCCAAATACTTGTCTGAATACGTTAATATTTTATTAACCAAATACCCTCACCCATGCTGGTTAATTGTGTCACTGTATTCAACTACAATCAACTTCCAATAACAACTTGACTTTCACATTGCATAATTTAGAAATAAAAATTTTAGGGGCGCTTGGCTGGCTCATTTGGCAGAGCATGTGACTCTTGAACTCAGGGTCATGAGTTCAAGCCCCACGCTGGGTGTGAAGCCTACTTAAAACTAAAAAAAAGAAAAGAAATGAAACTTTTAAAAATAAAGCCTGAAAGCGTAGTTTGGATGCTATTATAACTCCTAGAGCTTACTGACATTTAGAGGTAGAGCACAACAAAAACACGAAAATAAAATAGGCTTATAAGGATTGTTACTTTAGGTCTAAAGCGTAACTCATAGGTCAGAAAAACTGAACCTAAATATTGTACCTTTAGAAACCCTGATTGAATGATAACACTTTAAACAAATATTCAATATCTAGTCTTAGAATTTTCTTATGAAAAACATCAGAGGGAAGAGAAGGGGAAAATAAAGTTCTCCCATGGAAAGTCAAGTCCATTTACAAAATACACAATAAACATTAAACACATATGATTTTCACATAATCTATAGGGTGAAGTCAACAAAATACATCATTTCTCGCATTATAAAATCATTAAAGTAACATTCAGTCTAATCATGAATGAAATCTATTAAAATTAAAGAATTTAGTATTCATGGTAATTTCCAAGTTTGTTCAAGTAAAACCTACTTAAATAGAAAATTCTGAAAGAAAACTACCTACCTGTTGCAGGGAGGGTAACATTGTACTGAAGAGTAACAAAAATGATAGAAGCTTTTGCTGTTATCTAGAAAAAAAGAAAAAAAAAGATCAAGTCAATTTGTGACCTTCTCCCAAATAGGTCAAGGGAGAAAACATTGTAAGTTCTGCCCCCAAATCTAAAAACCAAGGGCACCCTAGTTCTTGTGGCCCTGTGACAGGCACAACTGAATTCCCGATCACCCAGGGGTTGAGCTTGGGAGTGCTGCAGTTTAGATGAGTTTGTGAGTTTGTGTTAGTCCTAACTTTAAGATTTCAAAAGAGACATTCTGTAGTTTCAGTGATTCTCTATTCTAGACCTGTACAATGAACAAAGTTCCTATTAAAAAAAATTGAAATGTAAGTTAATAAGGAAAGGAAGCACAGTTACCACCACTAAAAATTGATCAAGCTGGGGTCTATGGTATGTGTACGTGTTTATCTCTCACACACCTGGGATAGTTAAGTGGTCAATAAATATTTAACTGACCTGATTATTGGTAAAAGTGAAGTGGTCAGAACAGGAAAATGGAATGCTTACTCAATATTTATAGGCACCAGGTAATGTGCTAGACAAGAATGGATAACAAAGATGAATGATACAATCCCTGACCACTCGTAGCTCAGTTGGGTCAGGAAGATGGGTAAACAAATTGTTATAATATTATAGAATCAGTGCCAACAGGTATTCAGGATAAACAATGGATTGTTTTTGTTTTTGTTTTTTTCCTGGGGTGGGGAATAAGGCATGTTCTGGAAAGGCTTCTCAGAGGATATGGTGTGGAATGGTCTCTTGTTGGAAAACAGAAGTTCTCTAGGCTCATAAAGGGGGATGAAGAGGGCAGCATAGGTAGAACAGAAAGCACAAAGGTTAAATAGCGAACATGAGGCCCGGCATGGATACACATCAGTAAGCGGTAGAAAAGCCTAGAAAACTTCTCAAGTGCTAGAAAGGGCCTTGTTTGTTAGACTAAATAGTTTAGATTTTATTTGGGCACAATTAGAGAATTAGGAAGTGGGGGAAGTTCATTTGTGCTTTTTAGAAAGATCATGGATGTACCTAGTAAGTGGTCTTTCAAGCCCCCTCAAATCCATTCTCCACGCTGCAACCAGATTCATCTTCCGACCGTGTTAACACCTTTCCCCATGCCTACCCATCCCCTACCTCCACCCTGAAAATTCTTCACTGGATTCCCATTCTTTCTAGGATAAAGAACAAAATCTTTTTTTTAAGATTTTATTTATTTATTTACTTACCTATTTCTTAATTCACTTATTTAGAGAGCATGAGCGGGGGGTGTGGGGGGAGGAGTAGAGGGAGAGAGAGAATCCCAAGCAGACTCCCTGCTGAGCACAGAGCCCAATGCGGGGCTTGATCCGTCGACCCTGAGATCATGACCTGAGCCAAAATTAAGAGTTGGATGCTCAACTGACTGAGCCACTCCGGTGCCTGAAGAACAAAATCTTTAATGTGACCCATACAATTATCCATGACCCTTCCCCTCTGCCTCTCCAGCCTTACCTCAGACCACTGCCTCCTGGATTCCTCCCATCACAGGGTCTGTGCACATGCAGTTCTATCTGAAACCCTATTGAAAACCTTCCCCCTTCAGATCTCAGTTCAATCACACCTTTTCAAGGAAGCCTTTGTTAGATTATCTCAGAGATGATCTAACGTCCTTTGTTAGATTATCTCAGAGAATTGTGTTCCTTTCTTTCAAAACACATACTCTTGGTGTTATAATATTACTAATTTCTGTCACACTCATTAGAAAGTAAGCTCCATAAGAGCTGGAACCATGCCTGTTTCTTCATTGTATGTTTAGAGCCCAGCATGGGGCCTGACCCATGTTAGGTGACTGATCATTTCTGCTGATTAAATACTAAATAAAACATAAACTGGAGTAGGTACACAAGTCAAATATAAGACTTCTGCAAGAGACCACATGAAAGATAATAAGGCCTGAACTAAGGCAGTGGTAGTGGGACAGAGACAGTACTTTTGGGGCAGAATAAGGCGTGGGGAGCAAGAGGGAAGAGTCAAAGAATATGTATGGATACTTCCCGCTTGAACAACTAGGTGAAAAGTAATACTATTAATAAAAATGTGGAATACAGGAGGGGCAGCAGCTTTTGGGGAAAACAGAAAAAACTGAGTTTTAGACAGACTTAGATTTCTGTGAGATATGCAGGGGGAAAGACCAATAGGCAGATAAGCCTAAACCTTGAACTCTGCAGGGAGACCCTTGCTTAAAGACTTAACTACCTACTTATAGTGGGTAGTTAAAGCTGTGGGGGTATATAAATCATCTATGGAGAGTGCACAGTGTTTGCAGAGAAATAGGACAACATCAGAACCATGAAGGGGGCAGAGAAAAAGCTGGTGGCAAAATAAGAAGAAATGATCAGAGAGGGAGGAAGAGAATGAAGACAGTTAGATGCCCCCAAGGCCAAGGGGGTAACGTTTCAAAAAGGTGTGGTTAATAAAGTCAAAGTTTCAAAAGAGACTTGGCAGGAAAGGAGTACAATGAACTGGACATTTTAAAAAGCCATCAGGGGTCATGGCTTGAGTGATTCCAATGAAAACAGTGAGAGCAAAAACCATACCACAGACTGAAGAACAAAGGAGAAACAAAGTGGTATCCAGCAATAGATGCCAGGTCAAGATTTATGTTGTTTTTATGAGAGAGACTGAGCTTATATGGGGGTAATCAGGAAGGTGCCAGGGAAAAGGAAGAAATTAGACATTTAAGGGGACAATGGATAGAAAGATCTGGTAAAAATGAAATGTAAGGATAGAGCTAGAAGTTAATCTGAGGTTTTCTTCTTAGATGGGGAAGAAGGTAGCAATGGATGAGACAGGTAAGTTCAAAAGGCAGGAAAAGTGAGGAAATGCACATCTAGTAAACTCTTATTTTCCCTGTGGTGGGAAAAAAAAGCAATGCGATCTGTTCAACATAATTAGGGACCTGAATGATGAGTATTTGTATCATTCCTATAGGGAAAGGAGCTGGCCAGGGAAAAGTAAAAAAGATCACTGGGTGTTACTGATGTCTGAGATCAGAAGCCTTTGATTTATAATATAATCTATCAGCACAAGTTACGACTTTCTCTGGCAACCCTTAGCAATCCATGAATGGAAAAGCACAGAAAAGGCAGAGGGTGTGGTAGATTGATGGCTGGATATTTGCAGGGCTGATATGGAGAAAAGACCAAGAGGGAAGGGAGCTGAGGCCTGGGGTGAGTGTAGACAAGCAGTTAAAGTCTTCAGGAAGAAAGCAAAGCAATGAGGGGGCCGAGGCACCATAAAAGCTTCGACTAGGTGGAGAGTCGGCAAACGAGCAGTAGAACGAAGGGGGTGAAACAACATGTAGGTTGTGGCTGAGCTTTGCTATACTGGAATTCAGAATCTGGAAACAAGGCAAGCCTACGTGATAAAGTCCACGGTATGGCCACTAAAGTGAGTTGCTTAACCGTCATAGATATGGAAAGGTCACTTGAATAGAAAAGGCCAGCATGGGTTCTGGTATTATCATTTGGGTCATTCACATGAATGCACTAGAGCAGAATGATGGCATGAGTTTCCAGGGCAATACTGCTTTTATGTGATTATTTTTAATAAAGTTGACCGATGACCAAATTTCATTTTTTGATATCTTTGTTTAGACTCCACATATATTAACACATGCATACTTTCTCCACACACCTGTTTCTGGTTTAGAATATGAGGTCACCACTATCATAACTAAGAAAACTTCTCAAGAGTCCTTTACAAATGACAAGTAAAATTCTTTGAAGATAAATTTAATATCAAATACCAAAAGCAACAAAAATTAGATTATCTTTTTATGGTAGGTTTCCAAATAAAATTAAAATCTGGCCTCCAGCTACTTTAGCATGTGCCATTAAATGTAGAGCAAGAGGAAAAATACAAACTACACACCCCAAAAAGTTTATAGAAAAATCATGCTACTAGCTTTTCCAGGCCTCCTAAGCCTCACACCTCAGCAAGCATTGCTTTAACCTAATATTACAATCAATTAATAGTGAGGCAAATTGATTTGGAATAAAATATGCTGCAGTAATATATAATGTACTCAAAAGTAAACATAACTGAGTTTATGACAGTTCTGGACATTTATAACACTGCTTTCCATTTACAAGAATGAAACTTACTCAGATACATCTTAAACAGGTTCCACAAAGTCTAAGGCATTATCTAGTTCTATGTTGTATGTAGTATCACGAATATCCTAATGTTTCCTTAATCAAGAGGTCACCAGTTTGGGCTTGATATTTTTTTCTTGTTAAAATTATACTGTACTTGTTAGAGGAAGGTGTGATTTACTACACTGACTATATGCCTGAAAGATAAATACAATTTCTGAATATCACATTTCACTTCCCCATCACCTTAAGCTTAAATAAAGTTCTTAACAAATGAGATGGAAAGAAAATGTTAGCATTAAGGCATGTCATCCTTAAAAATACAATAAACCTCCAAAATGGTTCCAAGATAGCTGTAATTGTAAATGTTCCCCCAAATCTGCATGGCACAAACCACCTAGACTCCTGCAAAGAAGCTCCCTTCCAGAAGAAAATATTCCTCTTGGAAATCCCTAACTCCTCACTCCTCTTATCCTCACTTGGATTCCCAAGCACCCTTGTATTTTTCAACTGTTCAAATTTTCCCCACTCAAATAGGAAGCCATTAACTAAAGATCATGATTTGCATTATGTAGACAGATACTGACTGTATTAAAACCATGCTTTCAAAATTTACAAGCAATTCTTGATAACATGAAGTTTCCTAGAAATTAAACTTGGATTTCTCCAAAACAGACTACTTTTTTTTAATCAACCTTTTTACATACAATCTCTTTAGATGCTAACCATGGGACCCTTCTCTCACCTAAAAATGCTGTCTTCTATTTTCAACTTTGATAAATATCTAATGAATAATAATAGCTACTATTTATGGCACAGCTCCTGTAAACCAAGCACTGAACTAAAGCCATGATACACATTAGTTAATTTAATTCTCCAAGTAACCCAATGAGCCCTGTTTTACAGAAAGGAAACAAGTTCTGAGAAGTTAAATGATCTGCCCTAGGTCACCCTGTGAGCAAGCTGCAGAGCCCTAACTTGAACATGGACCCCTTTAGCTACAGCATCTACGCTTCTACAGTATATTTATATTGATTTTTCATTTTGGCTAGTAATACAGTATCTGTTATCACTTTGTCAATTTCTTCATAAATCCTCTGACATTTTCTCAATATATTCACACAAAAGGCTTAACAGGTTCTGCAAAAACATCAACTTCTCTATTATTCTAACACAAATACTGTAATTCTACAGTTATGTTAATTTTGAGCTTCAGCAGCAATTATTTTAAAAGTCAAATAGCTAAACTAACTTGTCAATTTTTCCCGTTATATAGATAACATGGTACAACTTGCACAAACTTCCCTCTTCTGTATATTACTTTAATGTTCTCTTTTGAACTAAAAACTTCTATTTAGATCTTTGTTGTGTTTACTTAGACTTATAAATTTTACAGATTTACAGAGAAGCAAAA
This sequence comes from Eumetopias jubatus, assembly GCF_037043125.1. Lineage (NCBI taxonomy): Eukaryota > Metazoa > Chordata > Mammalia > Carnivora > Otariidae > Eumetopias > Eumetopias jubatus. The sequence continues at coordinate 169,001,646 of NW_028274810.1, read as the reverse complement.
ATCCACTCACTATTAAAAAAATCGTTGACATGGGGTGCCTGGGTGGCTCTGCGGTTTAGTCTTTCAATTTTGGCTCAGGTCAAGATCTCAGGGTTGTGAGACTGAGCCTCGTGGTAGGCTCCATATTCAGCAGAAGTTGGCTTGTCCCCCTCCCTCTGCTCCTCCCCCCCCACTTAAATTGCCCCCACTCAAATAAATAAAATCTTAAAAAAAAAATCATTGCTATGTGAGGCAAGGTATAGGTGGTGAACTTCCACAGAAATGCGGTAAGAGACTATGAAAACTTTTACATAAAAGCCAAGTTATAACATTTCTAAGTGTCGGGATTTCTGATTAATATTCCATTTCACTCAAAGCACTGCAAATATACCCTGCAGGTAATTTTATTCTTAGATCATATTTTTAAAGTCAGGAATTCTTACCATACAGAGATGGGTTATGACAAGTTTTACAAATTGTTGAATATACTGTACATACAAAAGTATTACTTCTAATATCAAAACAGAAAGTATACATAAATATAAAATTCAGATAGTACAAATGTTTAGAATTGCATTTTTAATATGATACACTTATATAGTACTTTAAACAACCATCAGATGCAGTCACACTGTATTATCTGATCTCTGTAACCTAACAATGACGGAGAATACCACAGGTGCTGTTATTTCCTTACATTGAAAAGCTGAGGCTTAGACTTGGGTCACCCAATAGGTAAGTAGCACAGAGCCAGTCCAAAAATGTGGGACATATGTTAGTTTTCTTCTACCTTCCCTTCCACCATACCTACTACTTCCTTAGCAGTGGGCTAAATGGAATAAATGACACTGTCAGGAATAAAAACATCTGTCTAGATCCAGAAAAGCCTTTTAGAAGAGATGCAAAAGTAGACTAAAATGTTAACTTACCTAATAACATTTATAAAACCCACGTGGACTCCACCTAAAAATTGTATTCATCTTATTCACAAAAAAACGTATTCGGCTGTCACTGGCAGTCTCATTCTACTTGTTATCCTCAGGAATTTTTAATGTCATTCATCCAACAAATATTTTTTAAGCACCTACTACGTCTCAGGTGCTATTCTGGGCACTGGAAACAGTAATAAAACCTCTACGTTTCTGCCCTCTCTGAGGTTATATTCCAGGAGGAGAGAGACAAACAATACAAAAGTAAAATAATCAGTGTATTTGATGGGGCATAGCGTCTATAGAGAAAAATTTAAAAGGAAAAGAAGTTAAGGAATGGGCGTGTGTACTGAGGAGCGAGGGAAAGAAAAACGTAGGATGTTATATACACGTTCACCTTGCAAAGTTTATTACCCACATTCAACAGCTGTTAAATAAGTCATCAAAATACTAGATATGTGGGAAGAGAATTTACACACTCCTGACATTTCCATCCTCTCATATTTCACGAAACAAAAAGAAAAACACTCGGCTTCTTGGCACTGCTGTTCAGAAGCGAGATTTATGGATCAGACCTTGTTTCTTTAAGGGAAAAGCAAGAGCACGGCAAAAAGTTCGCGAAGTGGCAATAATACCAGTTTGGGAGAGAAGAATGAAAACAATCGGGTGTGCCTCAGTGTGCCGAACTCGTGGCGATCACTCGCTGCCCCGCGGCCACCGCCCTTCAAATAGGGAGCGGACGCCCGGCTCCGTCGGTTTCGCGTTCATCCCAAACTCGGTCCTCCAGGGGCCCCCCGAGGCCTGGCCTCCACTAATCTCCAGCCCTAGCCGGCCCGACGCACTCGGCGCCCAGGGCGGGCCACCCCCCGCCCCCCGCCCCCCGCCCCCCAGCCCGCCCGCCCGGAGCCAGCACGGCAGCGCAGGGGCCGCCCTCGCCGCCCGTCGGCCCCTCGCCGGCTGCCACGTAACCCTTCGCGGGAACCAGGAACTGCGCGGCGCGGCCCACGGGAGGGGACGGGACGGGGAAGGGGACTGGGAAGGGGGCGGGGGCGGGGTGTGTGCGGCGGCCAAGGGGGCGACGCGGCGGGCCCCCGCTCTTGCGGGCGGCGGCCAGGCCTGCCGGGGTTCGGCATCCCGAGGCCGGCGTGGGGCACGGCAGGGCACGGCAGGGCAGGGCAGGCCTGTACCTAGGGGTCCGGGGGCCGGCAGCTCCCCCCGGTCCGGTCCCCCGCGGTCCTGGGCCGAGCGGCCGAGGCTGGCAGCCCGAGGAAGGGGCGGCTGGGCGGTTGGGGTGCGGGGCGGACTCACCTCGAACATGAGCCCCAGCAGGAAGACCATCGCCACACAGGAGACGATGTCCGCGTGATTCTGCAGGATGAATTCGTGGCTCAGGACCGGGGGGCTCTTAGTGCTTTTCTTGCGAATCGCCATGGTGAAGCCACCGCCCGTGCCTGCAGGTGCTCCTCCCCGGCTCCGCTCTTTCCAGCTGCTCACCGACTAGCTGCCGCCGCCGCCTCCCCCTGACTGCTCCTCACAGCCCCGCCGCTGCCGTTCGCTGGGGCTTCACTTCCCATCCCACAGCCAGTACGCAGCCGCCGGGGCCGCCCGGAAAAAAAAAAAAAAAAAAAAGAAGGCGAGCCCACAGCAGGGGTGAGCATGCGCACCGGGGAGACGGCGCTCGCTCGTGCCGGGGTCGCCCCTGCGAGCCCACAGCGCCGCCTGGGGACCGGAGGACGTGGGCCCACGGCCCCTCTTGGGTAAGGAATAGGAGCGGCACGCCCACTGCTCCGCTCCAGGATGGAGGTTGGGAGTCGTTTGTTTGGGGCGCGAGCTCCCTGCGCCTAGTTAACAGGCGGAGTCCGCGGCAGGTCGAGAACGGCCACGTGCTGTGGCGTGCATGGCCGCAAGCATGCCTTCCCGCCCTCCTGGACACTCTGGGCTTGGGTGTCAGTGCTTGCTTCCATATAGATTGTCGCTTCTTGTAAGCCAAAGCCACCACTACGGTCATCTAAACATAGGACTATACAGCCTCACTACACAAGGGTAAGATGCATTCTTCAGATTGATTGATTGATTGATTTGAAGATTTTATTTATTTGACAGAGAGAGAGAGAGAGAGACAACCGGAGAGGTAACACAGCAGGGGGAGCAGGAGAGGGAGAAGCAGGCTTCCCGCAGAGCAGGGAGCCCCATGGGCCTCGATCCCAGGACCCCGGGATCATGACCTGAGCCGAAGGCAGACGCTTAATGACTGAGCCACCCAGGCTTCAGTTTTAGCATCTTAAAAATTAACTTCAGAGTTATTTTAAACACTCCTGGGGACTAAAAAGAAAACAACAAAACAAAACATTTGTTGAAAGCTTGAGCTAGTTTATTTTTTCTTCTTTAAAAAGAACACTTCCTATTCCGTCCCACCTACCCATCCCCATCCCTCCCTGCCTCTCACTGAAGACCATCAGGATTAGTTTGGGTTTACTTGCTTGATACTTACTAACATTTCTTAGTAATCTAGAGAGATGGTAAAAAAAGGTTTGTGGACTAGACAGATCTTCCTCTTTCATCTTTCGACCCAAACCAAGACTCCTTTGTCTTCTTTCTCTTAAATCGCACCATTCTTTACCCATTTGCCAAATCTAGAAACCAAAATCATCCTGGACTGATACGTTTCAACATCCTTCCACATCCAAACTATTATCACGCTCAGGTAATTCAGGCTTCCTTTTCCCCCTTACCGCTGCCACAGCCTCAGGAGGAGACTTACATTTTACCTACAAAATTACAACTTTGTTGAATTGCTGAGTGGTTTAAGATGATGGGTTTTTGAGTCAGAATTCTGCCACTTATTACCTGAATGACCGTGGACAAGTTACTTAATCTCTGAGACTCGATTTCCTCATTTATTTATGCATTCATTTACTCAAAAAATACTGAGCGTCTACCCATATGCTAGGCACTGGGGATACAGAACTGAAGGAAAAATACAAATTAACCTGTTCTTAGGAGCTTTCATTCTAGAGAGGGGAGAGGATCTTTAAACAGGATTTAGAAAGTGAAACATGTTGAGATGAGGGTCCTGGAGAAAAATAAAGCAAAGGGAATAGGGAAAGCACAGGGAAGTTACATTTGCCTGAAGACCTAAAGGAGGCAAGGGACCAAGCTATGAAGCTATCATCTATAAAGAGAAGATGATTGTAATTAAATGCAATGCAATTACATGAGATGAGTCCAGGAAAGTGCTTAGTAGAGAGTTAGGGCTCTCTACACGTTAGCCATTACTGTTCTCCTTTCTGGTCAAATGATTACTAGTTTGACTTACCTCCAAATCACCTTTCAGTTTTTACATTCGAATGATGCATCTAACAGGTTCAAAATTTTTTGGTTGGTTTTCCTCTTCCTTCATGGAAATCTAGCAGGACAAAACAGCCCTTCGTGATTTGACCCCTGCCTACCCAGACAGGCTCAAACCCAATCTCAGTGTGAGCATTTCCGACTCCACATACTGTACACTCTAGATCACGCTCTTTTCCCATGCTCCCTGCAGCTTTAGGCTGTTGCTGCGTCTGTCTGGAATGTTTACTCCTATCTTCTTCATACACCCAGCATACTCCCAGCATACTTGTGCCTTCAAGTCTCATTCATCTGTGATCTCTTTGAAACCTTTGCTGACTTCTGTGACTGATCTAGGCATTCTGTCTCTCAGGATTCAATTGTATTTTTTGAAAACAAATTTTAAAATTTTAAGTGAAAATTTTATATTTTTTATAATTTATATCACACAGTTCACCTATTTCAAGTTACAATTTGGTGGTTCTTAGAACATTAAAAAAGTTGTGCAGCCATCCCCATATTCTAACTTTAGAGCATTTTTATCACCCTCCAAAAAAATCCTGTACATGTTACCACTCACTCTCCATTTTCCCTCACGGTCTTGGCAGCCCTTGGCAACCACTGATTTACTGCCTCTCTAGATTTGCCTATTCTGACATTTCATATACATAGAATTGTGGTCTTCTGTGACTGGCTTCTTTCACTTAAGATAAGTGAGGGTTTTGGGGTTCATCCACATTGTAGCATGTATCAGTATTTCATTCCTTTTTCTGGGCAAAATAATATCCATTGTATGGATATATCTCATCTTCTTTATCCATTTATCAGTTGATAGACGTTTGGTTTGTTTCCACCTTTTGGTGATTGTGAGCAATGCTGCTGTGAGCATTAGTGTGTAAGTTTTATATGAACGCTTGTTTTCAGTTCTTTTGGGTGTATACCTAGAGTTGCTGGTCACATGGCAACTTTATGCTTTACTTTTTGAGGACCTGTCAGACTGATTTCCAAAGGGGCTGCACCATTTTACAATCCCACTGCAATGTCTGAGGGTTCCGGTTTCTACTCAAACTTTCCAACATTTATTTTCTTTCAGTTAATTTTTTCCATCCCAGTGGTGTAAGGTAGAATCTTATTGTGTCTTAGATGTGCATTTCTCTACTAATGCTTTTGATTAGTAGCCATTTCATGTGCTTACTAACCATTTGTATATCTTTGGAAAAATATCTCTTCAAATCCTTTGCTATATATTGGGGTTTTTTTTTAATTCATTGAATTACGAGTTTTTAAAATATATTCTAGATACAAGTCCCTTTTCAGATACATGATTTGAAAATATTTTCTCCTAGTCTGTCTTTCTGCTTTCTTGATGGTGTCCTTCGAAGCACAAAAGTTTTTAATTTTGATGAAGCCCAATTGATCTGTGTTTTCTTTTATCATTTGCTCTTTGTGTACTAAGAAATCACTGCTTAGGGGCGCCTGGGTGGCTCAGCCGGTTAGGCATCTGCCTTCTGCTCGGATCAAGATCTCAGAGTTCTGGGACGGAGTCCCAAGCATCTGCCTTCTGCTTGGGTCAAGATCTCAGAGAGTGAGTGGTAACATGTAACTCCTGGGATGGAGTCCTGCATGGGCTCCCTGCTCAGCGGGGAGCCTGCTTCTCCCTCTGCCTCCCCCCCACTTGTGCTCTCTCTCTCTTACTCTGCTCTTTCTCTCTCAAATAAATAAAATCTTAAAAAAAAAAAAGAAATCATTATGTAACGGAAGGCGACAAAGATTTACTCCTGTGGGGGAGGCCAGGGGGCAGGGGACAGAACATGTGGGAGAAACAAAGGTGATCAGTTGGGGAGGGGAGCCCTGGGTGGGACCGAGCCTCAGTTGGAATAAGAGTCCAAGGAGTCCCCCGAGGAAGAGGAGCTGGGGCTGCTGCCCTCAGACTCCTGGTCCTCATCCTCGTCGTCCTCCTCGTTCTCAACTCCGTCCTCACTCTTGTCCTCGCTGCTCGACTCGGAGGAGTCCCCGCCATCCTCAGAGGAGTCCCCGCCATCCTCAGAGGAGTCCCCGTTCCCATCGTCCTCCTCCTCTTCATCCTTGTCCTCCTCGTGCCCTTCCGCCTCCTGCTCGTGCCCTTCCGCCTCCTCCTCGTGCCCTTCCGCTGCCTCCTCGTGCTCTTCCGCGTCCTCCTCGTGCTCTTCCGCCTCTTTCTCGTGCCCTTCCGCCTCCTCCTCGTGCCCTTCCGCTGCCTCCTCGTGCTCTTCCGCGTCCTCCTCGTGCTCTTCCGCCTCCTTCTCGTGCCCTTCCGCCTCCTCCTCGTGCTCTTCCGCGTCCTCCTCGGACTCGGACTTGGGCTGGACTCGGGGCTTGGGCCTCGCAGCTTGTCATGCTCTCGCGTTGATTGGAGGTGTACTCTTTATATGCTGCCCGGTGCTGGGGAGACAGACTCTTGACGCAGAGGCCCAGGGGTACTTTGTACTGCTTCTGCTGTTCCTCTGCCAGTTTTTGTAGTGCTCCTTCTAGCTCTAGGAGATGCGCTGCCGGCGACCGCCTAGCTCCACCATGCGCTCTTTCAGTGGCAGGTGGTCAGCTCCTCGTTGGACAGCAGCTCCTGGGAGAACTTCTGGTAACCGTTCCTGAGAGGCTTCTTCGGTTCTCCGTGGAACGTCATCTTCTTGGACGAGTTTGCAGCAGCGGGGGGCGCCCGCACCTCACTCGTATCGCTTTTGGTCTTCGGCTGCCTTCTTAATACCGCGTCAGTTTCTCCTTCTTCTCCATGTTGTTCCAGGTCATCTCCATGGCTTTCAAGGCCTTCACCCGGTCATTCTTGAAGCGGGCCAGGTAGTCCCCGATGACGCTCTGCTGCCAGAGCTCCTCAGCTCTCTTGGGTGACTCTGGCAGCTTGTCCCGTTCCTCACGGTCTCCGCCCGGCTTCCTCTCCAACTGGGCCTTCAGCGCCGCCTCCCGGGCCTTGTACTTGACCTTCTTCTTTTCCGACAAGTCATTCCACATGCGGGTCAGAAGCCGGGTCAGCTCACTCTCCGAGAGCTCGGGCTGCTCCTCTTGCAGCTGCCGCCGCTTCTCTTCACAGAACGTGAACATGGCTGACACTGGCCCCTTGGGCTTCTCGGAGCCGCCCTTGCCCCCTTCCTGTGAGGACTTCTTGGAGGCTGGGCTGGTGGCTTGCTTCTTGTTGATGCTTAACATCTTCTCCCCAAGACCCGCTGCTGTTCCTCCTCAGGCAGGCTCTCTAGGAAACGGAGCAGTTCCACCTCATAGTCTTTCTTTTTCTGGTCACACTTCTTGTGGTAGGCAGCCTTCTCCTTCTGGGAGAGCAGCTTCCACTGCTGGCTGCACAGGACCACGCGCTTGGTGCTAGGCACGTCCTTCATGTTGGCCATCAGCTCGGCGCAGTACAGCGAGTAGCTGTTCGGAGGTGGCTTGGTGGGTCACCCATCAAACTTGTCCTTGAGCTGGCGTTTGGCCTTCGTGAGGGTGGACTTGGTGATGCCCTCCTCACTGATGTTCAGCTCAGGGTGCTTCTGGATATATTCACGCATAATCTCCTCATACTCCTGCTGCTCCAGGGCTTTATGAATCCATTTCAGCCTCTTTTGGTCCGAGAGCTGAGACCGCTGCTTCCCCAGGGAGTCCTTCACCTCCCTGCGGCGTCGGGCTGCACTTTGAGGTACGCCTTCTTCTCGTGGGTGTACCACAGCTGCTGGGGGGTTTTGGGCTTCTCGGGGATGTCCGACTTCTTGGCATTCTGGAATAGGTCAGGGTAATCCTCCCTGAACCGGGCCAGGTTTCGCTCGAACTCCTGTTTCTCTCTCTGGAAGTCCTGAATATATTTCATCTTCTTCTTCTCTGGCAGCTCCTTGTATTTCTTGGACAGAATCTTGGTCAGGTCCAGGTTGCTCATCGCAGGGTGGAGCATCGCGTACTTGGCCCACTTCTCCATGAAAAAGTGGAAGTAAGGGGTCAGGGGCTTCTTTGGGAAGTCCGGGTGTTTCTTGAGTTTTTTGCTTTTGTAAGGATTTTTAACATGTTCCTGAGCATCAAGGATCAATTCTGTCAACGTTCAGAACTTCCTCACCTCGTTAGAAATCCACCCATTTGAGCTTGCACATGTCTCCAGAAAAGTGTTTAAATGCTACTTTTTCCCAGTCCATATGTGACTCGGTGGTTTTGAACTTGGAGCTGTCATTGGATGGAAGTTGTTCTTCATACATTCCAGCAAAGTCAGCATGTCTTCCTGAGACCAGTGGTCTTGGCCTTTGGGGGCGGCCATTTCCAGGTCTGTGGGACAGTCAGCTTCTCGGTTCATTCGTTAGCCGTCCAGCCACCTCCTCCAGCCACCTCCTCGGGTCGTGCTGGCCCGGCAACCCGCGGTAAAACCACCTCACCCTTAAGGAGAAACACCAGTCCCCACTCGGGATGCGAGGTGAGGGACTTTCTATTCCTCCCTTCCCCAAAGGGGAGGGGGGCACAAGTCCACACTCTCGCGGAGACCCTTCCAAGACCCTAGTAGACCTAATGGGTCGGTGGGTGTGGGAGTGCGCTACCCCCTCCCCCCCCCGCCCCTGCAGCCCGGCTTCACCGCGTGCGCCCTCCCCTGCCCACGCGAGAGACTGCTTCCAGCTCCCGCGTGCAGCTAGTGCCGGCTCTCCACCCTCCTCCTGTGTTTTTTTTTCTAAGAGCTTTACAGTTTTAGCTTTTGCATTTAAGTCTATGATAAATCAGTTGTATTTTGTACCTCTTTTGATCGCTTCTGATTTCTCAGTAAAATATGAAACGAAATCATCAGGAGTGGGGATGGTATAATGGAGTTTGAAGAGAGGATGGGGTAAAACTGTGGCAGGGTGAATGGATTGGGGGAACATAATCAGAAAGCAGAGCCTCCCTGAGACTTGGGGACATAAATTCAAAGTGACACTTGTCTCCAGTCACACCCCCTGCTTGGATCCAGGTGTGGAGAAGGCAGAATGCTGGGTTTTGCAAGGCCTGTGTGGTAGAGGGGCAAGGATGTTTGCAGATGAGGGCAGGACTAATGAAGTGAACGGTGTTAGGCATGGTTGTGCTCCAGTCCTCTATCACTCTCCAGCCTATAGTCCACCCTTTTCTGCTGTGAAAGGCAAACCTCTGCAGACTGCATCCCTGAGGCTCCCTTGCCCTCTGACTTCTAGTTGAATTCGGCTGAAGGAAGGCACTGGCCAAAAATCGGGAGAGTTTTGGAGATTTATTGTCCCTTGATTCCTCCTTGCTTTACTGTTTCTGGCAGTGGCTGTGTTTTTCTGTGGTCCTAACTCTTGTCAGGTAACCCTTCTCTGTTCAGCTCTCCCTGGGCTCAGTGAGCTCGTTCTCTCCCTGGCTTCTTCAGGCTGTTGGTGATAATGGCTTCCCACATTCCTAATCATCAGGAGCTTCCCTATCTCTTGTCTGTTCCCTCCACTTGCCACTCCTCTGTGAACAGGTGCTTCATTAAACCCTCTCCAGCTAAACCCTTCTGAACATAACCATCTCTTCCCTGCCAGTTCTCTGACAGATGCAAAGGACAGAGAAATAGTGCTAGGGCCTGTGAATGGGGGGCGCCCATGGGGTTGAAGATGGTTGGAGTGGGGCTAGTTGGTTGAGAGGGAAGTGGTCAGGGAGTTGGATGCTGGGAGTGAGTTCACATGTTGTCATTGGTCATTGGCCAGGAGATGGCAAGGGTATGATGAAGGGAGGGAGTGCTGAGGTGGGTGGAGGAGGAATGTACTGGAAGTGAGGAGTCAAGGCACCAGGAAGCTAGGGTGCTTGACACACACTTTTACATGGATGTTCAGTCACCAAGAATGACTGGAGGAGTAGAATGGGAAGGGAGCCAGGAAATGAGCCAGGTGCTAACGTCTGACATAAATGAAGAGGAGTCAGAGAGTTTAGCAGATGATTGCCGCAGGGAGATAGTGGGTGGTATAGTTGGAGGGCATGGGCTTCCAGAAGAGCTGGGGTTTTTGAGCGAGGGAGGAAAACTGTCATCAGCCATAAGGATCATGAAAAACACCCACTCCACCCCTGGTAGTATGTGAGGAGCGAGAGGGAAGAAACAGCCACCTCTTGACAAGGCACTAAGGAAAGCAGGTTTCAGTTTGCACTTAGAGCTGTAGCAGGCTACTGCATTAGAGGGTGAAGAAAATATTCATAAAGTGGTGGAAGGTGTGGAGGATTTGGCAGATTACACAGCTGGGGTTCCAGGGGATAAAGTATAGAAGGGTTTAGGGGCCATGGGGTTGGATTTTAGTTTATGTCACCAAGGGGATGAGCAGAATCATGTGGGGGAAGAGAAGATGGTGACAATGGATGACACTGGAGGTTTGCTTCTGGAGGGTACCAAGGTGGAAAGTGTTCTGATGCATGGTGGAATTATTTTCATGGTCTTGTAGGGGAAAGCAGGGAATCTGTTCTAATTTTAACTTCCTTTTTAGGATTGGCCTCTTAAAGAGTTTATAAGGAGGGGTGACTGCCATTGAATCCTCTCAGGTTGGGTCATGGTAGTGGGAAAATGGTCTTACCAAGGCCCTTGGGGCTCTGGAGGCTTCTTTCAAGCAGACTGGTTGCTCAGGTGTGTCCCACTCTGGAGGCCATTTTGTGCCCAGCCCAGTGCTGACCACAGTACTATACAGCGTACAGTAACCACATTCTGGATAAGTGATTTTTGGGCAAATGTAGCTTGGGCCCTCAGATGTTGGGATTCTTAGGATACTTCCAATGATATAGAAGAGTACAAAAGGCAGATTATATGGATTTGGGTCTATCCAGGAAGATCTTTGGTGTAGGGTTGCTACAGTTATGAGAAATACACAAGAAACAGAAAGATGATCTTTGCCCTGAAAGATCTCTAGTTGGACACCTTAGACCTATATACGAGGATGAAAAACACTTCTGAGAGGATGTGAGAGTGAAACGCAAGAAGGTGCCTAAAAAAAGTGAGAACGAAAGTGGGACTGTTGCATTTTCACCTCTCCTAGATTCCAGAAGGATGAAGGATGAGGAACTGTTTGTTGCATGCCTACTACGTTCCAGGTATTTTGCTTTCACATGGGTTAGAGCATTTAGTCTTCCCCAAAACCCTATGAAATAGGTGTTATTATTTTAATTTAAATGGGGAAACTGAGGCTCAGAGAAGTTAAACAATTTGCCCAAAGTCACGGGGCTGGTGATCTGTTTGCCAAACCCATTCTTGTTTCATGTAAGTACTACTCCAGGAGCTTCACTTAGCAGGAAGATGTTGAACTTGTAGGGAGCAATGATTGTCAACCTAATCCATTCCAGAGGATAGTACTGCCCTGAGAGAAACACAGCACTTTTTTTTTTTTTTAAGCAGGTCATTGATCTCTTTAAATGCCATTGTTACATCATTTACAGTAAGTTTCTAAAATACAAAATTGTGTTCATATTATAAGGAAGAAATTATATTTCTATGAGGAAGCAAATTCACTCCATTAATAGTTGGAAACTATATAATTTCCTTGAGTATAATTTTTACTGCTATGGAAACCATAAACCAAATTCATAATGCAGTGTTGTTACTAGTAGGAAAGACTGGCAGGAGAGGACGCATCACACCTGGAGGTGGTTGAAGGAGGGCTGGCTGGTAAAGATGATGAAAGTCTGTGACCCACCTAGACCACTCCTGTGTCCTTAGGGCTAGGACTGCGATCTTACGACTCTGGAAGCTTAAGGGGCCCAAGGTAGACTTTCTCTCCTTTAACCTATAACTTATTTCACTTTATTTCATCTTGGTTTATTTAATACATCAAGGGCCCGAGTCAAAGCTTCTCTGATAGAAGAGAGATCAGTTTCAGAGAGTGGTGCAAAGTGAAGATAGGGAAACAAGAGTGTAAATGCATCCAAGAAGTTTAGCTTTGAAGAGGAAGAGAGAGCAGGGTATGTAACTAAAGAGGAATAAAGGATCCAGGTAGGTTTTGTGTTTGCTTTTGAATGATGTGACAGTTGTGCATGTTTAGATGACAAGAAGGAGGGATGAGAGGGAGAGGTTGAAGACACTGGGGTGTTGGGGAGAGGTGGGAATGATGGCCTGAGGTCTCTGTGGTTTGGGATCCACCAGAACATAGGTAGAGGGTTACATTTACATAGGAGGGGACACCAGTTTTCACACTGAAAGGACGGAGAAAAGGTCAGGAGAGACAAGGCAGTCATGGATCTGCGAGTGGAGGTTCTCCCACATGGGTGATGAGATCAGGAGAGGCAATGCAAGGAAGATTGGGAGCCAGATTCCTTTTCTGAATGAATGAATGAATGAATGGGGAGACTAATGGCAGTATGGGTGGAGGGAAAGATGGCTGAAGGAGCAGGGGTTTTTCAGGAGTAGGGTGGCACTGTAATGGTTTGGAGAGGGAGAGGATTGTCAGCCCCTCCTAAGAGAGCTGAAGGAGATTGGTGGTTTGAGGGGAGGGCTATGATACAGTCAAAGCAACTAGTGAAGGGAATGTTGGGTGTAACAGTTGAGGATGGAGGGGAGTTTATTTGTAGTGGGATGGATTATATTAGTTGTAATTCTTTTATTTGCAAGTGACTGAAAGAAGATATATTGGGCTAAAAGTTAACAGATTGGAAAAAAAAAAGCTTCAGTATCTGGAGTGTGTTGTGGATCTTAGAAACTAGAACCAGGCATTTGACCTCATTGGGACTGTCAACACATCTTTTTTCTGTCTTTTGTTTCAGCTTGCTTCATTCTTCCCTGTTGTAATTGGAATTCACTTACATGGCAGAGAACGTGGTCACTTGGAAGTTCTGTCAGAATAATCCCAAGGAGATACCTAGACCAGTCTGGCTTGGTAGCATGATCATTTCTGGGTCAGTTTTTGGTTCACCCATTTTGGGTGACCCGCTTTTCCCTGTGGCTAGGGTAGGTGCGTTTATTACTGGAAGGTGTGGAGGAAGGGGTGTTGGGCAAATAAGAACATGAACCACCACAGGTGCTCCAGAGAACATGGGCTCTGCAGGTCAAGGAACAGCAGGAAGTGGTTGGATCAGGGGAGAAAAATCCAGTAGCAGCATGAACATGAGCGAATGAGAGTAATAGACGATGGAGTGACTTGTATTTGAGGCAATGGCCAAGGACTGTGGAGATGCACAGTAGGAAAAGATTTCTGAAAAAATCTCAGCAGACACAGATAGAAGAGGAGGTCTTAGCACAATTGTTGTGCTGCAAGAGGGTTCTAGTTCTCAGGAACAAATAGGAAGATGGTAGTAGGTAAGCGGTTCCTGGGGAGGGTGGCACATGCAGAACACAGCAGCAGATTTGGGGGATGCTTCATGAAATAATTGGGAGGCCACCCAGTAGATCACTTTCACCTGAGGAGAATGAACTAATGAAAGCATCTTTCTGTGCAAAGTGCTTTCCTAAATGGCTTCTAACATTAGAAGGCCTTATGCCTCAGGGAATTTGTGACTGGTTGAACTGAGTTGATATCTTGGAGCCATCAAAAAATGGTATATGGCTCAGTGCCTAGTAGAATCAAGGTCCGGGGGTAGTGGCCAAGGATTCTTTGGACCTGTTTCCTTGTTTTCGTCAGCCTGTGTGCTCTAAGACAAAGCTTACAGCACAGATGAAAACAACTAAAATGTATATAGGTCATTACAACCTCCCAGGTGCTGTTGATATACATTAATTTTAACCTCATATCAACCTAGAACCTAATGTTATTCCTATTTAAAATAAGGAAACAGAGGCTCAGCAAAATAACTTAACATTTTACAACCATCAAATTTTAATTCCCAAGATGAAAAATGTGCATTTTATGTAAGATTTTACTAAAGAGTAAATTTGGTGTTTTGTGGAGCTTAATTGATATAAATCAAAGTGAAATAATCACAATAGGTGAATATATTGTTAACAATAACAACAAAGGGGCGCCTGGGTGGCTCACCCATTGAGCGTCTGCCTTCGGCTCTGGTCGTGGTCCCAGGGTCCTGGGATCGAGCCCCGCGTCCGGCTCCCTGCTCAGCGGGAAGCCTGCTTCTCCCTCTCCCACTCCCCCTGCTTGTGTTCCTTCTCTCACTTTGTCAAATAAATAAATAAAAATAAAACAACAACAACAAAAATAATAGCAACTAATATTTATTGGGTACCAAGTGCTGTGCTAAACACTATGGATATTTAATGCTCATAAAAACTCATTGAGTTAGGTACTGTTATTCCTTTTCTACAGATGAGGAATTGATTGGACAAATACTATTACTAAACCGTTACCAGTACCACCACTACCACGATGAATGGAAACAGGAATAGGTCACATTTGGGGAAATCAGTTAGTAGTTTATTTTGATTTGGGGCATGAGCACTAGTCTGGGGAAAAGAGAAAGTCCCTGAGACTGCCTACAACAAATGTTTAGTTTTGTCCCTGTGAAACAAGGCACATTTATTCCCTAGGCAATTTATCACTCCTTCTGAGCATTACTCATAACCACTGTCATTTTCTTTGGTTTTCAGATTGCATCTACATTCTCAAATTAGAGCACAAATACTGCTCCTCTAAGTGGAGTGGGGATTAAAAGGAATGAGTGACCAAGGACTAATTTAGCTTGGGGCGTGGAAGAATGGTGATGGAGATGCTATTTACCCAAAGTGTGAGTTGGGAGAGGGCAGTAATCAGGAATGTGAAATTGTGGATTGTATTGAGTTTCTTCACATTGATGTGTGGTCTTTGGGAGACAGCCAAAGGAAGAGTTTCTGCAGTTAGCAAAGGATTTAGGCCTGGGGCTTTGGTGAATGATTCAAGCTCAAGCATACATCTGGAAATTGTTCAGCATGATGGTAATGGTTAACACCACTAAAATGGATTCGATCTTTGAGGTGGTGAATAAAAAGAAAGAAGAACAATGTTATTTAGTCTTAGCAAAGAGGCTGAAAGGGAATTGGGAGCTTAATTATGTATATGGCTTTTAATAGCAATGATTTTCAGAGTGTTTTTCAAACAATGATTTCCTGTGAAGTCTCCATAAAATCTGAATGATGAAACTTTTAAGCCCACGGATTCTTTACCGCCATAATCCTAATAACTGATTTATTTTAGGCTTAAATGCTATTGCAAGGAATGTGCTGGTCCAAAGTTTAGTATTATTATAAATTATTTCCTCTGAAGTTGAACTTCATTAAAAAATACTGAAACAGACAAGTAATAAAATGGGGGAAGAAAAGGAGAATAATTATATTAAAGAACTGAATTCTGGGGCTAAGCCTGGGTGGCTTAGTCAGTTAAGCCTCTGACTCTTGATTTCAGCTCAGATCATGATCTCAGGGTCCTGAGATGGAGCCCCTGTGTTGGGCTCCACTCTCAGCGGGGAGTCTGCATGGGATTCTCTCTTTCCCCCTCTGCCCCTTCCCCCTTCTCAAATAAATAAATAAATCTTAAAAAAAAAAAGAACTGAATTCCAAGAAAAATTGTTTTAAGAGTAGCTTCCAGGAAGTCAAGGCAAAAAGTAATCTTGGTGAATTATCTACACATCATTCCATGTACAGTTTTTGAAACATGGTTAATTATTAGTATCACATGGATCCCCTCTCACCTGGAGAATGGGTCTTACAATGGATCTTACAAGGGGTCTGGGAAGCTGTGTATTTTTAAAAATTTCCCCAGGTGATTTTGATGTTTAGCCAAATTTGACAAATACTAGTCTAATAAAGGAAACATATTAGTTCACAGGAGAGAAAACCTTTTATCTAGCTTTGAAATCTGAAATGGATTTTAT
Source organism: Eumetopias jubatus (assembly GCF_037043125.1). NCBI lineage: Eukaryota > Metazoa > Chordata > Mammalia > Carnivora > Otariidae > Eumetopias > Eumetopias jubatus. The sequence goes on along the minus strand of NW_028274810.1, from coordinate 168,985,669 downwards.
TCCATGGATACCAAAGAACATTGAATAATAAAATAGACAATGTCCTCAATAGCATTAAAAAAACTCCAGAGATTTTGTGTGTATTTCACACGAACCTTTGACAAATACAAACCAACAACACAATACTAAATTAGAATTCTGTTGATGTAGGAAAAGAATCATCTGGGTTGATAGAAAAAATTGTATTCCTTGGTCCTCTTCAGAAATTCTGTTTCAGTCGATCTGGGTAGGGCCCAGAAATGTGCATTTGAAATATTCAAGTGCCCCAGTTGATAGGGACGCAAGTGGTCCAAGAGTACATTTTGTGCTGGGAGAATGGATGGCTAAGAGTATTCCTGGGGGTTTCAGGTTTAGATATAAAATCTTTAGATATACCATTTGTGACAGACATTTTTACCCTTTCTGAAAACTGATTTAACAGAAGGAGGCTGGATTATTTGCTTCCACAGAGTATGCTGGGAAGACTTCTGTGGTACAAAACCAGAGAGCTTCTGTTAGTGAAAATTTTTCTTCAACCCTTGGGAAAATATGAAAAGCATAGGTTGCTTCATATGGCTCTGGAGTAGTGTCAGTCTCACCCTAAAAGGAGGAAGTGGATACTCAGTGGATTAAAATCTTCTGGAATCATAGCAACAAACATGGGAAAACTAATTGACTGGTCTTCTGGTAGAGATGCACTTTCCTCCAAACACTTAAGTGCCAAAGATAGCACGGTATTAACATACTCATGCACAAAATAAGGTCATATACATGTAGCCCGGCTTGCTGCAGCCTAACTTATATTTGGAAGCCTCTGATTTGGAAACATATTTTCTCCAGAAGAGTGCTTCTTCGGGATCATTAGCCACCCCAAAGTTCTTAAAAACACTAGTAAATGTAAGTGAGAGAATCTGTCATATCAGTGTTAGCTTACCTGCAAATTTTGTCGTGGGTAACTTAACCGACTATAGAGAAAGTGTTAGCTGAAGTCTCTGAGAGATAGAGGTGGAGTCTTTTCCTCTTTACATTGGCTAATTACTGAATCCTAAGTTCAGTTTAGATCTCAGTAGGAGAAACTTGAACTATGATAGATCTTTTTTTTTTTTTTAAAGATTTTATTTATTTATTTGACAGAGAGAGACACAGTGAGAGAGGGAACACAAGCAGGGGGAGTGGGAGAGGGAGAAGCAGGCTTCCCCTAGAGCAGGGAGCCTGATGCAGGGCTCGATCCCAGGACCCTGGGATCATGACCTGAGCCGAAGGCAGTCGCTTAACCAACTGAGCCACCCAGGCGCCCCTACGATAGATCTTTAATACTGTGCTATATTAGGGCTGGAATACAAAGTTGGGAATCTACCATGTAGCTATAAATAGCAGTCTGCCGGATTTGGGTGACCTCAGGTCTGGTTATCTTTAGATGGCTTTCGTGTGCAGTGAAACTTTAAAGGCCACGGACATCTTTGACTCCAGTTCACCTTGATTCTCCAGGTTCTCCAGGATACGAGGGGCAGGATTTCCTCTTAGGGAAAACTTTATGCTTGACATTTGTATCCATTAAGGAATATGAACTTGCAGACTGTTATCCTTAGGGCTAAGAGAAAAACCAAATAAACACGTATCTCTCATTGTTTCCAATTCCTGATAATTTTTGCAGGAGACAGTTCTGTGACAAAAGTGCTTGCTTCACTGGACTAAAAGAGTTGGAACTCACCCATTGCATATCAGTATTTTGACATTAAAATGTTTAGTTTATATCAAACTATTTACTTGATTTAAAAATTAAATAGTACTAAACAGGAAAACCATTTCCCAATTTCTTTCTCCTTTTGAGATTCTTTTTCTGGCATTAGTTAAATGCTTATACTTCTATTTCCTGATTTGTTAATTTTAGACTTTACTGACTTTCTGTTATCTGAGGTGATGATTTAGCATTCTCAATCTCCCGTTTCCTTTCCTCTATTATCCTAGAACGTAATTTTTAGTCAGTGCTTACATTATTGCCTATGTAAAATTGCAGTGACAGATACTATTTCATAATTCTTCCTTCCTTGTGTAGCTTTTGTTTTTTGGAATCCAATGACTGCCTCATTTTTTCCTCACCAGTATAGTTTTCTATTAACTGGTCATTGTTTCAGTTGTTCAACTAGAGCTATTGTATGACCACCAGCAGTTTTTTTCCTCCCAAAGGCTCAAACATACTAGAGAATCCGTCAGTTCCATTTTCCCCTCTGGAGATCTCTCTCTCTCTCTCTCTCTCTCTCTCTCTCTCTCTCTCTCTCTGAGCCCCCACTTCCTCCTGCTCCAGTCTAGAGCAGGTTTTGGGCACACCTTTGTCTTAGAACTTACTTTTTTTTTTTAAGATTTTATTTATTTATTTGACACAGAGAGAGCTAGAGCAGGGACACAAGCAGGGGGAGTGGGAGAAGGAGAAGCAGGCTTCCCGCTGAGCAGGGAGCCCAATGCAGGGCTCAATCCCAGGACCCTGGGATCAGGACCTGAGCCGAAGGCAGACGCTAAACGATTGAGCCACCCAGGCACCCCTAGAACTTACTTTTGACATTTTTCTGTGTTGGATTTACTATTTCGATTGTGTGCCTTTCTTTTTTTGTTCTTCTGGAGTACATTATCCAGCAGGTCCCTAGAGGTTCATGCAGCTATACGTTTTGAGTCCTTGCACTCACACCATTGATTGGTTGGTTATAAACTTCTCGGACAAATAATTTCCTCTCTCAGATTTTTGAAGGCATTATGTCCTAACACACTGTAAAAGGCAGTGCTGTTTTGATCATGCTCCGTTCTAAGTGATTCCAAACCCCCAATCCTACCACCATACCCACAACCCAGAATCTTTTAAGATCTCCTCTTTACCACCGATGTTCTGAAATTTTATAATGTTATGACTTAGTGTGGATTGTTTTATCTTTTTTACATTGCTGGGCCTTTAGTAGACCCTTTCAATGGAAAGACTCATTTCCTTCAGTTCTAGGAAATTTTCTTGTATTTCTCTTTTGATAATTTCTGACTATTTTCAGTTCTGTTTTTGGGGAACCCCTATTACTTTGATGTTATACCTCCTGGTTTCCTCCCAAAGTCTTCCATTTTTCCCCTCTGTTTTCTTTGTTTTGTTGTTGTTTTGTTTCCAAAAACTTTCTCAACTCTGTTTCCCAAAATTTCTCTTTGTTTTGGTTATATATTTTTACTTCCCAAGGTTTTTTCATAGAGCTGTTTTTCATAGTATCCTATTCTTGCTTTACAAATTATACCTTCCCTCATCTAAGGATACTAATAATTAAATTTTTTTTTACATTGTCTTTTTCTCCCTATTCTTGCTTATTTTGTTCTTTCATTTCTGATGAACTTTGGATTTCTGTTTATATTAAGAGATACTGATTGGAAACTATATATATGTGTGGGTAAGTGTATGGGAGGGTTTCTCAGATTGTAGGCTTCACTGTAGGGAGATTTGGCCATTCTGTTGTAGGGCCCATGTATAAATGTATGTAAAGGTTTTTTTTTTTTTTTCTTTTTTGGCTGTACCATTCATTTTCTCTAGAGATGAAATTCCCAATCTTCTACCTTGCAGTCGTCTACTTGGAAACTGCTGTTCTGGGGACAGGTTAAGGAAAGGGGAATGGAAGTTTACTGTTCTTTCACTTATTTTTTTTTTTTCTGCCTTTCACTTCTAAGAATAAACTTTGGTTTCTTTTTTGGGGTAGCAGTTGCCTGGCTGTGTAGCACTCGGGTATGTTGCACATATAAGCTTTCAACAAACCCTCTTTTAGAACAGAGCACTGCCCCCACCTTCTGCAGCACCTGGTGCCTCTCGGCCCTAACTTCTCAAGGGGTTGGTAGGGTGAATTGGCTTTCTTCCCTCCTACAGCAATTTTAGGCTATTGTTGTATCACTGCCCTGGCTCTATCTGTAGTCTTTCAAAATTTGGTTATAATCTGTGCAATCCCCTCTTGCACTCTGTCTTCTCTGGTTTGTAGCTTTTACTGTTTTTTTTTTTTTTTTTAATCTATAACTCTGTACACTTAATACATATTTTTTTATTGCGTCTCGGAAAGGAGTAGCAATAAACATGTGGTAAGTCTGCCAGAAATAGTACTAAATAGAATTACATTTTAAAAGAATAATGCTTAATGTTTCTTGAAACTGTCTATAATGTTAATGGATTTTAATGTGGATTTGTTGAGGATTCAGAATGTTAGCATTTATAAGCAATCCTTCAGGGTAAAATTGGTAATATACAGTAACAATATGATAATACTGTTGAGAATTTAGTGTCGTATAATCCAATAATGGGTAAAATAAGCATAAACAGCACATAAAAGTCTTCATTTAATACTATTGACCTTTTTTTTTGGCTGCTAAAACACCTCTGTCCTGGTGATTATCCTATCCTTGATCAAGCTTTCTTATAGTTTGGGTATCTTTCCAGAGATATTTTCTGCATAACACAAGCGAATACACATATCTATCCCTCCTCCATTCTCCGTTTTAATTCCAAATGTTTCAGAAGGCCCAGCACCAAGGTGGCTGGAACTAAGACTTTCACAATCAATATTTCAAATATTGAACTTTTTTTCGTTCAAAGTATCCTTTCAAGCTCCCCCCCCCCCCCAGTGGATTGGAGGAAAAGACTGATTATGGTACATTTTCCTGCTCCAACAATTCCTGGAAGTTGGTAGCAAGTTTCATGCTGATCCATGCTCTGGTAAGCAAGGAGGGACTTGCAAGGGAGGGGACACTAATGTATAGTACTGGCAGAATTAAGAAGCTCCTGCACTTGAATCTTTTCTCATTTTCCCCAGGATTTTAGCTTCCCTGTTACTAGCCAACTTTAGTGACTTTTTCTTGAAGTGACAATCTGGAGATACGAAAACACTCCCAGATAACTTAAGAAACACTCAAAAAATCTCACAGAAACATACGGAAGAGATTCAGTTTGCATAGAATTGGTCTAGTTATTCTGTGAGCTATTGCAGAGAACTATTTTATGTACATTGGAGGGAAAGGAAAGCTATTCAGTAAGGAATCAATATTGCTCCAGAATCTTCCTGTGACTCTTCTTTATCTGAGAACAGTCCTCACCCACTCTGGCCACAGGGGTAGGCATGTGACCAAAGCTGGGCCAAATATAGTATGTCATGTTCTATAGATCACAGAGACTGGCCCAAGGACAGGGTAATGAGTCAGTGTAAGTCATTGAGTCCTTCCCTAGGATTTTTCAAACCAAAGCTGAGAGAACCAGTTTTGCCTGCTGGTTATGGAGTGGTTAGGATATGAGCCCAGAGCTGCCTGTAGCCATGCCCCATGCCATGTGAGGAAGCCAATCTGCTATGGGGTCTCTGACATGCAGAAAAGGAAGTAGAAATGAGAGGTTTGGGGATCCCATTTGATGGGATCCAAATCTTCATCCTTGTTTACAAGCCTGGCTCCACCCTTACCCTTCTTAGGTTGGTTACATGTGTCAACCAACTTTTGCTTGAGCTAGTTGGAAATAAGTTTCTGTCACTTGCAGCAAAATATATTATACCTATTTAGTCCCAGCCCCATAGATCTAAGTGCCTTCTAGGTATCTCCCTTTGGATGTTCCTTGGGACTTCAAACTCATCTGTAGTAGAATGCAGCTTTCCGTCCTTACCCATTCTACTTACTCCATTTCCTTTATTTTCTTGAGTATCAGGTTAGCATCTACTCAGCTGTCCAAGCCAGAAACCAAAGCTCTCCTAGACTTCTCCCTTTCTACTTGATCCCCATCCTTCAAGATCTAGTAGTTTTTTTTTTTTAAGATTTTATTTATTTATTCATGAAAGACAGAGAGAGAGAGAGAGGCAGAGGGAGAAGCAGGCTCCCAAGGAGCAGGGAGCCTGATGCGGGACTCGATCCCAGGAGCCTGGGATCATGACCTGAGCCGAAGGCAGACTCTTAACCATCTGAGCCACCCAGGCGCCCAAGATCTAGTAGTTTCTAAGTGCTGTTCCTTTTCATAAATATTTCTCGTATCTGTTACCCTGTCTTCTATTACCTTTGAGACCCTTTCTGCTGCTTTTTCACTTCTCCCACTGTACTGAAAAGGCCAAATCTCAGAATCCTTACCCTGTCTACTGTTGATTGGGGGTTCCCTTCTGGTCCCAGATGATTGATCTAGCATAGTTACCATACAGGCTGATGAGTAATATAAAAGACACGATGGCAGGAAAGCTCCCTTAAACAGGGAGAGTGAAGATTAATTACACCAAGCAGGTCCTCTTCTATGAGGAGATCTGAGTCTGAGATACAGAGAGGGCTACTCAGTTGTTGCAAAACAGAAGCTGAAGATATACAGAGAGAAGGCAGAGGTGATGACAAGGAGAATGTAAGCTCTCGAGTAAACAGAAGATGTGCAGGCAGAAGCTGTAATCCAAAACTACTGGGTATATTGAATGGAGGATAAAATAATTGGCTGATATGTTAGAAAAAAGAGGAATGAAACACCATAATGGTTGGGGACAAACTCTTGCTTTTGGGGAGGCAACAAAATAACACTAGAACTCCCTGGACCATGCTTAGCTTTCTAATTCCTTAATTATGCCTACTCCAGCCTGTGTGAAGCATGGCTGGATGAAGCATGGCTGGATGACAGTACATTGTTGTGTGAAGTTTCCTGTGAAATTTTTGTGTTCCCTAGTTGCTTCTTATCTCTATGACCTCAAGCTACAAAAATTATATACTCTAGCTATAGAACTTAGTTCCCCAACCATGTGATGCTCTGCCATCTGTTTATGTGCATATACTATTTCTTCTAACTGGAACAATTCTTCTCATCTCCTAAATGTCTCTAACTTCTTTACTTGGATACCACTTACTCAGCTTTGAAGACTGAGCTCAGGCTCCTCTAAGCTTTCTATAACCCAACCGAATTTAATGGTACTGCGTATTCTGTGTATTTCCACAACTAGAATATAAGCTTCTTTTGAGAGTAGAGAAACTGTTTTGTTCCCCATTGTGTCCTCAGTGTCTGGTCCGGTACCCAGCACAAAGCAGATACTTAAAAGATGCCATTGTTTTTGTTAAAGGTCAGTTGCCTAGACTCTTTCAAAAACCAGGGAATTTAAGGGCCTTCCATTATCATCCCTCGTCCAATAGATCGACTTGCAGTTGTGCCATGGTTCTTTAAAAAGACAATGATTACACGGCTTTGTGCAGATTTCTTCAGTTCAGAATGCCCTTCTCATCTCTGTCCCCTAACTTCTTTGAAGAACAGAAGTAGGGAGACCAGAGTTATGGACTATTGCAGTTGTCCATGCAAGAGAGGATGACGGCCTGGACTAAGGAGTATTGGTGGAATAAGAGGTAGAGACAAAAAATTCTAGAGCTGGGACAGTCAATAGGTACTTGGTGAAGAATTGGACGAGATGAGGGATGGGGGCATATCAAAAATAATTACTGGGTTTTTCTGGTTTGATCTACTGGTGTTGTATTCAGAGGAAAGAATGGAGGAGATGCAAGTTGAGGTAACTAACCATTTACATACATAATCAGATTTCTTGTCTCAATTTTACTGATATATGTTATACTTAGGGAATGGGAATACTGATTTTTTTTTGGGTGGTGTTGGGGAAAATACTTTTTGATTTACCATTTTAACTATTTTTAAGTATACTGTTCAGTGGCATTAAGTACATTCACATTGTTTTATGTGTAATCATGACCACCATCCATTTCCAGAATTTTTTTCATCTTCCCAAACTGCAATTCCTTGTCCATTTCTCCCCCTCTCCCAGTCCCTGGCATCCACCATTCTACTTTTTGTCTCTATGAATCTGACTACTCTAGGTACCTCAAATAAGGGGAATCATATAGTATTTGTCCTTTTGTACTGGCTTATATCACTTAGGATAATGTCTTCAAGTTTCATCCATATTGTAGCATGTGTCAGAATCTCCTTCCTTTTTTAGGCTTAATAGTATTCCATTGTCTGTATAGACACCATTTTATTTATCCACTCATCCTTCAATGGACACTTGGGTTGCTTCCACCTTTGGCTGTTGTGAATAACACTGCCATAAACCTGGGTGTGCAAATATCTGTTCCAGTCCTTTTCAGTTCTTTTGGGTATATATCAGAAGTGGAATTGCTGGATCATATGGTATTCTATGTTTAATTTTTGTGGAATCACCGAAATGTTTTCCATAGCAGCTGTACCACTTTATATTCCCACCAGTGATGTACAAGGGTTCCATTTTCTCCACATCCTCCCCAACGCTTTTATTTTTTTGATAATAGCCATCCTAATGGGCATGAAGTGGTATCTCATTGTGGTTTTAATTTGCATTTCCCTAATGATTAGTGATGTTGAATATATTTTCATGTGCTTATTGCCCATCTGTATATATTATTTGGAGAAATGTCTATTTAAGTCCTTTGCCCATTTTTTTAAAATCTTAGTTAGAAAACATGTGTTGTTTATTTTGCTTATAAAGGATATAGTCTTTTTCTTAATTTTTATTTTATTGTGTTGTTAATCACCATACATTGCATTAGTTTTTGATGTAGTGTTCCATGATTCATTGTTTGCATATAACACCCAGTGCTCCATTCAATACATGCCCTCTTTAATACCCATCACCAGGCTAACCCATCCCCCCACCCCCTCCATTTTTTTTTTTTTTAAAGATTTTATTTATTTGGCAGAGAGAGATACAGCAAGAGAGGGAACACAAGCAGGGGGAGCGGGAGAGGGAGAAGCAGGCTTCCCGCTGAGTAGGGAGCCCAATGTGGGGCTCAATCCCAGGACCCTGGGATCATGACTTGAGTCGAAGGCAGATGCTTAACAACTGAGCCACCCAGGCGCCCCAGTCCTTTGCCCATTTTTGAATGGAGTTATTGTTGTTGTTGAGTTATTTTGTAATATAAAATGGTTTCAGGAACACAACAGGTTTCTAAGGCATGAAAACAAGTGTTACGATAGTATGAAAATCCTAGGGACCTTGGGAAAAGTGGCAGAAAAAGGTGAGGATGTCAAAGAAAGTTTAAGAAAAATTTTTAAAGTTTTACCTTTAGTGAAGAATTAAAAAAAGGACATTCTCAGGATTCTGAGCTCATTTTAGTACTGCAGTTTGGCAATCTTGTGGGTTAAATAATCATTGCTGGGCTACCCTGAGAACCTAACTCCTATATTTAAGAACACTACTTGTATATAAAATGCCCTGTCTTATAAATCCTCTAATTAAAAAAAATTTTTTTTGGTATATAATTCATATATATGATAGCTATTTATATACTAAAATCTAAACTTGAAAAGTAAGTTGTACTAATGGATTACAAAAATAATTATTATATAATGCTTTTAATTAGGAATTTAATTTTTTCAATTACTGTAAGTTGATGTTCATGAATCATTTGTGAGATATCATTATAAAAAAATATACAGGATACAGAGCTATAGAACTAAAGCAAAATCATAATACAATTGATAGAAACATGAAAACAAAGCTGTTATCTACAGATGTAAAGAAGGATTACACAGAAATCTGTGCTGTTAACTGAAGCAGCTAGAGAAAATACTATTATTGGCCATTTGTAATAGATAACTAATCTCCAAGAATAATACCCAGTTTAACTTATATAAATTTTATTATTTTTAAAGTAACCATAAATCTGTTGAACATGGATAAACTGTTGGATTCTGAATTTTTGGTAAAATGTTGTAACACTCAGATTAGATAAGCAAGCTATATTATACATGTAAAATGTAATATATATTTTAGAAGGAATAAGACATTATTTTAAAGTATACTTAGGATTATTTTCAATGTTCTATACTCTATATTCCCTATAAATAATTATAGTTAAGAAAACATACCATTCTCTAAAAATAAAACCAACAAAAGCTTTCATTAATCTGAAACTAAAGATTAGCTTTCCATTTCTTCTCAGGATCTGTGTTGCTAACTGTGGAAAGAAAATTAGAGAGTGAAAATTTAACAACAGATAAGCAAATATAATGGATTTTAAGTTATTTTGTGGCTAGAAAAAGCATTAATTCCTAAAATAATTTTGTTGCTTAATATAAAGGTGGTATTTTTTTGTACATACAAAAAAGCTTCTACACAAAATTCAAGTTTTGAGCTTCTTGATTTTAAGGATTAAATTTCTATAAAGATTGTTAATTTGATGAATTAATCTAACACTAGTAAACACTTATAGAATTACTGCTTTAATGTTTTTGAGTTTACTACCTTTACTACTGCTAAAACGTCTGGCTGTTCCCAAACCTTCTGCATGTGAAATTCTTTGTGGTCTTGTGGTCGGGAGAAGAGAGGGTATCTTCCCGTTACATGCCTTTGATTGTAGTTCTGGTGGGTAAGAACTGCAACCCCTAAGCAAAATTCTAATTCCTGTGGGAGCTTTAGGTTCCAATTTGTGGTCCACTGGCCCTTCACTACTAACCCTTCCTAGTGCTTGTTTCTCCATCTTACAGTGATGTTCAAGGAAGGATTCTGGTGGTTGTTATTTTTCCTAAAAGCAAACTAGTTTTGTAAAAAAAGAATATTTTAAATGCTGGTAATAAAAAAACTGAAATTTGGAAGTATACTTACGTATTTTTCCTTCTTTTTTTAATTTTTTCAAATGCAGCAAGACATTATGTTCAGCCATTTTATATAAATGCTCAGGAGTATTCTAAAAGAAAAATGAGAGTGAAAGACGACATTTCTTTTTTAAAAGAATGAGTTAATCTTGTTGAAACTATTAAAGCATGCAACAAAAGGAAAATTTTAACTTAAGTACATTTTTATATAGGAATAATCAAAATGATTTCACCTTGTATGTGTCTTGCTTTAGGCCACTCTATTTTTATCTATATACCTATACATAAAATAGACTGTAAGGTCCATAAGGACAGTAACAGTGTTGGTTTTCTTTACTGTATACCCAGTGCTTAGCATAATGGCACATAGTAGGAACTCTGTATTTTATGAATGAATGAATAACTAAAAATTATTCTAGGTAGTTTTGATGATGCTATGGACCACTGGCCCTATGGTTTATTTATTGGGTTACATGATAATATCTCTGTACGTTTCCCTTGGTTATCCTACCTCTGTCATCCTTTAGTTTTCATCTCGAAACTTTAGACTTCTCTTAAATTCATGTTTGCTTACATTGAGTTGTATTGTTGACTCACTTCTTACTCAACCAACTTAGCACAGCAACATCACACATTAATGTTCCCCAAATATAAACTTCCAACCCCAAGCCCTCCCTTAAGCTCCAGTACCATATCCACCACTGTTGATCTTCTAGATCTAATTGGTGAATCCTCCACCTAAGATGCTTGAGGGGTCATGCCCAGGTTATTGGATAAAGCCCCTATTTTTTAGAAGGCTTCTGTGATCTGATCATGCCTGTCTTTCCTGCCTCATTTCCTGGGACTCCTTTCCTGCCCATTCACATATGCATTCTGAGCTCCAGTCATATGCAGGTCCTTTGTGGGTTTTCACATATACAATGCTCTTTTATTACTTGCAGAGCATGTCTTTCCTTCCGTCTAGAATGACTTCTTTTCTCCTGGACTTTGGCTTGGAAAATGCTTACTTCTTCAAGACTCAACTAAATAAGTTTTTAAAACTTTTCCAGACAAGCCTCGATACCCTGCATCTTCCATCAGGTGAAATATACTCCTCTTTCTTTTATGCTCTGATATACTGTGTAGAGGTCTTACAGGAAGCCTGGTATGATAGAAAAAACACGATCTGAGTATCTGACATCTCACTTTTGAGTATGTGACATCTGCTAGTTGTGTGCCTTTGGAAGTTACTTAGCTCACACTTCCTGAGTCAGATTTTTTTTAAAGTGTATTAAATTGGAATAATTGTATCTTTATGTATTGAAAATTCGAGGTGTATGAATTAAGGGCCTCAAATTACATTTTTAAGTGTAAACCAATGAGTACAGTGTCTAGCACACAATAAGGCACTCAAAAAATGATAGTATTACAATCATCTGTTGAACACGTCTGTTGTCACCAAACGGTAAGTTCTTTGAAGGTAGGGATCTGTAGTCATCTTTGTATCTTGGTACCTGGTCCACTGTGTGGCACAGGAAGGGCATTCAGTAAATGTTGAATGAATAAATCTCTCTATAACACCTATGCCATTCTATACGCAACAGGGACTTGACACATACAATACAGTGAATATAGTGAATACACCTCTGAATGCAGAACCAGCATTTTTAAGGAATGGACAATTGCTCGATGACTCATCTGGGAGGGTGATTTGAGAGTTCTGCTGTCTGTACTTAAGTTAGGAAAAAAAAAAACCCAATGTACCAATGTATAGTCTAGCATGGCTATATTCTAGTATTATAAGGATATGAACTCTTTCACAGAATTTAAATATTTATATCACCCCTTTGCCAATGGCACTTTTTATATTTAGCCATTTTAACCATTCATCCCTTCCTTTTAAAACAAAGCACACTGAGTATATGATTGTTTTTTGATAACTTGGGCCAATGGAACACTAAAGTTCTTTACTAATTATAATTGGCCCTAGGTACTTTTCAAGCTCATCTTTACACTCTCATGTACCTTATGGCTGTACAGGTTGTAGTAGTGGGAGGTGTTTTTCTTTTAAGTTTATTTATTAATTTTTTAGTAATCTCTGTATTCAAGATGGGGCTTGAACTCATGACCCCAAGATCAAGAGTCAGCACACTCTTCTGCCTGAGCCAGCCAGGTACTCTGGTAGTGAGAGTTTTTAAATCCAGGTAATGTTATTCCAGAGCCTGCATTCTTAACCTCTATACTATCCACACAGCAGATATCTAACAAACATTTGCTGAAAAACTAAATTATACTAATCGATTGCCCCACAGTGCTGTTATATATTTACTCAGAGGCCACTGGAGCGAGGCCATTTTTTTCTCTATATACTAAGTTATTCTACTCATGTTCTTTTACATGTACTTTCTCTTTCTTCTCCCTTGTTAGGCATTGCTACTACTTCTCACTGCTATTAACCCAGTATGTCTCTAGCAGATCACCCGTCTCACTTGCTATGGGCTAGGACACCAATCATTAAGATGGCTACAATAATACATAAATCATTACAAAACTTAATCATAAGATGTTGGTAATAGTCTCTCCTACAAGATGAAGTATATAAGATTTAATGATAGCTTGGAATTTTCTTTTTGGTTCTCCAGGTCCATTTTTATTTGTTTAACTTCTGTGTTCTAGAAAGTTGAGATTGCTGATCTCAAATTTATACAAGCAGCACTACTTATAAAATTAACACACTTATTCTGTTCTGGGATGTAATAAATTTACCATACCTATAGTCTACTACAAAGATTATTCTAATAAAACTGTTGCTATGTACAAATAAGATAAATGAAAATTACCTTGTGAATGTTTTTTACAATCTCCATTGCTGTAAATGATTTTTCAAAATTATCATGAAACAATGTAAGAATTTGCTGTTCTCGGATATTCCTGTGAGCAATGTATTCTAGAATTTTAGCTTCAGCATTATGAATTACTGGGCCATGTCCTGAATTAGAATTATAAAAATTATTTCAACCAGAATAAAAATATCAAGTACACATGAAGTTAATTTGTTCTGTTTAAAAATAATCATATGATGTATTGAAAAAGTATACTAAGTATATAACAAACATGAATTATTTGGAAAACCATACAGGTAGAAGAGATTTAAAAATTATATACAATGCCAAAAACAGAGAATTATATCAAATAAAATCTGTATGAAATGTTATTATATACATTAAAAATAAAGAATAAACATTTAACAATAAAAATAGTAACCACAAGAGTAATGATAGGTAATACAGAGTGCTCATTATTTGCCAGGTACTGTTCTAAATGCTTAATATATATGATTCTTCTAAGAGTCCAGTGAGGTAGCAACTATTAACCCTTCTTTATAGCAGAAGCTGAGATATGGGGGGGGGGGTGGCAAATAACTTGCCCACAGTTACATGGTGAAGAAGAGATGGAGCTGGAGTTCTGACTTGAGAGCTTTTAATCATTCTATGCTCTTAACCACTATGCCACACTTACATAAGAGATTGAAAAGGGGACTGTAAAAAGTAGCTTCATGTAAGTGACTCAGATCTATTAAAAATTCACAAGAACCACAGTAGAACTTTGAAGAATCTTATGTATAAGCTAGTAATTCAGAAATGTTGACAACCCAGATTAAGCTATATTAAAGTCTGGTTACCCTTTAAAACAGTACAAATTAACATATGACGTAAGTCTGTAAGAGGGATGTTTAAAATATTTGAGTACAATACATTCAGAAGCAGACTGTTATCATATGAAGAGTATGGGCTTTGGTTAGAATATTGACAATCATTTACTTGTATGGGGCCATGAAAATCTGAATCCCTGAGGTTGTTTCTTCAGCTGTGCAATGAAGATACCACTACCTGCTTCACTGGGTTTCTGTGAGGACAACACTGGAAAGGTCCCTGCCCAGCACTGAACAGACTTTAATATATGGTGGCTGTGGCTATAGAACATAATTTACACATAAGCTCCTGCTGTGCCAATAAGCCAGTTCACTGGATTCATTAAAGCAAACACTCTTAAGAACCTTTACTAGGCAGCCTCTCATTAGCTTTGCTTCATTCAGTGTGAGTGCATCAAACATGTACTCTCTTCTCTTTAAAAACAGCTGTCGGTGTATCATATGACCTCACTGATATGAGGAATTCTTAATCTCAGGAAACAAACTGAGGGTTGCTGGAGTGGTGGGGGGTGGGAGGGATGGGGTGGCTGGGTGATAGACATTGGGGAGGGTATGTGCTATGGTGAGTGCTGTGAATTGTGCAAGACTGATGAAACACAGATCTGTACCTCTGAAACAAATAATGCAATATATGTTAAGAAAAAAAAAAAAGAAGATAGCAGGGGGGGAAATCGGAGGGGGAGACGAACCATGAGAGACGATGGACTCTGAGAAACAAACTGAGGGTTCTAGAGGGGAGGGCGGTGGGGAGATGGGTTAGCCTGGTGATGGGTATTAAAGAAGGCACATTCTGCATGGAGCACTGGGTGTTATGCACAAACAATGAATCATGGAACACTACATCAAAAACTAATGATGTAATGTATGGTGATTAACATAACAATAAAAATTAAAAAAAATTCAAACATACAAAAAAAATAAAAACAGCTGTCGGCTTCCATTCTTCTGGTGTCATATTAATCCAAATGCCCAGCTCTACTATGTTTCCTATCCCCTCAGTGGGATAGAAACTCATGAAAGAATATAAGGGTATTGAAGACACTCTTATTTACAGAGCTTTCCATGGCTCTGGTTAGGAACAAGTTAGAAGGACTTAAAAAATTAGGTAACCTAGTTTCTTTTTCCTTCTGGGCCTTCTTGTTGAGTGTTATTATCTTTCTCCACTTTTAGGACGGAAGGGAGATTCATACTGCAGAGCAGTGCGTGACAGCTGAGATACTAAAACAGGTTTCTTTTTCTGGAGAAGTGAAATTAATATACAGCTTTAGAGTTGACATGGAAGCTACTGATATTTCAGTAGTGTGAGTTAAAAAACTAAAGCTCAGAGTTCACGGCTAAAATGTGGCCCACGACAGAAATCTAATAATTAACAAAAGTGAAGATACCTTGTGGAATGAAAAACATTCTCTGATTCCCATGTAAATTTCTTTTGTTTAACAGTTCTATTAATAGCTGTAAAGATGTTAAAAAACAACCTTATATCGTTATAAATTAATATAACTCTCAGCTTTTAAAAAAAAGATTTCATTTATTTACTTATTTTAGAGAGAGAGGGACCACATGAGCGCAGGGGCGGGGGGAAGGGCAAAGAAGGAGGGAGAGAATCTCAAGCAGATCCTCCATTTAGTGCAGAGCTGGCTGGATGTGGGATGGGGTCGGGGCTTGAGGCTGGATGTGGGGATTGATTGCAGGACCCTGAGATCATGACCTGAGCCATGAGCCAAAGTCAAGAGTCAGTCACCCAACCGACTGAGCCACCCAGGCACCCCTAACTCTCCAGCTTTTTTTTTTTTTTTTAAGATTTTATTTATTTATTTGACAGAGACACAGCAAGAGAGGGAACACAAGCAGGGGAAGTGGGAGAGGGAGAAGCAGGCCTCCCACCCGAGCAGGGAGCCCAATGCGGGGCTCGATCCCAGGACCCTGGGATCACAACCTGAACTGAAGGCAGACGCTTAATGACTGAGCCACCCAGGTGCCCCCTAGGGGCATAATTTAAAGAAGCACTTTATGGGTAGCTCTTCAAACCCCGAAAACATAAAGAACACACACAGAGACAAACCAAAATGAACCTTCTTCCTCATTTCACACAAACTGTTTGCTAGATTTAAGCAACTACCCACCTGGATATATAATATCAGCTTTGAGTTTCAATAGCTCTTTTAGGGAGTTCATATAATCATAGAGGTCTTCAAATATAGTTGTTCCTTCCCCTAGGATGCAATCTCCAGAAAAGATTGCATTCTCCTCTTCTAAAAGTAGAGCCATATGATCATCAGTGTGGCCAGGTGTGTGTATAACTCTGGTTAAAAGGAAACAAAGAAACAGTAAAAATCAGAAACTCTTAGGCTTAGAAGAAATTATTCTCCAGCCTTATCTCTGGATATGACACAAATAAGTGATGTCAAATCGGTTAAAAAACTCCTTCTCTTGTGGCCCATAGAAATTATCATCAGAAAATTCGCTCCTTTAAATCAGATTTCCTACTCTGAAGTACAAATTCAATATTTTTCCCACTTTTTTTATTTTATAAATAATAAGCATGCACCGATTACAGCAAATTTTGAAAACAGAAAGGAAAATACTTAAAGGATATATGAATTCACAATCATTCCACTACTCAGAGACAGTGCTTTTATTATTTAAAAACTTTTTTTTTTCAATTTTCTTTGCACAGATGTTTATTTTACAATATACTTTGTGGCAAGACTGTGAGAAAAAAGCACTTTCATAAGTTGCTGTTGGGAGAGCAAAATGGTAATAGCACATGTGGAGGGGAATTTGGCATTTTCTAACAAAATTACATAACCCTTTGACCCACTGGTCCCACAGCTAGAAATTTACCCTGAAAATACACGTTCACAAATACAAAAAATATATATAAATTATTCATTACATTATTTATAAAAAATAATAGGAAAAACCCAGATACCCATGATTGGACACTATGGACACACTGTGGTACAACCATACCATGGAATACGATGCAGCAGCCATCAAAAAGATGATGATCTCTGTGAACTGATATGGAGTAATTTGCAGCATATATTGTCAAGTGGTAAAAAAAAAACAAGCATGGTTCTTTTCGTGCCTCTGCTTTGTTGCTGGGGCAGGCTGTGAGCTGTGCTTGGGTTGCACCCCAACTACTTACCCCTGACCTTAGTCCAGTCTTCCAGGCCACACAAGGTGGGCCTCAGGGCAGGGTGGAGTGTTTGGCCTGGGGTTCGGACCTCTGAGACACACAGGCTGGTGTGCCCGACTGGAGCTGCTCCTGTCGTTGATGTGGTACGATCAGGCTACTACAAAGTTTTGGGGAAGGGAAAGCTCCTAAAACAGACTGTCATCCTGAAGACAGGACAGTAGAAGAGCTGAGCAGATAATCCATGGGTGTGTGTGGGGGCTGGGTCCTGAAGCCACGGGGAGGGAGGTTCATTAAATGCTAACAAGTGCTTTTCTCTTAAAAACAAATCAAAGCATGAAAGAATGTTTATAGTTGCTCTTTTGTATAAGAAAGTTGGGGAAATAAAAATGTATCTGTATATATTTCCTTATTTTTGCAAAAAGAGGGAAGATAAACAAAAAACTAATGAATTATAACTGCCTGTAGGGGTAGGCAGGTGGGATGTAAGGAACAGAGATGTAAGCAAGACTTCTCTTAGTAACTTTTTTGTTAGTTTTAACTTTTGAGCTATGTAAATATATATTCTAAACATAAAACTAAAAAAAGAAAGAAAATGTTAACATTGAATACAGAAAGAAATGAATTTTACTATATACTGGATAGATAACACAGCCATGCTAATATTAATTCAAATAATTTTTAAATACTAAGATTATATATCCTTAATATAATGTACCTTAGGTTTAAAAGAAGTAGGTATTTTGAACTTTACTTAATAGGTTTATTGAGATATTTTGAACTTTACTTAATAGCTTTATTGTTGGCAGTGTTACTGGTTACTGTGTTTCTGAAACTATTTTGTGTTTACTGTACGACAGTATAAACAATAAATTGATGTTGAGATCCAAGGTTTTTACTGTGGGATAAGGGAAAAAAATATATGAATGAGGGAATTAAGGTTCTGGATTCTCATCTGAATTGAGGAATCCTTACGAATTCATCATTTCATTTTTTCCCTAGCTCTATAAAAGGCCCAGAAGCAATGACACTCCAGTAGTCATGAGCACACCTGACACTCAGTTCTGGAGGGAACTGAAATACCATTTCCCACTCAAAGAAACCAGGGTTTCTTGCAGACATGGCTGGCGCCAGCTCTGGGACAGGAAAAGTAAAATGTGATATGGAGACATCTCTTTTGTCTGATTAAACCTGTTGCAACCTATTGATGAAAGTATTCAATGTTACATGAAAATAATTTCAGAAGGCATATTTCCACAACTATAAGAATATGTGGGTGTGGGTGTGTCTCATATCTCATGGACAATCTTACGAACAATCACACATACAATGCGTTTACAAACAGACCCCCAATCTTTTTCAATCTACAAAAACTCATGTGGAGAACCACTCTTTTTCAGAGTCTGCAGACTGTCTTATCCATTGATGCGCTTGCAGTGCATCCTTTATTTGTCCCCTCTCCCCCAACTCCAGAACTCAGTAATGGTTTTCTTTGATAACCAAGGCAATAGATTTCTTAAATTAGGGGATCAGAAATTCTAATTCTCCAGTCACCTGGGTAGCTAATGCTTTAATCTGCATAAAAACTGTGTTAAAATTCACTTCACATAGGCAGAAGGAAAAAAGGAGATGACATCAGAGGTGCTTTGCTAAAGATCAGAGGAACTGCAGCTGTGGCCTCCCCATTCATCAGGTGGCACATTTATCTAGTTCTGCCACTTCTGTGATAGAGTAGACTTTATAAAGATGGCTCCCTTACAAGGTTTAGAACAGTCAACAAAAGCTGTCAGACTGACTTTTCTTTGAGAAATGGGACTTAGGTCACTAGAAAATTCTTGAAGGTTATATTCAGAATCAAATCCTACTGAAAAATCTGCTTCCTACTTTTTTACTAAAGGGTTCTTGGTGGGTATTGTCCCTATCGCTAATGTATTATTTTCCCCCCCAAATTGGCAAATAGACCAGATCAACTGGACATTAAATACTTGAGGACTTAAGTATATTTTAACCTTCTGTTTATGGAACTTTTGCTTAATGATGAATCTTCTTGATAATATTTAAAACAATTGGGTTTTACTGACTTTATAAAAATGGAAATTGGAAAGTATCGTCATTAGTAAACTAAATGTTTTATTCAAATTCTAGTATAATTTATTTTTGTGAAAAGGTTATTTACTAAGTCATTTTTAAAAAGACTTATTTTAGATAGAGAGAGAGACACACACAGAAACAGAGACAGAGTGGGGAGGGGCAGAGGTAGGCGGAGAGAGAGCCTTAAGCAGACTCCATGGTGAGTGCAGACCCCGACATGGGGCTTGAGCTCATGGCTCTGAGATCATGACCTGAGCTGAAACTAAGAGTCAGATGCTTAACCAACTGAGCCACCCAGGCGCCCCTGATGTTGTTGTTTCTTGATCTGAAAGCTGCTTAAATGATTTGTTCACTTTGTAATAATAAACCACATTGCACACAGATGATATGCACACTTTTCTTTTTGTATACTTTAATAAAAGCTTAAAACAGGGGAGCTTGGGTGGCTCAGTCAGTTAAGCATCTGCCTTTGGCTCAGGTCATGATCCCAGGGTCCTGGGATTGAGCCCCACATTGGGCTTCCTGCTCAGTGGGGCTTTTCCTTCTCCCTCTCCCCTTGCCCCTTCTCCTGCTTGTGTCTCTCTCTCTCTCAAATAATTTTTTTTTAAAAGCTTAAAATATATTGGCTGTTTATGGCAGATGGGTGGTAATTAACTACCAAGGGCCGAATGTTCTTAATCTGCAAATTAGGTATAGATCTAATATCCATGATTCTGTGATAACTAATAAACTAGTACTGTGATTCCCAAGCCTTTGAGATAGATCTTTAATATGTGATGGGGGAAATTCAATATTGTCAATACTCTCTGAAGAATTAGTAATGTAATGTTTATTATCTTTTGGCATCATGAACAAATTATAGGAGACACATCATATTTCCAACAAGAACATTTTAAGAAAATTACCCAGAAATTAGTTGGGTTTATAAATTAAATTTACAAATCAATAGCATACTAGGAAAAAAGGGAACGCTGGCTTGAAAGGGGGCATAGATACCCAGTTCTTCATCTCCTCTTTCTCATTCACCTGCTAATCTACTCCCCTTTTTGTAGATATTTACTACATGTTGGATAAATATTTAGTGCCTTCTATGTGCCAGGGACTGAGGATCTGAAGATGAATCTGGCATCTGCCGTGTATCAGAGAATAGCTAACTTATCATCAAACCTCCTTCCTCTTCTTCCTGGGCATGAAGTTAAACTCTACTTCCCAGCCTGGGGTGGCCTATGACTGAATTTACAGCCAATGCAACAGAAGGTCTGGTCTGTGAAAGCCTCCCGTGAAAGATCCCTTCTATGCTCCCTCTCTGTCACCCACTGGACTGACTGAGGTGAACAAAGCGACCTTGAAACCAACTATTGAGGATGGTAGAATCACAAGATAGAAGGTGTCTAAAACATTATTTGCAGGGGGGCCACTTGATAATCAGGAACCTTTCCTGGATGTTATGTGACTGGGAGGAAAACTTATTTCATGTATGAACCATTATACATTTTGGGGTCGGTTTGCTACAGCAACTGGCATTAACTAATACTGTGAGCCTAAGGGGTTGATTACCTTTTATGGAGATACCTACTTACATAAAAATTACAATATAATTTAATAAGTGCTATGATAAAATAATAAAAGTTATATGAAAGTTAGAGGAGGAAAGGGGCACCTGGGGTCCTGGGATCGAGCCCCGCATCAGGCTCCCTGCTCACCGGGGAGTCTGGTTCTCCCTCTCCGCCTCTCCCCCTTGGCTTGTCCTCCCTCCCTGTTGCTCACTCACTCTCTCTCTAATAAATAAATAAAATCTTAAAAAAAAAGTCAGAGGAGGGAGCAGTTAATTCTGCCTGGAAAGGGTTCTTGAGGTAAGTAACATGTGAACTGAAGTCTGAAGAATGAATAGGTAAGAATTTATGGAGACAAGTAGGGGGAAAGCCCTGATGCCTACCTGGTAAAGGGGGAGGGCATGAGCAAAGGCATGAATATACATAACGTGTCCAGGTATTTGGATATGGCTAATTGTGTTTACAATGGCAGTGGTAGGAAATTGGACCAGAAAAGTGGTTTGGGGACAGATAGCAACATGGTAAGGAGAATAAAAATGATCTTGTATGAGAATTATTCAAGGTTTCAAGTGACACGGGGTATGAACTGGAAAGGGAAGCCTGGAGACAGGAATATTAAACAAGAAGTAATGGTAGGGGACATGAAGAAAAAGGGACAGCATGGACCAGTATTTTTAAGGTAAAATCTAACACAATTAGATGTGGTGGGCAGGGAAAGGAGGAGTGATAAAGGTGAAGTGGAACCAGCTTCTATCTTAGAAGAAAAAATAAAATCTTAAGTGCTGAGAGCAGCAGGTGTCCTGAAGTCAGAAAGCAAGGAGAGAGGAGAAACCTAAGTAGTTCAGTTTTAAAATTACTGAGTTTGAAACAACTTTTCGACCTCACTTAGGTCATGGGAGATTAGGGGTCTGGCCTAAAATGTATTTACTTTAGTTCATCTTCTGGAATTGAGAGCATGACAAAGTCCTGAATTTAACTGATGAGTAGAGTCCTAAACCATGCTAACAGGAATGCTAATTTATTTTTTAATTTAAATTTTATTTAAAAAATGGTAATCATATAATTCAAACAAATAATTTAAAAAGGTATCACAGATAGAGTGAAAAGTCTTTCTTTTCTCCTATTTCTCAAGCAACCTGGTTTTTCTTTCCAGAGTAACCATGTTATCAGATCTTTTATATCCTTCCTGAGATATTCCTCACTCATATAAGCAAATATTCAGAAATCTTCCTTTACTCCCTTTTTATAAGACACATACATAACCTCCCCTGCCCTTCCCTGGCTAAAGGACATTTACTGACCTGAGAGTGGCACCTTCAGTTTTAATCACATCTCCATCTTCCAGATAAACATACTGTTGCTTTCCATCTCCTATAATTTCTTCTCTTGGAGGAATCCGTGGGAGTTTTTTAATGCAATATGCAGTGTCTAGTAACAAAACACGCAAAATATATTAAGTCATACTTTAAGTGATAATTCAGCCTTTTAAGACGTCAACTTTCTCTTCTAATCTTTTTCCTGTATTTGGTTTTTACAGTAATTTCTTAAGCCCTTTCTCTACCCCATTAATTTATTTCAGCCATTTTTATTCTTTCCTGTTTCAAACTCCTTGCTTTTGTAACACTGTTGCTCGATTCATGATTTTGTTCCTCTAAGTCTGCAGTCTACCTATTCGTTCGATTTTGCACTTTTGTCATTTAATACTTAATAGATGATTTCATTACAAGTTGACTCTCTTTAAATTCTTCTATGGAAACAAAAAAAATACGAGATCAACTTTCATAGAGCTAACACTGTGAATGACTGCAAAAAATATTAACATTAAGAGACAAGAGAACATGGGATGGGTTACAGCAGCCTATCTGGAATTTGAACTATTTTTTCTACCTCAACAAAAGAGCTTTTTATTCTCTCAGGCACTTCTAGGTCTACACCTTTGTGATTTTCTAGTCACTCTTATTTTACATAAAAGTTTGAAAGTAGTTCATCATAATCTCGGCTAGCTTTGATATCAAGATGGGTGTTGAAGAGGCAGCAACAACAGAACCAGGGGATGTTTTTCTGTCTAGTCTTAGCAGATAGTAAAAGAAGTCATGGCATCATGGCAGTACTTAGTAATAAAAGGATGACAGCATAATGTTCTTTCTGTGAATGCTGAAAGGAGGCCCCAAACCCAGGATGAAGATATTAAACCATTAAAATAAATTTAACCTATACTACCTCTCACTGACAAAGAAAATCAATTAACCAATCAACACCTGGGTGCCAAGTATACTATATATAGTGAATACAAGCATGGTGACATTAAAGTGCTTAAAAACTATCACAGTTGGGAAAATAAAACTTACAAATAAATAAATACAGAACTATACTCAGAACCATTTAACGAATACTAAATGGGCAATTCAGCTAATAAAAGCCACAGTAGTTTAGAGAAAGGAAAACAATTAGGAAAAAATTCACAAATATGACAGAACTTGAAGTGTGGCTTACAAGATGAGTGGTTTGGGAAAAGGTACAGAGAATGATTTGTAGGTAAGGGGAACAGCATTAGGAAAAGCATAGAAATGACAATGAGCGTGGCATACGTGCAACAAAGTATGCTACCAACTTGTCCAATGCAAAACACTGGCTGAGACGTGGAGATAAAGTGGGATTAGATGAGCTCAGATCATGGAAGGCCTTAAATTGCCTTTCATAGAATAGAGGAATTTATTTATTTATTTTTAAAGATTTTATTTATTTATTTGACAGAGAAAGACACAGCGAGAGAGGGAACACAAGCAGGGGAAGTGGGAGAGGGAGAAGCAGGCTTCCTGTGGAGCAGGAAGGCAGACGCTTAAGACCATGACCTGAGCCGAAGGCAGACACTTAACCGACTGAGCCACCCTGGCGCCCGGAATAGAGGAATTTAAACTCTACCATTTGTGCGCCGCTGTACACTTTTTAGAAAGAAAACGAAATAGTGTTAACTGGTTGATCAATATGGCAGCTCTAGGTAGGACACTGTAGGGCGAGAGATCACAAACAGCAGGAGGGGGTGACTAATAACTCACCTGGAAGGATGTGAATATTAGAACTAAGGTGACAGCAATGGAAATATGGGAGAAAAAGACATTCAGAGAAAAACTGACAAGGCACAGAAATCAGGCTAGTATGGAAGATAAAGGAGACAGAAATATTGCAAATATAATAAAAATAAAACAACTGGCTCAGTTGGTTAAGCGACTGCCTTCGGCTCAGGTCATGATCCTGGAGTCCTGGGATCGAGTCCCACATCCGGCTCCCTGCTCGGTGGGGAGTCTGCTTCTCCCTCTGACCCTCCCCCCTGTCATGCTCTATCTCATTCTCTCTCTCAAATAAATAAATAAAATCTTTGAAAAAAAAATAAAAAAAAATAAAACAACTGGGACTAGACCTTCTCTCTCCAGCCCCAAACTCCATTATTTTGTATCTTAGAGGCTGGAGCAAAAAATAATATGCTATTCTGGGAATTGGCATTACATAATAAGGCTGTCTTCATTCTGGAGTGAGATGGGGAGGTTTTTTGGTATGTGTTTATTTTTAATCTGTATAATTTTGTCTTTCAGTAAAGAAGTCAGAGGTATTATATTTCTAGTTATGAGACCTCTGGCACACAATCCTTCCAAAAAACTCATCATTATCTCAAAATTACAAATGTCATACTATAAAATAACTTTGTGTCAGTTTTTAAAGTTATGTGTGAATACGAAAACATATCCTACTCACAATAACAATCTGTATGGGCAGGAGGGAGAAGGGCATGCTGAAAGCAATCAGATAATAATCATTATTATATTTAATAAAAGCTTACGGAGATATAACTCAATAGTATAAAATTCACCCTTTCAAAGAGTACAATTCAGTGTTTTTAAAGTATATCCAAAGAGCTGTATAACTATCACCATTATCTAATTTTATAACATTTTCAAAACCCCTCAAAGAAACCCTTTACCCAACTGTAGTCACTCCCTCTTCTCTCCTCCTACCAGTCTCTCCATACTTATCTACTTTCTGTCTCTATCATATGATTATTTTAACAGGAGGAAACCCTCAGTCACTTGTTAAGGGTTTGAATAATGGCTTATATCATTGTTAATGCTAATTATTGAAGCTGATACAAACATGTGATATTGCTTATAACACTTTCTAATGAAAACACAATCTAATTGAATGGCATAGAAGCAAACATTTGACTCCTAGGACCGGGACGTGAAATACATGGCAAAGATCCAACTTCAGCTGCAAAATAACAACTATCATGATCACAAAAATATATTTTTAAATATTTACTCAAAAACAAACCAAAAACACTGGGGCAGCCTGGGGTTCTATAGTTCTCATGTCTGGTAAAATTCTGGCTTCCTGCCAGCCACTGGGAGTTCTGCAATTATACACTGATTATATCTTAAACTTTTGAAAGTAGGTTGCTGTATCTTCTCATAAAAATCTTGTAATTGGCATTCATAATTTTGGTGTGGCCTGTAAAACCACAAGTTGTTAGCTCATAAAGCAGTTGAAAAATTTCTGCCACACTAATAATTAACTTAAGTAGTAAAATGATCTGGAGCAAAGAAAATAGAACAAAACAGAACAAGAATGCTAGTGATTAAGGATTTAGAGAATGAAGAAGTACATGGACTCTTGGGAGATTCTGAAAGGTAACCTCTGCACGATTTCAGTGCAGAGCAACTCAAGGTCTGTATGCAGCTGATCTAGCTTCAATAAAATTCAGATTGAAAGTCAACAAGCTATTTCTCAAAGTAATAAAATTTTAGTGGCTACAGAGCAGGGTCAAATTTCTCCTTGACTTTCTTTAAATCAACCTAATAGCTAATCTATTACACAAATATTCATTATTTTGTATGGAACCCAAAACGATTTAAATTTTTTAAAAAAGATTTTATTTTAGAGAGAGAAAGAGAGAGAGAGAGAGAGTGTGTGTGTATGTGAGCAGGGGGAGGGGCAGAGGGAGGAGGAGAGATCTAAAGCCGACTCCTCCCTGAGCGTGGAGCCTGATGCAGGGCTTGGTCTCATGACCCACAGATCATGACCTGAGCTGAAATCAAGAGTCGGACGCTTAACCAACTGAGCCACTCAGGTGCCCCTAATTTTTAATTTAAATATATAGCTTAAGTGTCCATTAACAGGTGAATGGATAAACAAATCCTGGTATAGTCCTACCACAGATTACCACTTGGCAATAAAGGAAGAAACTATTATTACTGAAACATAGGTGATCTCAAAAACATGATGCTGTGTGAAAGAAGCTAGAGAGTGATTCTGTATGCTTCCATTATGTGGCAAGGCAAAATTAATCTATAGTGAAATAAAGCAGATCAGTGGTTGCTAGAGGGGGATTATTGCAGAGAGGCATCAGGAGACCTCTTCAATTTGGAGTCATGAGAGTATTCTTTATGTTGACTGGATCCGTCACAAAGGTGTTTATCAAACTATACTTTTTTTTTTTTAAGATTTTATTTATTTGTCAGAGAGTACAAGCAGGGGGAGCAGAAGGCAGAGGGAGAAGCAGGCTCCCCACTGAGCAGGGAGCCCGATGTGGGACTCGATCTCAGGACCCTGAGATCATGACCTGAGCCGAAGGCAGATGCTTAACCGACTGAGCCACCCAGCCATCCCACAAACTATACTCTTAAAATGGGTACATTTTATGTATGTCAATTCAAGCTCAATAAAGTTGATTTATGAAGGAGAAAAAGTAGGCCATAAACATTTAAAATGTTTAACATTAAATTAAAACTCATGCTAAAAAAGTTGGCCAAAGCTAGTCAAGAACCTTCAGCATAGTTTTTTAATTCACAAAATTTACTGGGTAGATAGACAAGAGAAAGGTGAGGAAAAGTTAGACTGAAAGATAATGACTTCCTGTGGCATACAGTCCTATAGGATTGTAAGAAAGGAGGTTAAGAGGGTAACAAAGTTAGGTTAGAGCATTTTTTATAATGGGCAGCCTGGTGATATTGGGTGCTTTGGTTGATAACACCTTCGTGTACCAACTGTAGTCTCAAGTCCTAAAAGGAAGACATTTAAAAATATTTAAAAACACGAGTTGAATGCGTATGTATGTTCCTTTTGTGAATGAATGTTCCTGACCTCCTGTCCTTCATATGCCCCGAACTTGCCAAGCACAGCCCAATTCCAGTATCTCTGCTCCTGCAATGTCTTCTGTCTGGTATAGCCTCCTCTCGGATACCTGTATAGCTTACTCTCTCTCCCTATCCACCCTAGGTACAAGCCACTGCCCTTCCCCCATTTTATTTTCTCTCCCCTTTTTCTTCACTTAGCTTTATTTTTCTTCATAGCACCTATCACCATCTGACTTACTATGTATTTACCATTTACCGTCCCTACTAGAATGCATGCTTTATGAGAGCAGAGTCTTTGTTTTGTGCACTGCCACATCCCTTGTGCCAAGAACAGTGCCTGGACAGAGTGGTCACTTGAATATTTGTTGAAGGAATGAAGGAAGGAATGAATCTATGTGTGTGATGGTAATATGGGGGTATAAGGAGAGAGGCGGTAAGGTGTCAGTACTGAATAGGTTTCAGGGACGGAGAATTAGCAATACAATGATCTTTCACCAGTATTTTAGTGTATCATAGTAATTGCCTTAAAGTTATGGAAGACCTGAGATCATGTTTAGAGTGTGGACAGTAAGAGCAACTACCTCACAGTACCCACGTAGAGTGTTTAGCACAGTGCCTGGCACACAGTAAATGCTCAAGAGTGGTTAGTTATTATTAACTCGGAAGTAGCAATCGTCACTACTACTACTACAGACAAAATTCAAACTGACCTTCATCCCTGGCAAAGGGGAAAAATAAGAGGGATAAGAGATCTGAAATAGAAAATAGGACTTTTCCTTTCCTCTTTTGTTAAAATTGGGGCAGTATTAAAAGTATATTAATTTCTAAAAGTACCATGTAAGTATATAAGGTATTCAGTAAATGACTGACTAGCTTACTTACTTCTGTAACAGAAATAAATTATTCTGAAAACATAGTTTTCCTCAAAGAGTGTAATGTTTTCTGTTTACCATTATTGATGTTTTTACAAATATTTCCTATGCCCCCAGTATGATCACGGTGCCAATGAGTCACTATGATTTCCTGGATTGTTGCGTTAAATTCAGTCAGAGCCTGCTTTAAACAGCTGATGTATTCTGGAATTGCTGGTTCTCCAGTGTCAATGAGGATTCTCCTGAAAATTAAATGGATGATAATCACACAACTGGAACACAGAATTAAGAGTAGCATATTTCTCACACAGATAATTCATATTATATTTAAGAAATTGCATAAATTGCTTGGCTTTCAACCTGCTTGAAAACCAGCTATATGATAGTAATCTCACTGTAAGAAAAGTTTTTTGAAAAAATCTTATAGCCCCGTGTAAGTCTGAACTTGGCAAATTCAAGGCACAATAATATTGAATACTTACCCAGCACTCAAATATGGCACTATTCCAAGGACCTTATGTATTTTAACAATTGTGTTCCTCATCACAACTATTTAAAGGAGGTATTTCATTGTACAACTTGCCCAAGGTTACTCTGCAAATAAATGGCAAGACCAGAATTCAAACCTGGGTATTCTGTCTCTAGAATATGTGTTTTTATCCACTCTGCCTTTGAGATCTTTTACAACATACTCAAATGTCTCATAGATATGAAAGAATTAGATTCAGTGGTATTCCTAAAGAAACCTAGTCTTCTGCACTACATACAAAACTTATTACTGAAGTTTTACATTGGCTTCCTTCCACGTGAAAATGAAAGGAGTAGGGAAGCATGGGGAAATGTCTGAGTTGCTTTATTTCTTTACCTAGACAACCCTATTAGTTATATTTTTCTGCTTGTGGTTCTGAACCTTCTTTATACTTTGTATGCCCTTCCTCACTATTTCACAGGATGATGGTCTTTCTCTATAAAGTTTTTCTGAACTAAAGAAATAAGGGGGACATCTTCCTCCTCAAGAACCAACTCACAAACTTTTTAATTCAGGCTGCTTCACAATAACACCTCCCTAATTCAGGTTGGGGGAGAGAAGATTAGTCTTGATGAAAAGTCTCAGTCATTCACTCATTAATACATTAATAACTGTATGAATTATCTACTATGTGCCATGTCTTTCTTGCAAGACAAAAAAAATCCTGTTTGCATTCTAGTGGAAAGTGGGAAGAGGGACCTATGAAAACAAACAGTAATAGTGACAGGTAAACGGCATTCTGCAGAACATTCAAATGGGGTAAATATGACCCGAAGTATCTGGATGGCTATTTTATATTGGAAGGTTTGTTTCCCGAACTCTATTCCCTGAGACGCACAGCCAATAAAAACAAATTGTCCTCTCATGGGGGAGGGGGCAGGGTGGAGAGGTGGGGACAATGGCCTTGTGGTCCATAGGCTTTTATCTACACCTTAAGTTCCACAGAGCAGTGGCTCTACTTTACAAGTACACAGAGTTATAACTGTCCCTTCTGGAGACAGGTTAACTAGATGGATATACTGGCCCATGAATGCATTATGAGGTTCTGCAGGCAGTGGAAATATAAGGAGGAGATGGTTAAAAAACATTTAGGAGGCACAATCAACAGGATTTTTTTTTTTTTTTAAACAACTGGATGTGGAAGGGAAGGGAAAAAAATTGATGATTTTGAGGTTTCTAGGTGAGATGACTGGTTTGTCATTAACCAAGACTATAAACACTGGAGGGAGCAAATTTGAGATAAATGTGGTTTGGGTCACAATGAATTTTGATGACGTTGCCAGCCATCTTCCCTTGCTTTTTCTTCATACCACTTATTACCACATGACATATTATATATTTACATGTTTATTAATTTATTGCCTGTCTCCACACCTCCCACAGCCTACAAATTTAAGCTCCGCGGAGGAAGGAACCTGATCTGGTTTTGCCAGAATCTAGATGGTGGCATGTACTAGATAATAAACGTTTGTTGGATGAATAAATAAGGTAGTGGCTTATTTTTCATTTAATCATCAAAACAATCCCGAGATTTTACTCTCATTGTACGGATGAGGAAACTGAGGCCTTGACAAGTTAGACATATATGTAATATCGTAATTTGCCTAGAGTCATGAACTCTAGCACAGGATATATTTGATTCCACACTTTTCTAACTGCAATGCCCATATATATCACAAGTATGTAGAACGGCAGGCTAAGAGGGAGAAGCAGGCCCCCTGCTGAGCTGAGCAGGGAGCCCCATGTGGGACTCGGATCCCAGGACACTGGGATCATGACCCGAGCTGAAGGCAGACGCTTAACCAACTAAACCACCCAGGCTCCCCAATGATCATAATTTCTAAATGGAGATGTAATATACATACTATTTTGAGATATCTATCATGATCGCAATATGTGATGAAAATATTAGAGAAAAAAATCACAGACACTGCTATTACTACTATGGTTTGTTGTCCATATTCATAATTGAATAAAAGCTAATTTTCAGTCTGAGGTTAATAATGGTATAATTTTTCCCCCCCCAGCTAAGGTCAGACTCCCTGAATTATACCATTTTTGGGACCACAGACTTCAGATTAACCACCCCCCGATTCTGGTAGAGGAGGAAGAGGAGGAAGAAAAGAGACGATAAAATCAAGTCTGAGCTACTATGAATGAACTATTAATTGTTTGTTGATGTACCCCCAGTTGTCTAGAACAGTCCTGGCACCATAAACGTATATTGAATAAGTTCAGTTCAAATTCTAACAAATCATTACCGTGTACAAGATACTGTGTTATATTCATTATAAGATGCAAATCATTAGGTATTTTCTGAGCACCTGCCATGAACCCAGTGTTGTCTGGATGCTGTGATGGAAGAAGAAGTGATAATAATAGCTAACATTATGGTATGCTTTCCACATGCTAGAATTTGTTAAGTGCTTTTGATATGATTTTTCATTTAAATTTCACTGAATCCTCCTAACATCCTTTGAGGTGGGTGCTATTCAATCCTCATGGTACAGATAAGGAATCTGAAGCTTAGAGAATCAACTATCTTGTCTAAAGTCATAAGCTAGGATTCGGATTTAGGTAATCAGAGTATAGAGTCTTAACTTTAATTACTACACTAGACTGCCTTTTTCTATTAAGATAAACTATTTGCCTCCAGGGAGTTACAATTTTGATAGTAAAGGTTAAAATTGCAGGTTTTAGAGTTTCTTGAGCAGAAGAGGAAGTTGGACACCAAGGAAGTCGAAAAGATCACCTAGGTAGAGAACATAGCATGAGAACGGGAGAGACTAAGATTACATCCTGAGGAACTCACACACTTAAAGATCAGGTAGAGGCTGATTCCATGAAGGAGATTGAGAAAGAACAGCCAGAGAGGTAAGAGCAAACTAGAAGAATGTGGTGTAAGCAAATCAAGGAGGGAATGGTCAACAGTGTCAAAAGGTACTGAAGTTCAAATACAATGGGAATGGAAAAATGCCATTGGATTTGGTGATATAGGAGCCACCTGTGATCTTGGAACTGTTTTGTGCAGAACAGGTGGATACCAATATCTGAACATCTTACTTGGACCCAATTAATATTCATCTCTTGCCACCTGACTTCTACTTTATACAGTATAATAGCATCATCTACACATTAAGTTATTCTAGTTCAACTATATAGATTCATCACATATATGTCATATATGACTGATTCCACTGGCCATTCCATCCCATGAGTTTATGCCAGTGGTAGTGGAAGCAGTGTAAAGTGGGAGACCACGAATGTCTTCCCTCATTTTCAGGTTCTTTATGTCTCTTTTAGCACAAGCACTTTGCTACACTGAATGTGGTTCTAGTGTTTAAAGATACAGTATGCATTTTTCATATAACATGGCCCCTAAATGCAAGCCAGCTTCATCTGGTTTTCAAACAGAACCAGCCATTTGCTTCATTGCTGGAAGAAAAAGCAGGCTGCACCGAACTTAATTGTGATTGTACACGATCTCCAACACAGTGCCTCCTAAGAGACTTCTTAGGGTAATTTTGACTATATTCAATGTTTAGAATAGGTACTGACATTAGAACTAGTTCAACATGACACGCTGAAGAGAGAAGAGAATGCCTATGGACTTCAGGGGTGAGGGAGTCCCAGGCAAGACAGACTCTACTCTAAAGTATTTTTTTCTGCTGAATTCTCTATCCTCCTAGATTCTGGAGGCAGCCTAAGCTCCTGTACTTACTTGACCCCGCCTTGTTTATTCTGAACCTAACTTCTGCCTGTCTGACTTCAGTACTTCCAGTTCCTGCATCCTGCTCCATCTAAAATTCTGATTTACTGGAAAAAGGCAAATACAGCAGATACTTCAAATGAAAACTCAAATTACTATTAAACTGTTTTCTAGAAATCAGTTATATTAATTTTAACACATCTTAAAATATACACTTAAATTTTATGCTTAAAGGGAACTGTATCTTGTTTTTATTTTGTATTGTGTAGGGTATACTAAAGACCAAGCATATAAAAACTGTTCAATGCACATTGGTGCAGTACACCACATCTCCCCACTTCTGCATAATTACACTAAAACAATGCAGCTGAACAAGAGAAAAACAGAAATACAGATAGGTTATTCCAACTGCAAAAATAACTTAAATGAGGCTACACAAGAGTAACAAAAACCAAAATCAGTCCGCTCCTCTTTCCCAAGTGCTAGGGGGATCCTTGGTGTTTCAGACTCGAGCAATTTGGAAGCAGGAAAATCCTGCCCTCTGCTGCTGAGTTAAGAAAAAGGCCTCAGCCCAATTAATCACTTTTGTGAAGGGCAAGTTATAGTCTGAGCAAAACACTGGTGAAAAGTCAGAAGGTGAGCAAAGTAAACGCTTTCCGGGATTTTTAACTCCAGGCGATCCTAATTTCTCAACAGCTTAAACACTCACCCTGGCATTCAACATTAGGCAAAGTCAATTGGGTTTCAAAACCAGGAAGTTTTGTTTTGTTTCTTTGTTTTGTTTTGTTTCGTTATTTCTCCCTCATTAGCCATAACCCACGTTACAGAGGTTACCAGGCGGTATTGCAGTGATGTGGGGGAGGCCTGGAATCGGGGCGTCCGAGGGTGGTCCTGGGTGGGGCTGCCAGGACCGGACTGGACACTGAGCTCCAGGTTGCGGGGGCGCACAGACTCCGCTTTCCGGCGAGCAGTGGTCCCAGCCCCAGCTCTGTGGGTCCCGCAGGCCGGGGTGTTTGCTAGGGGGGAATGGGGACGTTTACCTGGTGCCGATCCCTACCAAGTAGGTGTTGGTGCCCTGCAGGGTCATGGGTCCCGGGTTACAGCCCAGGACGCGCACCACCCGACTGGACAGCCGCTCGATGCTCTGCAGGACAGTCGACATACCAGCTTCTGGAGGCCGCCGGCGCGCGGTGACTCGAGCGCGGAAATGGCTACTAGGCCCGTGTCGGGGAGGAGGCGGGGCGGGGCCAGCAGTCGCCTGACGTAGCGTGACCGGGGCGGGAGGGGAATGAGCCGGCTGTGCTGGGGGCGGGGCCAGAGGTCACCTGATGCGGCCCCTGCTCCGTTGGCGGAGGCGGCGAGAGGGCGGGCGAGGGCGCGTGGCGGGAGGCGTCTTGGGGCGAGGTTGCATTCGCCTGGCCGAGCGTCGTCGCCTGTCTGGTGCCTTCACAGGAATTTGTGGCGGAGTTCATCCCAGTGGACGAGACGAGAGACATTTTAACTTGGGAAGTCTTGTGGAGCACAGGGCAGGCAGGTTTGGGGTTAGTTACGGATCACTAAATCCTGGAAAGGATGTCTTGTTTTTAGGCAATGGCGATGTGTGTGTGTGTCTGTGTGTGTGTGTGTGTGTGTGTGTGTGTGTGTGTGTAGAAACCTTATATATTATTATAATAAGTAGGGGCAACTAGTATTTCCTTCGTGCTTACTGCCATGCTAAGTGATTTTCTAAACACTATCTCATTTAATCCTCGTAACAACATGAAGAGGAAGGCACTCTTTTTATGTCTGTTTTACGAATGAAGCACGGAGACTTGGGAGACTTGGCCAGGTGACAGCTGTGTGAACCCAGCTCAGCGTCTGAAGCCTTGTTCCTAGCTACCTTGCCCCAACACTTGTCCCCTTCTCGTTGGATTCAAGGAGCTTGCCGCTCCCTCCTTTGCTTTGTTCCTGCCCAGAGACCTAGATCGGCCTTGAGGAGTTTCGTCCCCAAGATAGAAGGGAGTTATTTTCTCCACGAGGAGTCCTTTTGTAATCTGCTAAGCATGGACTATCCTAGTATTACCCGTCCCTATTAAACAACAACAACAAAAACGATTTACAATTTACCTCAAGGAAGTCCTATGATCCATTTCATTGAGTTAGGATAGTTGTCTGTAAGCTACCTCAAAAGAGATATAGGACATATCCACTGTCCCAAGTGAGAAATCTTTTTTTTTTTCTCAAAACAAGTCTTTTTCAAAACAAGTGAGAAATTGACACAGATACTTGTGGCTCTAAAATTTAGGAAACACATTTTAACGCCTTTTTGCAGGTATTTCTGAAGAAAAGACTACTATTAGTACAGTATTTATTTTACAAATCATTAGTTTAATATTCCAGATTTCTTGAAAGACACACCTGTTTTATGTCTGACAAATTTTTTTGCCTTGTGTCTTAAAGATGTACTTTTTTTTCAAAGATGTACTTTTAATGGAAAAATATTTCAAAAACCTTTGCTGAAAGGGCAATATGCCCTTTAAAAAATGTTTGGAAGAACCATCAAAATTCCCCACATCAGGCATTTTCAACTCCCAGTTTTATTTATTCGTAGCCACAGCTTAATGGCTATTCAGCCAGGAAGCTACCCCCATTTTCCTTTTTAAAAAACCTTGTGCTGGAAAGTCAACAAACCTTTGAGAAGAGGGTGGAACAGTAATTTCTGGGACTTGTGGGCAGTTCCATTCTTTTATCCCTTGACTTTTTGTTTTAAATTAGAATTTCCCTTGTGGCTTCCATCTCTATTTCATTTAATTCATTGCCAAACTCTTCATCTGTCAAATGAACCCAACAAATAATTTAAAACTTAAGTGACTTCAGTTGAGTCATACAAGGAGCTACTGACAGAAGAAGGGGAAGAGAGGTTGAGTAGTGAACTTCGTTTAAACAAATTGAAATTGGGATGATTGTGAGATATACTGGTAAAGAAATCTATAGACCGTTGGATATATATGGGTTGAGCTCAGAAGAGAGATCTAGGCTGCTAATACAAAATTGTCTTTGTGGATATGTTTAATAATGTGACTTGAAGTTTAAGGTCTTCTCTAAGAAATAAGAGGAAAGATTTTGGGCAACTCTCTTGGGTCCCCTCCCTCTTCAGGAGCTTTGTATTGCTCAATAAACTTTGCTGCCCACCACCCCCCCCCAAAAAAAGTAAAAAAACAAAACCCAACAAAACCAAACCCCAAAGATTTTATATTCTGTTCAGTTATATTTATAATCATTTATCATCTACCTACAGTATGCACAGTATTACTGTAGAAATATGGGGGGTGTTAAAATGATAGTTGGCTTTCTAGAGTCTTATAACCAGAAAGGAGATGTACATTATCTTATTTTAAAGAACATATGAGTAAATCCTAGAGAAGTATAGCTGAAGTGTTAGGATTGCAAGGAAGAAGGGGAGAATCAAATTAATTGGGACTATCTGGAAAAGCTTAAAGGTTGTGGGGTTTTGAGCTGATTCTTAAAGGACTGATAGAACTTGATCAGGTAGGTGGAGGTAGGAAGAGCATTCTAGACAATAAATAATCTTGAGAAAAGGCTTGGAAATAGAACAACTGTAGTATTTATTTTGGGAACAGAAACCAACAATCATGTCCTTGGGGCATAGGGTTTAAGAAGGTATACAGTTTGAAAAAGGTAAGTAGGACTAAGTTAAAAATACTTTGTAAATTCTTTATCAGAGTACTTCAAATGTAAGAATCTTTCTCTTTCCTTTTCAAACATTTGTTGTCTACTTGGATATGCTGTGAGGCAAATTGTATTTTCTTAAAACTTAAATTTTGAGGGGCGCCTGGGTGGCTCAGTCAGTTAAGTATCTGCCTACTGCTCAGATCATGATCTCAGGGTCGTGGAATCGAGCCCCATGTCAGGCTCTCTGCTCAGCTGGGAGTCTGCTTCTCCCTCTCACTCTCTCTCTCTGTGCTCTCTCTCTCTCTCAAATAAATAAATAAAATCTTTAAAAAACCCGTAAATTTTGAATACAGCAAAACCTTGCAACCTAGTCAACCTGTGAGAGGAGAAGTTATTCTCTTAATGTGGTAGTTATAAAGGGGTGTACTGTAGTTGCAATGATACAAACTCTCTTATCACTAGATGAGAAAATCCCACATATGACTAACAGATGATTTTCAGTTTCATTTTATTCGTTCTTAAAGGTTTACACGCCCTTTAATGATAACTTGTTTTCAGTGAGGAAGAAATAAAAGATTCCCAGGATGAAGATTTTCCAGAAGAGACTTTGAGTTAAAGAAGGCGTTTTATACTTGATAAGTAAGTCTGTATTTTTTGTGTGTTGAATTTGGTTGACAAATGAGTTTACTAGTTTTTACTTCTTCAAACGTCTGCTTTATTACAGAGGTCATGTACTGTGGACAAAGGTTTTGTGTCTTGGCTGCCAGCCAGTTAGCCAGGTAGCTGGGTTGACCTCTGAATGAAACTGGATTGAAACTGTCCTATTAAGTCAGCAAGTGTCACAAATTCTTTATAAAGTCAAATTTTATAGGTGGTATTATTTCTCCTAAGGTGATGATTGGAACTGTGATTAACCGTAGGGATAGAGATGAACTAGTCTTCATACAAGTTATATAACTATGTGGTTATTGAAAAGTGTGGGCCTTCTTTATGAGAGCTGCCATATTTATTTCCTTGCTGTGTAGTTTTCTTTCCGGTTGGCATTATGTTCTGCTTGACTAAATTAGGAATAGAGACGTTGCCACTTAGTCTATTGAATCTGATGTTTTGCTAATAATGGAATTTCCAAGTTTCTTAGAAATTATTTTTCTCATCTTGTAAATTTATTTCAAAACTGCTAGTGTTTTCCATATCCATGCCAGGTAAAGGAAACTCTCTTTTTGGGGAGAATGGTTAAGAAATATACACATGGAGTGGAGTGCTTAGGTATTATAGTCTGTAATGTTAAGGAAATTATCTACATTAAAATCAGTTTATTTTTTTAATTTATTATTATTTTTTAAAGATTTTATTTATTTACTTGACAGAGAGAGAGAGAGAGAGAGAGAGAGCGCGCGCACAAGCAGGCAGAGAGGCAGGGAGAGGGAGAAGCAGGATCCCTGCTGAACAGAGAGCCTGACATGGGGCTTGATTCCAGGATCTGGGATCATGACCTGAGCTGGAGGTAGTCGCTTAACCGGCTGAGCCACCCAGGCGCCCCTAAAATCAGTTTACTCATTAGAGATAACTCATCTAAATACCCAATATCTCTAAGCCTCAGTGTTTTGCTCAATAATACCCTTCTCATAGAGATTTGTGAGGATTAAATAAAATGTATGTAAAACACTTCACACATAGTAAACACTCAGCAATGATAGCTACTGTTATTACTGTTTTTCCATTATATATGTGATGTTCTTTTCCCTCTCTAGATAGTGAAGCTCAAGAAATTATATTTTTTAGAATGATATTAGAACAGGACTTGGATGCACATTAAACATATCCAGTATAACCATGGTAAGGAATTTGCCAATTTTTGGAGAACTTTTGTTTCTGGAGGACATATTTGAAATCTAGTACATTAGATTTTCAAACTAGCTGTTCTTTATATCTGGAAAGCTTTTCCACATGATATCTATATGACTAATTTCATTACTTATATGCCATCCTCTCAGTGACTCCTGTCCTGACCATTCAAGACCTGAGCTGAGATCAAGAGTCAGACACTTAACTGACTAAGCCACCCAGGTGCTCTCTATCCTGAGCATTCTAATCAAACTTACAACTCATGATGTGCCTGTCTCTACTTCTAACTCTTAGGGTTGTTTTTTCCATAGCACTTATCACCTTCCAATATAATATTTAATTCACTTATTTTTATTTTTAATTGACTATCTTTCTCTGTTCGGATGTAAGTTCCACAAGGGTGGGGATTTTTGTTGTCTCTTTTGTCATTTGATATATCCCCAAAGCCTAAAACAGCACATGGTAAGTTCTAAGTATTTAATTCAGTTGAACAGAGCCTTCTGATTAAATATCATCCTCCTAAACTCCATGCTTATGTTGGGCATGATGTCTTTCATTTTTTTTTTATTAACATATACTATGTTATTTGTTTCAGGGGTACAGGTCTGTGATTCATCAGACTTACACAATTCACAGCACTCACCATAGCACATACCCTCCCCCTCCCCAGTGTCCATCACCCAGCCACCCCATCCCTCCCAACCCCCTCCACTCCAGCAACCCTCAGTTTGTTTCCTGAGATTAAGAGTCTCTTATGGTTTGTCTCCCTCTCTGGTTTTGTCTTGTTTCATTTTTCCCTCCCTTCCCCTACGATCCTCTGTCTTGTTTCTGAAATTCCTCATATCAGTGAGATCATAGGATAATTGTCTTTCTCTGAGTGTGATGTCTTTCATTTCAAGATAAGAAACTTACCGCATGGAAATTTACGGCCTGCTACATTGGGAAAACTCAGATT
Source organism: Eumetopias jubatus (assembly GCF_037043125.1). Lineage (NCBI taxonomy): Eukaryota > Metazoa > Chordata > Mammalia > Carnivora > Otariidae > Eumetopias > Eumetopias jubatus. Next base: position 168,946,930 of record NW_028274810.1, on the reverse strand, counting down.
TTAAAATTATTTTTTTCCATCCTGTTGGCCACAGCATTCTTGTCAGGAAAAGTAGTGATAGTGAATTTTTTTTTCATTAAGAAGAGTGAAATACCTTTTAATATTATTTTGAAAACTTTTAAACAAAATACTTATAAGTGGTAAAATGACAAGAACAGTGTTTAAGTATTATGTTGTGTGAGTTTTCAGTAACACTGTCACCTCCTGGTTTTTAAAGTAATAAACATTCTTTATAGAACATGTAGGGTGTTAGTCTACTTGGGCTGCCATAATAGAATAACCATAGACTATGCGACTTAAAGAAGAGAGATTTATTTTTTCACAGTTCTGGAGACTAGAAGTCCAATATCAAGGTGCCAGCAGGGTTGGTTTGTTGTGAGACCTCTCTCTTTGGGTTGCAGATGACTGCCTCCTAGCTGCATCCTCATGTAGCCTTTCCTGTGTGTGTATGGGAGTGGGGTGTGGGGGAGGGAGGTCTCTGTTGTCACTTCTTTTTATAAGGACACCAGTCCTATCAGATTAGGGCCCTGTCTTTATTATTCCTTTTAATCTCAGTTACCTCCTTAGAGACCCATCTCTAAATACAGTCCATTGGTGGTTAGTACTTCAACATAAGAACTTTGGAGGGAAACAATTCAGTTCACAGATATAGAAAAAAATGAAGAAGAGGAAAAAAATTCATCTATAATACCATTAATTCCCCAGATAAAACTACTGTTAACATTTTTGTATTCCTCCAGTCATATTTCCTTTGTATTTTCAAAGCTTTGCAATCATACCATCGTATTTTTTTAAATTTAACATTCTTTAAAGTGAAGTCAAAGATTGCATGCTTAGATGCTTATAGGGATCAGGCAGGCAGGCAAGGTATGGTAATGGTAACTAACATTTATTGATTTCTGTTGGCCAATTACTTTTCTAAAGGTTTATATATATTATATATATTATCTTTCTTAGTCTTCACAACAACCCTATGAGGTATAAGCCATTATTATTTCCATATTTCAAGTGAAGGAAAATAAGGCACAGGGAGGTAAAAGAACATGTTTGAAGACACACAGCTAATAGGTAGCTAGAGTAGTATTGAGACTCAGCTGCTGAAATGACTGTAATGCGGTGGCTGGCTACTGTGGTGAACTTGAGAGCGCATGCCCCACCTAGGAGGCATCCACTGCTCATGAAGGAATGTTAGTCTAGTGTAGCAGATCTTTCAGTTTTTTGATAGCAGTGAAAAATCTGTATTTTAGTATGAAATATTGGCAATTAGGAAAAATAAAAAAACACCGTTGAATCAAACTTTTTTTTTAAGTTTTGAGACATTTTATTATAAAAAGCTGGTACTCTTAAACATAAACTAATAAGAACTTAAAATTCATTGCACATTTACTTCATTTTTTAGCTTGACCTTGTAGTAAATCTTTAGCTTCATTGATTTTGGCTGCTATATAAGGAGATCCTTCCTTGTTTGGGTGATTAAAAAGCATAATTTGTAGAAGAGCAGCTCTTATTTTTCCTTTATTGGTAGTAGAGCTTATACCTGCTGTTAATGCTCTTGTTTTGGCATTTTGTGTTCAAACCCACCTCTATAATAGCTGCCACTGAAGGCAGATTTTGGAAGACTTTGAAAACTTGTTTTACTTGAAGCTCCATATGCTTCATGGCTTGCAAAACATAACAGCCTGCAAATCCTACGGTGGTAATGGTCAGTCCATTTGCTACCAGTGTACTGCCCACGGCTCTGGCTTGGCTTCCCTGCATCCACAGAGAGTTTTATTCCAGCCCAGAGGCTGCAGCCACCAATTCCATGCCTCTACCAGAAAGCACCACTGGCAGGTACAAAGGGCCCAGACACAAGCATCCCAGGAAATATGGGAACAGCTGCTACGTCAGACAGATCTTGTATGTAGATTGCATTCAGCCCACATTTATAAAATAGAGGTCGCAATAGTAATACCTGTCTCCTAAATTTGATGTAAGATTTAAATGGGGGTATTTTATGTTTAAGGTTTAGTTTAATGCCTGGCACACAGTGCTAAGTAAATGTTAGCTAACACTTTGTCCAGTCTTTGAAATTCTTTAAAAGTATCATTTACTATTGTTTTTATTTTAAGAGATTGTGTAAGTAATATATGGGTACATGTCTTTTGTAAAAAATTCCAACAATATAAAAGAATAATTAATTACAGGATTGAAGTTGCATTTGCTTTCCACTCCCAACTTCCTTCCTCTCTCCGAATATAATTAAAAACCCATAAATGCTGTATTTATCCTTCTGGCACTTGTTTTTTTTTCATTTAATACATTTTGGAGATCTTCTGAGGTCAGTTTATACAAAACTGCTTCATTCTTTTTAAAGGTTGTGTGGTGTATTCTTTCCTATGGTGTACCATATTTTATTGAACGAGGTCTCATTTGTCCTTTAGGTAGTTTTCAACTTTTTGCTATTATAAAGAAGGTTTTACAAAGAGTATATATCTTTGTGCACATTTGTGACTATTTCTCTAGGCTTGATTCTTAGATGGAATTGCTGAATCAAAACCATATTAAGTTAACTTTAGAGAATACACTTATTGTTACCAGAGGGGAGGTGGCTGGGTGGGTGGGTGAAATATATAGGTAAAGGAGATTGAGGAGTGCACTTGTGATGAGCACTGGGTGTTGTATGGAAGTGTTGAATCACTACATTGTACATCTGAAATTAATATCAAACTGTATGTAAACTAACTGGAATTAAAATAAAATTTAAAGACTATATTAAGAATTTTCACAGCTATTGCACCTTTGTTAAATTTTTTTTAGTAGCTTTGTAATATTCCATTTTGTGAATCTACCATTATTTACCAATTCCTTATGTTGACACAGTTAGATTGTTTCTAATTTTTTGCCACTGTAGATGGACCTGTGATAAATATCTTTGTTAGTAGGTTATGGTTTTTAAAATGTAAGTAGTCTGAGGGGAAATTTTCAACTAATAAGTATATTACTGAAGCTTTACTTTCCCAAAACTATTATAAGAACTATATTTAGTGGTAATATATTATTTTTAGAAAAAGTAGAGGTTTGATAAAATCATGGCCTAGGGTTTTTAATATTATACTCAAGATATTTAGAATCTTTTATATATGTTTCATTTTAGGTGTTGTCATCTGTAATGAAGATCATTGAAAAACAGAAGATTAAGTAAAGCCTTGTAACATTGGACCTGGATAGGAGATTTAGAAAAGAAAATTAAAATTAGTCACTTTGGTTTTAGTGTTTCAATTTCATAATATTTATTCTTCTGAATAAGTTTAGGGAGTAGAAATTAAAATTCAGTGTTATAGTAACAGATGCACTAATATTCTTTTTCTTTTTTTCTTTCTTTTTTTTTTGTATGAGAGAAGAAAGTAGATAACCAAGAACTATAGTGATTCATAATGAAATACACTAAACTGAATTTTATGTTGTCAGTTCTTGGCATTATAATCTATATAACTGATTTAATTGTGGACATCGGGGTATCTGTCAGGTTTTTCTGTGAAGGACGAAATGTTTTTGGTATTTTAACAGTAAGCTTTATGCTCTTTGGAACACTTGTGGTGCAGTGTTTTAGTTATTCTTGGTTCAAGGCTGATTTAAAGAAAGCAGGCCAAGAAAATCAGCATTGTTTTCTTCTACTTCATTGCTTGCAAGGAGGAGTTTTTACAAGGTGAGCATACACTTTTGATCATTAACATTATTTTTCTTTTATGCAAACAGAAACTATCTTTCTGTATTTGGATAGTCAAGTGTACAAAGTTCCCCTATTTGCACATGGCACAAAGGTTACTTGCTCTTCACTATCAGTGCTTATATGAGTCATTGCTGTACTGTTAGAATTTTCCAGGTTCATTGATAGATGTTTTAATTTACCTTGTGGCACCTGGGTGGCTGAGTTGGTTAAGCATCCAACTCTTGATTTTGGCTCAGGTCATGATCTCAGGGTTGTGGGATCCAGTCCTGCAATGGGCTTGGCTCGGTGTGAAGTCTGCTGCCCCCCACCTCCCTGCCTTCCCCACCTTGTACATGCATACACGTGAGCTCTTGTGTGCTCTTTCTCTCAAATAAAATCTTAAAGAATGTTTTTTTAAATTTCAATTCAATTAATTAATATATAGTGTATTATTAGTTCAGTGATTCATCAGTTTTATATAATACCCAGTGCTCATTACATCATGTGTCCTCCTTAATGTCCATCACCCCATAACCCTATTCCCCCACCCCCCTCCCCTCCAGCAACCCTCAGTTTGTTTCCTGTGGTTAAGAGTCTTTTATGGTTTGTCTTCCTCTCTGACTTCGTGTTGTTTTATTCTTCCCTCCCTTCCCCCATGGTCTTCTGTTTTTTTCTCTCTTTTTTGTAAAGATTTTATTTATTTATTTGACAGAGAGCGAGAGAATGAGTGAGACAGCACAAACAGGGGAAGCGGCAGGCAGAGGGAGAGGGAGAAGCAGGCTCCCCGCTGAGCAGGGAGCCTGATGTGGGACTCGATCTCAGGACCCTGGGGTCATGACCTGAGCTTCGGCAGTCGCTTAACTGACTGAAACACCCAGGCGCCCTGTTTTTTCTCTTAAATTGCAAATTTGAGTGAGATCATATAATTGTCTTTTTTTTTTTTTAAAGATTTTATTTATTTTAACTGACAGAGAGAGAGAGCGAGCGAGAAAGGGAACACAAGCAGGGGGAGTGGGAGAGGAAGAGGCAGGCTTCCCGCAGAGCAGGGAGCCTGATGCGGGGCTTGATCCCAGGACCCTGGGATCATGACCTGAACCGAAGGCAGTTGCTTAACCAACTGAGCCATCCAGGCGCCCCTATAATTGTCTTTTCTGATTGACTTATTTTGCTTAGCATAATACCATCTAGTTCCATCCATGTCATTGCAAATGGCAAGATTTCCTTCTTTTTTTAAGATTTTATTTATTTATTTATTTATTAGAGAGAAAGAGAAACAGCGTGAGAGGGGAGTGGGTCAGAGGGAGAAGCAGGCTCCCCGCCAAGCTGGGAGCCCGAAGTGGAACTCGATCCCAGGACTCTGGGTTCATGACCTGAGCCGAAGGCAGTCGCTTAACCAACTGAGCCACCCAGGCGCCCAAGATTTCGTTTTTTTGGTGGCTGCATAATATTCCATTGTATATATATATACCACATCTTCTTCATTCATCTGTTGATGGACATCTCGGCTCTTTCCATAGTTTGGCTATTGTGGACATTGCTGCTGTAAACATTGGGGTACAGGTGTCCCTTCGAATTAAGTTACTTTTTATGATATGTACTTACTTTTTGTGGGGAGGGAATGATTCATTTCTGTGTCTTATGAATCTTTTATCTTCTATTTTATATTCCAAATCTGATTATGTAAATGTAGTTTATCACTTGCAACTCTGATAAGAGTACTTAATTTTTTAAGTTACTTATACCATTGATTTAACTAGAGAAATTTTTACTGTAATAATGCAGTAGCCATGTGGTTAATTAGGTACAGAATCATATGCAGAACTAAAAATAACCTTAAGAATCATCTTGTTCAGAGATGCCTGCATGGCTCAGTCAGTTAAGCGTCTGCCTTTGGCTCAGGTTATGATCCCAGAGTCCTGGGATTGAGTCCCACGTTGGACACCTTGCTCAGCAGGGAGCCTGCTTCTCCCTCTGCCTGCTGCTCCCCTGCTTGTGTGCTCTCTCCCCCTCTATCTGAAAAATAAATAAAATCTTAAAATTATCTTGTTCAAAACCTTATTTTATAGTTAAACTAGGAATCTAACTAGGTCCTGAGAATTCTATGATTTTCCATATGTCTAATTTCATCAACTTTTTCATTATTATCCTAAGGCATTTAATTCTATTAAAAGCAATATATATATTACAGATAAAGAGAAAAAGACAAATATTAAGTGGATAACCTATTTTGTTACAGTTAGATTTTGAATTTGGGCTATTTTAACTGCCATCTTTCTTGAGAGATATTTTAGACTATAGAATTCGAATGAGTAGTTATTTTGTCTCTGCATATTATATTCTCTTGGTTTCCATTGTTGCTCTTCAGGGATTAGATATCAGTCTTACTGCTGTTCTTTTACTTTATTTTTTTTAATTTTAAAATTTTTATTTTTTTAAAAGGTTATTTATTTGAGAGAGAGTGTGAGAGAGAGCGAGAGATCATGAGCAAGGGGGAAAGGTAGAGGGAGAAGCAGACTCCCCCCTGAGCAGGGAGCCTGATGTGGGACTTGGCCCCAGGACCCTGGGATCATGACCTGAGCGGAAGGCAGACGCTTAACCAACTGAGCACCCAGATGCCACTGCTCTTCTTTTAAAAGTATTTTATCTTTTTTTTTATTTTTTACTCTGGTTGCTCTTAGGATTTTTTCTTTATATTTGGGTTTCTACAGTTTCTGAATATCTAGGTGTAGACTTATTTTTCTTGCTTGGGATTTGCTGGTCTTCTTAATTCTGTGGATTATTATCTTCCATCATTTCTGCACAATTCTCAGCCATTATCTTTTCTGTTTTCTTTCCTACATTTCCTTCCGGGACTCCAAACAAATATAAGTTAGATCTCACACTATCTAACATGAATGTTGCATGTTAAATGTTTTGAATTTTTATTTTTTGACCCTCTGTGGTACATTCTGTGAAAGTTTTTCATGACTTTTTTTTTTTTATTTCACTAGTACTTTCACTGTGGCCAAAATGTTATTACATCCAACCACTGAGTTTTATTTTATTTTTTAATTTATTTTATTATTTTTTAATTTAAATTCAAGTTAGTTAACATATAGTATAGTATTGGTTTCAGGAGTAGAATTTAGTGATTCATCACTTACATATAACACCTAGTGCTCATCACAAAAAGTGCCCTCCTAATACCCATCACCCATTTAACCCATTCCCTCACCCATCTCCCCTCCAGCAACCCTCAGTTTGTTTTCTATAGTTAAGAGTCATTTATGGTTTGCCTCCCTCTCTATTTTTATCTTAATTTTTCCTTCCCTTGCCCTATGTTCATTTGTTTCGTTTCTTAAATTCCACATGTAAGTGAAATCATATAATATTTGTCTTTCTTTTACTTATTTCATTTAGCATAATACACTCTAGTTCCATCCTAGGCACTGCAAATGGCAAGATTTCATTCTTTTTGATGGCTCAGTAATATTCCATTATATATGTATATATACACATGCACAATGGAATATTTTATACACACACACACACACATACACACATACACATATACATGCACACACACACACTTCTTTATCCATTCATCAGTTGATGGCCATTTGGGCTCTTTCCCTACTTTGGCTATTGTTGATAGTGCTGCTATAAACATTGTGGTGCATGTTCCCCTTTGACTCAGCATTTTTGTATCTTTGGGTAAATACCAACTAGTGTAATTGGTGGGTTGTAGGGTAGTTCCATTTTTACCTTTTTGAGGAACTTTCATACTATTTTCCAGAGTAGCTGCACCAGTTTGCGTTCCCACCAACAGTGCAAAAGTGTTCCCCTTTCTCCGCATCCTTGCCAAGATCTGTTGTTTTCTGAATTATTAATTTTAGCCATTCTGACCTGTGTGAGGTGGTATCTCATTGTGGTTAGTCACTTAATTAGGAAGTGATGTTGAGCATTTTTTCATGTGTCTGTTGGCTATTTGTATGTCTTCTTTGGAGAAATGTTTGTTCATGTCTTCTGCCCATTTCTTAACTAGACTATTTTTTGGGTGTTGATTTTGATGAGTTCTTCATAGATATTGGCCCATTATCAGGTATGTCATATGCAAATCTCTTCTCTCATTCCGTTGATTGCCTTTTAGTTTTGTTGATTGTTTCCTTCACTGTGCAGACACTTTTTATCTTGATGAAGTCTCAGTAGTTCATTTTTGCTTTGCTTTTGCTTCCCTTGGCTCCAGAGATGTGCTAGTAAGAAGTTGCTGCAGTCAAGATCGTAGAGGTTGCTGCCTGTTTTCTCCTCTAGGATTTTGATGGTTTCCTGTCTTACATTTAGGTCTTTCATCCATTTTCAATTTATTTTTGTATTTGGTGTAAGAAAGTGGTCCAGTTTCTTTCTTCTGCATGTAGCTGTCCAGTTTTCCCAATACCATTTATTGAAGAGATGGGGCTTTTTTTCTATTGGACATTTCTTTCCTGCTTTGTTGAAGATTAGTTGGCCATAGAGTTGGGGGTCCATTTCTGGGTTCTCTATTCTGTTCCATTGATCTCTGTGTCTGTTTTTGTGCCAGTACCATACTGTCTTGATGATTATAGTTTTGTAATATAGCTTGAGGTCTGGGATTGTGATGTCTCCTGCTTTGCCAGTACCATCCTGTCTTGATGATTACAGCTTTGTAATACAGCTGGAAGTCTGGGATTGTGATGCTTCCTGCTTTTCTTTTCTTTTTCAACATTACTTTAGCGATTTGGGGTCTTTTCTGGTTCCATACAAATTTTAAGTTTGTTCTGGTTCTGTGAAAAAAGCTGGTGTTATTTTGATCAGGATTGCTTTGAATATGTAGATTGCTTTCAGTAGTATAGACATTTTAATGATATTTGTTCTTCCATTCCAGGAGCATGGAATGTTTTTCCATTTCTTCGTGTCTTCAATTTCTTTCATAAGTATTCTTTAGTTTTCAACATACAAATCTTTTACTCTTTTGGTTAGGTTTATTCCTAGGTATCTTATGGTTTTTGGTGCAATTGTAAATGGGATTGATTCCTTGATTTTCTGCTTCTTCATTATTGGTGTATGGAAATGCAACAGATTTCTGTATATTGATTTTATATCCTGCAACTTTGCTGAATTCATATATCAGTTCTAGCAATTTTTTGGTGTTTTCTTTTGGATTTTCTACATAGAGTATCATGTCATCTGCAAAGAATGAAAAGTTTTACTTCTTCCTTGCTGATCTGGATGCCTTTTATTTCTTTTTGTTGTCTGATTGCTGAGGCTGGGGCTTCTAGTGCAATACTGAACAACAGTGGTGAGAGTGGACATCCCTATCATGTTCCTGACCTTAGGGGAAAGGCTCTCAGTTTTTCCCCATTGAGGATGATATTAGCAGTGGGTCTTTCTTTCTTTTTTAAGATTTTATTTATCCGTTTGAGAGAGAGAGACAGAGAGAGAGAGAGCATGAGCAGGGGGAGGGGTGGGGGGCAGAGGGAGAAGCAGACTTCCTGCTGAGCAGGGAGCCTTATGTAGGACTCAATCCCAGGACTGCAGGATCATGACCTGAGCCAAAGGCAGACACCCAACTGACTGAGCCACCCAGGCGCCCATAGCTGTGGGTCTTTCATATATGGCTTTTATGATGTTGAGGTATATTCCTTCTATCCCTACTTTCTTGAGGGTTTTTATCAAGAAAGGATGCTGTATTTTGTCAGATGTTTTTTCTGCATCTATTGAGAAAGGATCATATGGTTCTTATCCTTCCTTTTATTAATGTGGTGTGTCATGTTGATTGATTTGTGGATATTGAACCACCCTGCAGCCCAGGAATAAATCCCCGTTGAACATGGTGAATAATCCTTTTAATGTACTGTTGGATTTGATTAGCTAATATCTTGTTGAGAATTTTTCATCCATGTTCATCTGGGATATTGTTCTGTAATTCTTTTTAGAGGGGTCTTTGTCTGGTTTGGAATCAAGATAATACTGGCCTTAGAGAATGAGTTTGGAAGTTTTCCCTCCATTTTTATCTTTTGGAACAGCTTGAGAAGAATAGGTATTAATTCTTTCTTTCTTTCTTTTTAAAGATTTTATTTATTTATTTGACAGAGAGACAGCGAGAGAGGGAACACAAGCAGGGGGAGTGGGAGAGGGAGAAGCAGGCTTCCTGAGCCCAATGTGGGGCTCGATCCCAGGATCCCGGGATCATGACCTGAGCCGAAGGCAGACGCTTAACCGACTGAGCCACCCAGGTGCCCCGGTATTAATTCTTTAAATATTTGGTAGTATTTCCCTGGGAAGCCATCCAGCCCTGGACTCTTGTTTGTTGGGAAATTTTTGATTGCTGACCCAATTTCTTTACTGATTATGGGTCTGTTCAAATTTTCTATTTCTTCCTGTTTCAATTTTGATAGTTTATATATTTCTAGGAATTTATCCATTTCTTCCAGATTGCCCAATTTGTTGGCAAATAATTTCTCATAAAATTCTCCTGTAATAATTGTATTTCTGTGGTGTTGGTTGTGATCTCTCCTCTTTCATTTGTGATTTTATTTATTTGGGTCCTTTATCTTTTCTTTTTGATAAGTCTGGCTATGCATTTATCAATTTTGTTAATTCTTTCAAAGAACCAGCTCCTGGTTTCATTGATCTGTTCTGTTGTTTTTCTGAAACCTGGGATTGTGGTACCTCCAACTTTGTTCTTTCTTAAGATTGCTTTGGCTATTCAGGAGCCTTTGTGGTTCCATACACATTTTAGGATTATTTGTTTTCTGTGAAAAATATTATTGGTATTTTGATAGGGATTGCACTGAATATTTAGATTGCTTGGGTAATATGGACATTGTAACAATATTTGTTCTTTCAGTCGACAAGCATGGAATATCTTTCCATTGTGTTTTCTTCAATGTCTTATAGTTTTTAGAGTATAGGTTAAATTCACCTCCTTGGCTAAATTTTATTTAGGTACTTTATTCTGTTTGATGCAGTTGTAAATGGGATTTTTTTAAAAAAATTACTCTTCCTGCTAGTTTGTTGTTAGTGTGTAGAAATGCAACACATTTCTGTATGTTGATTTTGCATCCTGCAACTGTACTGAATTCATTTATTGGTTCTCATAGTTTTTTGGTGGAGTCTTTAGGGTTTTTATATATGATATCATGTCATCTGCAAATAGTGACAGTTTTACTTTTTTCTTACCAATCTGGATGCCTTTTACTTCTTTTTTCTTGTCTGGTTGCTGTGGCTAGGACTTTTGGTAATATGTTGAATAAAAGTGATGAGAGAGGATATCTTGTCTTGTTCCTGATCTTAGAGGAAAAGCTCTCAGTTCTTCACTATTGAGTATGATGTTAGCTTTGGGTTTATCATATATGGTTTTCATTATGTTGAGATATGTTCCCTCTATGCCCACTTTGTTAAGAGTTTTTATCATGAATGGATGTTGTACTTTGTCAAATGCTCTTTCTGCATCTTTTGAGATGATTATGATTTTTATTCTTCATTTATACTTGTTTTTACATTTTTATTATTATTTTTTAAAGATTTTATTTATTTATTTGACAGAGAGACAGCGAGAGAGGGAACACAAGCAGGGGGAGTGGGAGAGGGAGAAGCAGGCTTCCCACTGAGCAGGGAGTCTGATGCGGGGCTTGATCCCAGGACTCTGGGATCGACCTTAGCCAAAGCAGACGCTTAACGACTGAGCCACCCACGCCCATATACTTGTTTTTTTTTATATTGATCTTTTATCCTCTGACTTTGATAGGCTCACTTATTAATTCTAGTAGCTTTTTTGTAGACACTTATTAGTTCCAGTTGCTTTTTTGTAGACTCCTTAGGACTTTTTTTTTTTACATAGATAAGCATGTCATTTGGAAGAAAGAAACCATACTGTCTTGATTGCTATAGCTTTATGATATTCTTTGAAGTCATGTATGCTTTTCCCCTCTTTCATGTAGACTTTATTTTTTATTTATTTATTTATTTATTTATTTATTTTTTAAAGATTTTATTTATTTATTTGGCAGAGAGATACAGAGAGAGAACAAGTAGGCAGAGAGGCAGGCAGAGGGAGAGGGAGAAGCAGGCTCCCCGCCGAGCAGGGAGCCCGATGCGGGGCTCGATCCCGGGACCCTGGGATGATGACCTGAGCTGAAGGCAGCCGCTTAACCGACTGAGCCACCCAGGCGCCCCTAGACTTTATTTTTTAGAGCAGTTTTAGGTTCACAGAAGAACTGAGCAGAAAGTACGGTTCTCATGTATCCCTAGCTGTCCTCCCACCACCAACAGCTTTTCATACTAGCAACATTTCTCACAGGAATGGTACATTTGTTACAATTGATGAACTTATACTGACACATGATCATCACCCAAAGTCCATAGTTTACATTAGAGTTTATTATTGGGGTTGTACATTTTGAGGGGTTTGACAAATGAATAATGACATATATCTATCATATAGTATCATATATAATGGTTTCACTGCGCTAAAAATCCTTTGGGCTTTGTCTCTTCATTCCTGCTGCCTCCCTAACCCCTGGCAACTACTGATCTTTTTACTGTCTTTGTAGTCTTGTCTTTTCCAGAACACTATACAGTTAGAATCAGAGAGTATGTAGCCTTTTCAGATTAGCTTCTTTCACTAGTATTAAGACATTTTTCTGTATCTTTTCATGGCAGGATAACTCATTTCTTTTAGCACTAAATGATATTCCTTTGTGTGGACGTATCACAAGTTATTTATCCATTCCCTACCTACTGAAGGCTATCTTAGTTGTTTCTAAGTTTTGGGAATTATCCATGTGTAGGCTTTATGTAGACATAAATCTTCATAATTTGATAAATACCAAGGAGCATGACTGCTGAATCATATGTTAGAGTATGTTTAACTTGATAAGAAAATGCCAAACTGTCTCCCAAAGTGGTTATACCAATTTACATTCCCACCAGCAGTGATTGAAAGTTCATGTTGCTCCACATCCTTGTCAGCATTTGATGTAGTATTCTGGATTTTGGCCATTATTATAGGTGTGTAGTGGTATCTCATTTTAATTTGCATTTCCCTAATGACATATGATGTGGAGCATCTTTTTATATGCTTGCTTGCTATCTATATATTTTCTTAGGTGAGGTGTCTCTTCAGGTCTTTTGCCTGTTTCTTTCATCAGGTCATTCATTTTTTTATTGATGAGTTATGAGAGTTCTTTATATATTTCGGATAACAGTCATTTACCACATGTCTTTCACAAATATTTTCTCCCAGTTTGTAACATGTCTTCTCATTCTCTTGACATATCTTTACTTTCAAACTGTATGTATCTTTATATTGAAACTGGATTTCTTCTAGACAACATATAGTTGGGTCTTGAAGTCATATATTCATTATGTTCTTTTTCAAAATTATTTTGGCTATTTTAGGCCCTTTGTATTTCCACATAAATTTTGAATCAGTTTTCCAACTATTGTAACTGGCATTGTCTTTAAAATTTCATTTTTTTCAATTATTTGTTTCCATTTAGTAGAAATACAATTGATTTTTTTCTAACTTACCTCCTGAGACCTTGCTAAACTCAGTCTATTAGTTTTTTGTTTGGTTGGTTTTCTGGTATTTTCTGTTAATCATCATGTCATTTACAAATAGGAATAGTTTGATTTCCTTTTTAAAAATATTTATTCCTTTGGAGCTTCTGGGTGGCTCAGTCGTTAAGCATCTGCCTTTGGCTCAGGTCATGATCCCGGGGTCCTGGGATTGGGTCCTGCATTGGGTTCCCTGCTCGGCGGGGAGCCTGCTTCTCCCTCTTCCTCTACCCCTGCTTGTGTTCCCTCTCTCGCTGTGTCTCTCTCTGTCAAATAAATAAATAAAATCTTTAAAAAAAATAAAAATATTTATTCCTTTTATTTTTTTTGTCTTGCCTCATTCTCTCTGTCTGGGTCTTCCAGTAAAATGTTGAATAGATGTGATGACAGCGACATTTTCGGTTTGTTCCTGATCTCAGGGATAAAGTGTTGAATGTTTTACCATTAAGTTTGGTGTGACATGTAGGGTTTTCGTAGCTGCGCTTTATCAGATTAAAGAGATTTCATTCTCTTTTAATATTCTTGAGAGGTTTTTTAAAAATGGATTGATGTTTAATTTTGTCAAATATCTTCCTTGTGCCTATTGAGATGATCGTATGGTTTTTCATTAATTCATTTTTCATTAATTGACTTAAGACTATTAAACCAACTTTGCAGTTCTGGGATAGACCCTAACTGATCATGATTTTTTTTTATACATTGCTGAATTCCATTTGCAAATATTTTGTTGAAAAATTTGGTGTCCATGCTCATGAGGGATATTATTTTACAATTTTCTTTTAATAGTGTTGGCAGGTTTTAGATTAGTTTTATGCTAACCTCATAACAGAAGTTGGAAAGTATTCCTTCTTTATTTTCTGAAGGAGTTTGTATAAGATTGGTACTATTTCTTCCATAATTGCTTGAAAAAATGTATTGGATGGAGTTAACGTGTAGATTTTTGAGAATAAATTAATTTCTTTGATATAGATCTTTTCAGATTTTCTATTTGATTTTTTGTCAGTATTAGTAAGTTGTGTTTTTCAGGAAATTTTTTCATTTCGTCAGAGTTGTTCAGTTTATTGGTATAAAGTTGTTCCTGATATTCCCTTGTTATAGTTTTGATCTCTATAGGATCTTTAGTGATGTCACCTTTTTTATTCTTGATATTGGCATTTTGTATTCTCTAACCTTCTTTCTCCTCCCTACTCCTCAGCAGTCTTGTTTGAGGTTTATCAATTTCTTATGCCTTTTCAAAGAACAAAATTTTGGCTTTGTTAATTTTTTTCTATTCCTTGTCTCTTACTAATTTCGATTTTTGCTTTTATCTGTATTTTCTTCTTTCTATATACTTAGAGCTTACTTTCTTTTTTCTACCTCATTTCTATGGAAACCGATATTATTACTATTAACCCTTCCTTCTTTTCTAATAAAAGCATTTAAGTTATAAAAATTTTCCAAACCCTTGAATTAGCTACATTCCAGACATTTTGATATGTTGTGTTTTTAAATAAACACAATGATGTAAAAACACTACATATCATTATCCATCAGTTCAAAAAGTGGTTGTTCCTTCTTTGTGATTTCATCTTATACCCAAGTGTTAGGGTGTATTTAAAACATTTTTCAGGTGTTTACATCTTTTGTAGATATTTTGATATTGATCTCTAATTAATTCCGTTATGATCAGCTAACATACTTTTAACATTTCAATCTCTTGTAATTTATTTTGGTTCGTTTTATTGCCCAACATATGGTCCATCTTTATGACTTCATATATAATTGAAATATATGTGTTCTGTGGTTGGTTGGTGTAGTATTCTATAAATGAAATTTAGTAAATGTAGTTGATAGTGTCATATAGAGATTCTACATTCTTAATGATTTTTTGCTCTGTAATTTAGTTATGTTGGAACAACTAGGTAGCAATTTGGGGAAAAAAGCCTATGTAACTTATAATTGGACCTTCATATGAAAGTCAGGCTAAGCCCATGCCATAGCGTAGCACATGATCTTGAAAAGGGTTTAGCCTATTCTGTGATGAAGGTGAAATCTTTAGAAATAGCTCGACAGAAACATAGAGTTGGGTATTGGGAAAACTTTAAAATTGTTGCAGTTTATGTCTTCAGCCTCCCAGTCTTTTTTTTTTTTTAAGATTTTATTTATTTATTTGAGAGAGAGAGAATGAGAGATAGAGAGCACGAGAGGGAAGAGGGTCAGAGGGAGAAGCAGACTCCCCGCCGAGCAGGGAGCCCGATGTGGGACTCGATCCCGGGACTCCAGGATCATGACCTGAGCCGAAGGCAGTCGCTTAACCAACTGAGCCACCCAGGCGCCCAGCCTCCCAGTCTTAATGTGACAAAATATGGGTTCTAATTCCTCCTAGACAGAACATCTGAAAGGATAAATTGGAAGAGTTTTGTTTCCAGAGTAGCCCTGCTCCCCCACACCTCTAAATTCAAACCACAAGGATAAGAAAAGAATTTTTTGTCTGTATGCCATATAAAGACCACACAGATTGTAGAAATACACACCAGAATAGAAGTAAGAGGAAATAATAGCAAGTATATGCAGCATAAGAACAGTAAAGTTTTGAGTAACTTTAGAGTTGGGATAATTTAAGATTGCATGTTATGGATTATACTTCCAGGTAAGATACCAGACTCCAGAATAAATTCCAACTGAATCAAATATTTAAAAAAGCAAAAAAAAAAAAGTATTATAAGAAAACATGGGAGAATTCCTTTATAACCTTGGAATCAGGAAAGACTTTCTAACCATAACTCAAAACCCATAAACTCTAAGAGTTATAGGTTAGACCTATAAAAAAATCCATGTCAATACACAAAAACAGAAATTCCCCAAGTAAACAAAAACAAAAGCAAAGCAAAAAGCAAAGCAACATTAACAGGGAAAAACATTTGCAACTTATAACCAACAAAGGGCTAGTTTTCTAATATTTAAGGAGCTTCTAAAGTCAAAAGTACAAGAAACATATATTAGAAATAGAATAAAAAATGGGAATTTTCAGTAGAAGAGTGGGAAAAGAATAAGGTAGTGCATAAAAAAGGAAATGCAAGAGGCTTTTAAATTGTGTGAAAGAAGCTAAGCCTTGTTCATAATTTTAAAAAATGCTAATTAAAATTTCACTGATATATTGTCATTTGCCAGATTGGCAAAAATCCAGGTGATAATATACTCTCTTGGAAAGGCATGGGAAAGCAGGTCTCTCATATTTTGTTGATATTAGTATAGATTGGTACAATCCCCTGTGGAGGGCAGTTTGATTATATTTCAGATGCATATACTTTCAGGCCAGAGGTTTCTCTTCTGGGAATTTATCATTCTTGCATACATGTAAAATGACATATGTACACAATTTTTCAGTCATAGCAATTTTTTTTTGTAAAAGTGAAAGAATGGGAACAGTTTAAATGTCTGCTGGTAGAGTTTATGGTATATCCAAGGCAATGGCATACATAGCTATTACAAAGAGTGTTAAGTACTTTATGTACTGAAATGGAAAGATCTCCAAGATGTATTTTTTTCTGTCCAAGTTTTTATTTAAATTTCAACAGTTAACATACAGTGTAATATTAGTTTCAGGTATAGAATTTAGTGATTCATCACTTACATATAACAGCCAGTGCTCATCACAAGTGCCCTCCTTAATAACCCATCAGCTGTTTAACCCATCCCCCTTGCCCACCTCCCCTCCAGTAACCATTAGTTGGTTCTCTATAGCTAAGAGTCTATTTCTTGGCTTGCCTCTCTTTTTTTTTTCTCCCTATGTTCATTTGTTTTGTTTCTAAAATTCCACATACGAGTGAAATCATATGGTATTTGTCTTCCTCTGACTGACTTATTTCACTTAGCATAATACTCTAGCTCTATCCAGGTTGTGGCAAATGGCAAGATTTCATTCTTTTTGATGGCCAAGTAATATTCCATTGTATGTATATGTGCATATACATTTGGGCTTTTTCCATAATTTGGCTATTGTTGATAGTGCTGCTGTAAACATCAGGGTGCATGTGTTCCTTCGAATCAGTGTTTTTATATCCTTTTGGTAAATACCTAGTAGTGTAATTGCTGGGTTGTAAGGTAGTTCCATTTTTACCTTTTTGAGGAACCTCCATACTGTTTTCCAGAATGGTTGTACCAGTTTGCATTCCTACCAACAGTGTAAGAGGGTTCCCCTTTCTCCATATCCTGACCAACACCTGTTTCCTGTGTTATTAATTTTAACCATTCTGACTGGTGTGAGGTGATATCTCATTGTAGTTTTGATTTCCCTGATGGTAAGTGATGTTGAGCGTCTTTTCATGTGTCTGTTAGGCATGGATGTCTTCTTTGTAAAAATGTCTATTCATGTCTTTTGCCCATTTTTAAATTGTATTATTTGTTTTTTTGGGTGTTGAGTTTGATAAGTTCTTTATGTATTTTGGATACTAACCCTTTATCAGATACGTCATTAGCACATCTTCTCCCATTCTATAGGCTTCCTTTTAGTTTTGTTGATTGTTGCCTTCACCGTGCAGAAGCTTTTTATTTTGATGAAGTCCCAATAGTTTATTTTTGCTTTTGTTTCCTTGCCTCTGGAAATATATCTAGAAAGAAGTTGCTATGGCTGATGTCAAAGAGGTTACTCCCTGTGTTCTCCTCTAGAATTTTGATACATTCCTATCTCACAATTATGTCTTTAATCTGTTTTGAATTTGTTTTTGTGTATCGTGTGAGAAAGTGGTCCAGTTTCATTCTTTTGCATGTTGCTGTTCAGTTATTCCAACACCATTTGTTGAAGAAACTGTCTAAGAAGTATTTTTAAGTGAAAAGACAAGTGCAGACAGCGGTTCTGATATGCTACAATCTGTGTTAAAGAAGGCGGTCAAAGGCTTATATACTTGGTTATAACCTTGCTTGCATATGCATAAACAAACTCTAGAAGGGTACACATGAAACTACTAACAGTGAATTCTTGTGGTCATTGGGGAGCATGAAACCTGGGTAGTTGGGTCATAGGAGTGGGATGAAGTTTTTTTCAGTGAATAACTTTTTTGATTTTTGAATTATGTAAATATTTTGCCTGTTCAAATAATTAGACAAAAGGAAAAAGGAAAAATTGAATTAGGTTGGCTATTAGTGAAAAATGCCAGCTAGATAAACAAAGACACTTCCTTCTTTTTGTCTTTCTTTTTCTTTATCTTTGTATGTTAGTGTAGGAAGTGGCAGAATACTGAGACAAATAGCGAGAAATGAGCAAGACTTAAAACAGTAAAAATGGGCCAAATTATCTTAGGGATTGTGCAGACTAAGTATAGAAAAACTTGAGATATACTAAATTATGGATTCATTTCTCTATCGGATAGCTAAATTGAGTTTGTGTTGGTAGATGAAAGACAAGGAATATTAACATGAATTATTTATTAGATATAAGTGCCTGTTCTTACTAAGTATGCTGTTACTGCTCAGGGGTCTGTGGAGAAGAATGTTTCATTTTCCAGAATATAAATTAGATTTTTTTTTTTGCACTTTTGCATTTCCATTTTATGTATGATTTGTGATAAAACCTTTTTCTTTGCCAAAGGAGACTTTCCTTTTGATGGGTATATGAAAGACATTTGGATTATTTAAAATATGGGTGTTATTTTTGTTCCTTTTAAATACATTGTAAAAAAAAGTTCAAATTGTATAAAATAGAGTACAATGGGAGATGAATCTCCTTTTCTTGTAGATTCTTCCTTCTTTCTTTTTAGAGTTTCTTAAATGGGCATTAAACAGTTGGACCGTCTTTCTTATTTATTTTCTATCTGAAACTCTTTAGAGAGAGGTCTTTTAGTAATGTTCAGATTTCCTAGGTTGCAGTATTTATGAAACCTTAGGATCTGGACCTTTTACTACAAACTCTAAATATTTGGGGATTTCCCTAGATATCTTATTGTTGATGATCTCTCATTTAATTTTGTTTTGGTCAGAGAACATACTTTGTATGAATACACCCTTCTTAAATTTATTGAGATTTGTTCTAAGGCCCAGCACAGAGTCTAACTTGGTGAATATTCCATGTGCATTTGAAAAGAATTTATAATTTGCCATTGTTGAATGTAGTGTTCTATACATGTAAATTAGGATGATTAAGCTGATAGTGTTATTAAAATCTTCTATATCCTTACTTATATATATTTTTTGACCTTGTTTTTCTTTCAATTGCTGAGAGATAAGTGTTAAAATCCTCAACTAAGATTATGGATTTGTCTTTTTCTCCTTTTATTTTTGACAATTTTTGCTTCCGGTATCTTAAAGCTCCATTATTAGGTACATACAGATGTCTTCAAGAAGAATTGATTCTTATACATCGCTATGACATGACCCTCCTTATCCCTGGTAATATTCCTTGATTTGAAGTCTCTTTTGTCTGAGATATTAATATAACCATACCAACAATTTTTGGTAATTTCCTTTCAAACTATCTGTTTGAAATTTGATCAAAACCAAAAAGTTTAAAGAGAATCTCTTGCAAAGCACCAAAAGTGAATCTTGATTTTTTTATCCAGTTTGAGAGTCTCATTCAGTTGAAGTGTTTAATCCATTTACATTTTGCGTGACTACTGATATAGTCATTTTCTGGTTTTTGTTGTTTCTGGTGAGAAGTCAGTTAACATTCTTTTTGTTTCCCAGGATGGAATATATCTTTTTTCTCTGTTTTTGCGATTTTCTTTTTATACTGAATTCTCAGCAATTTGAGTATGATGGGCCTATGTATGGTTTTGTTTGTATTTTTCCTGTTTGGGTTCTTTGAACTTTTTGGATCTATATGTTGTTTTTGGTCAAATTTAGAAAATATTTTTGGCTAGTATTTTGTCAAGTAATTTTTTTTTTTTTGCCCCATCATCTCTCTCTTTTTCTTTTGGGACTTGTGTACACCTGTGTTACTGAGATTCTGTGACTCTTTTTTCCCCAGTTTTTTCCTCTGTGCTTTAGTTTGTTTGCTAATTTCAACATCTGAGTCATCTATGGGTATGCTTCTAGTAACTGATGTTATTTGTTAACTGATTTTCGTCTGTATAAGTCACATTTCCCTGTTTATTTGCATGTCGAGTTATTTTTTATTGTGTAGTGGACATTGTGATTGAGATTTTGTAGAGACTAGTTTCTGTTATCTTCCACTGAAGAAAAAGCAGATGTTAAATTATTGGCAAATTACCTTGTTGTGTTACAGAGGCTTGGTTTAGGTTTTGTTAGGGAAGGTGTATTTTGATTTTGTTATTAGTTCAAGGAAAAATCTCTCAGGCCTGAAATATGGTCTTTACTCCTAAAGCATGTCTCTTTTGGGGTTTCATTGGAATGCCTGAAGTATCTACCAAGCCCCTCTAATTTGGTGGAACTCAAACTCTAGACTCTTCCTTGTGGCAGACAGCTGCTGAAATCTTTGCTTAGGTTCTTTCTGGTGAAATTTTCCTCAGTTCCTTGGAGTCTTATCCCACACAAACATAGTAAGGGCTCAACCATGTATCAGAGGAGAGTATATGCAGACTTGGGTGTTCTCTACTCTGTGGCTTCCTCTTTCCTGAGATTCCCCCCCCTCCTTTAATTTCTAACCATTCTGGTAGATTCAAACCCAGTCCTTTGATTCTTTGGGCCAGTAATATTTTGATTTTCTGCTTGAGCTGTATCTGCTTTGTGCCCTTTGGGCTATGGGATGTCTTCAGAGGAAAAGCCAGATAAATGTGTGTCTCATACAGTATGATGCCCTTTTTTCAAGGGTTGAATGCCCTCTTGTTTCTTCTTACTTTTGGTTCCTCTTCTGTGCTTTGTTCTCTTTTATGTTTTGTCTAGAATTTATCACTGTCATCAGTAGGAGGATTAGCCTGATATAAAGTAATCCATCAATAGTAGAAGCTGGTGCCTTTTTATCTCAAATAAAAGAATATGTTGTGACAAAATATAAGAAAGCTCCCCCCTTTTTTTTCCTTTGGCTTCTTAATCATTTGTTCCATAAAACTGAAACAATATCTTATTGACTAAAAAATTATATTCATACTCCCCTTTCCCATGAAGTTATCCTTTAGATAAGCAGAACTTTGTATTGATTTTCCATTAATTGCTACAGAATTGGAAAAATTGCTCCCTAAAGTTACTGAAAATGTTAATGTGAACATCTGTAAACAGCTATTTTTTTGTTTGTTTAATAGTCACCTATATGGTACTTAACATGTGCCAGGTACTGGTCTAAGCAGTTTACATGTATTAACTTTCCTCACCACAATTCAGTGAGGTGGATATGATGAATGCTTCCATTTTTCAGATGAGGACACTTAGGAGCAGAGGGGTTAAGCTAGGAAGTGATGGAGCTGGGGTTTGAACTCAGGTGTTCTGGCTTTATTAGAATTTGTACTCCTAGCCACTGTGCTTTGCTACCTCTCCCACTCTATGCTGTGGGTATGTACCTGTTAATATTTGTGAAAAGTTTATAATCTACTTTAGGAACAGGAACATGATGTTGTATTACATAATAGTATTATATAATATACATATGGGAACTTTCTGTTGTGCCAGATACCCAGAAAAGACTCAAACACAACTTTCCCTGTAAATTGCACCTATAAATTCTAGGGAGTGTTCATCATTTTTTTCTTCTGTACTTTTACAACAGAGTATTTACATTTCTATTGAGTAGTTATTTCTTCTGCCTTGTATTGCAGCTGATAGTTTACAGGCTTGACCTTCCTATTAGGTTGTAAGGTCATTGAAGTGGAGATCACACCATCATTTTTGTAGACTTTCTGCCTTGGCATCTAGCCCACAATGAATATAATAGACCATGTTATTTGAAACTGTGATAAAAATATACTTAAAAATTTTTTTAAATTTATATTCAATTTAGTTAACATATACTATATTATTAGTTCCAGGGGTAGAATTTAGTGATTCATCAGTTGCATATAACACCCAGTGCTCATTATATCAAGTGCTCTCCTTAATGCCCATCACCCAATTACCCTATTCCCCTACCCACTTCCCCTAAAAACATACTTCCGTTTGCCACATAATGAATCTTTGTATATCCATGTATGTATATATCTTGTTTATGATAGGAGTATCTTATATTTGTGTTTTACATCCAGCTTTTCAAAGTTCTTTCCTATCTACTGTCTCTTTATGGAAGAAATATGAGCTTAGTATTAAGTATTCATATTAGTAAATATGAATTTACTAATTCATTCAGTAAATATTTTCTGAAAATCTACTATGTACCAGCTATTGTTCTAGTTGATTAGGATATAGCAAAACAAAACAAAATCCCTGCTCCCATGTAGATTTCATTTTTGTGAGGAGGTAAAGATAAAAATAAGTAATATGTCAAGTGGTGATGAAAAAACACAGGATAAAGAGAATATGATGGAGAATAGTACTATTTTAGATGGTGTGATCTGGAAAGACTTTCTGTGAGGAAGTGGCATTTGAGTAGATACCTGAATGAAGTTAAGGAGTAAATTTGTAAATTTTCTTTTTAAAAAATTTTTTTAAATTTTATTTTCCATTTTTTTTAAAGATTACCCATTTATTTAAGAGAGAGTGAGAGAGAGACCATGCATGCACAAATGGGGGGAGGGAGAGGGACAAGCAGACACTGTGCTGAGCGCAGAGCCTCATGTGGGGCTTGATCCCATGACCCTGAGATCGTGACCTGAGGTGAAATCAAGAATTAGTTGCTCAACTGACTGAGCCACGCAGGCACCACTTAAATTTTCATTTTTATAAGAAACTGTTTAATTACTGTCAGCCTTATTTCCATTTTGTTTAAGAGTTTGTGGAAGAGTGGCTTAAGACCACTCAGTGGTTTTTCCTCCCCATTCAGTGGCCTGAGCAGTTGGAGCTGCAGACCAGTCTTCAGTGGCAGACTGAACGCTCCAGTCTTCAGTGGGGAACTGCTAAATAGGCACCAAGGGCATGTGCATGCCTTTAGACCAGTCAGCTACTTCAGGTTGAGTAGTGGTGAGCTCAGGAGCTGGAACAGTCCATTCACCCTGAAATTCCTCCTTGGTCACAGCCTTTTTAGGAGCAGCCTGCTCTTTTTTTTTCAATCTCTTCAGAATCTCTGTAGAAGTAGAGATCAGCCATGACCTCCCATGGGTGTTCATGGGAGATGGTGCCATGCATGTGCAGAACTTCCTGGACCAACATCTACCACATCAGACCCAGAAGAGTTCCACGCAGAGGGAGTAGCAAAGACAAAAGCCTTTAAGTTGGGAAAAACAGCAAGAAGGGTATATTGGAAGTGCTAGAAAAATGAGATGGAAAGGTAGTGGGGGTAGTGTGTGTGAGGCAGATTATGAAGGGCCTTTTAAAATATGGTAAGGACTTTGGGTTTTATTCTAAGTTTGATGGAACAAAATGTTCATTGGAACATTTTCAGCAGAGTCACATCTGAATTGTGTTTAACAGGTTCAGTCTAGATGCTATGTACAGAATAGGATGCATAGGGAGCAGGAGTAGAATCGGAGACCAGTTATGAGGCTGTTGAAGTAATCTAGACCAGAGATGTTGGCTGTTTAAATTAGGATTGAGGCAGTGGAAGTGATGATGTGTGATGTGTTCAGATTTGGATATATTTGAAGATAGAGCCAGAACCAAGAGAACCTGCTGAAGAATTTTTTTAGGGTATGAGAAAAAATAAAGGAGTTGGAAATTATTTCCATGTTTTTGGTCTGAGTGACATGGTAAATGTTAGTACCATTTACTGAAATGGGAAACGTTGACAGAAGGGGCCAACTGAAACAAGCTATGTATCACTGCCCTTATTTTTATATGAGGAAACTGAGGAATAAAGAGTTTTGATAAACTTTGGGCTAGAATCCTTGTTGCCTTTTTGCTAGCCCCAAATTTCTTCAAATAAGTGTCTCAGTATGTTTTATTATTAGTTTTACTTGTATGATGATAACTCATGTTCATTTTAAAATTCTTTGAAAAGAAGAGCCTGAACAAGGGTGTTTTAAAAGCCTTTGAGAAATTACATATTTTCTAGGATGGTAATGGTCAAAGAGCCTAGCGCCTTGTAGATATTGAGTAATTGTTTGCTAGGTTCAGTCTCATCTTCAACTTTGACATTTTAAAAGCATGTATCTGTCTTGTAGTTAAGATAACTTGCATGAATTGAAAATTGCAGTTTGTCTTTCAGAAGGTAGTGGTTAAGACTAGGAATCATAAGATCTAGGTTTGGAGTCTTGGTCTGCCCTTTACTTTTAGTTAATCACTCTACCGTTCTCATCCTTAGTTTTCTCATCTGTGAAATTGGAATGATACCTACTCATCTCACATAATTACTATGAAGATAAATTGAGATCATGTATGCTTAACAGTGCTAGCATACAGTGCCTATCAAATATGCATTTAAAGTTTATGGAGTGTTTTTTTATTCATTTGAGAGAGAGAGAGCACCATGAGCAGGGAGGAGGGTCAGAGGAAGAGGGAGAAGGAGAAGCAGACTCTCTGCTGAGCAGGGTGCCCAATGTGGTGTTCGATCCCAGGACCTCAGGATCATGACCTGAGCCAAAGGCAGCCACTGTACTGACTTAGCCACTCAGGTGCCCCAAAGTTTATGGAGTTTGAATTGCAATAAAGCTACCATGAGATATTCACAGATTTGAAAGAAATTTGTAGTGGAGAAAGTTTGTGGGAAAATTCTGTAATTTTTTTTAAAGATTTTATTTATTAGAGAGAAAGTACGTGCATGTGCGCATGAGTGGGGTGGGGAGCAGAGGGACAAGCAGATTCCCCTCTGAGCAAGGAGCCTGACATGGGGTTTGATCCCAGGACCCTGAGATTATGACCTGAGCTGAATGAAGTCAGACGCTTAACCAACTGACCCACCCAGGCACCCCAGAAAATTCTGTACTTAAACACGTTAATTTTTCCAAAATTATTATGTATATTAACATGTTACAAAGAATATTTTACTGAAGATAAATGTTTGTGTTTACAGGTATTGGTTTGCCTTGAAAAAGGGTTATCATGTGGCTTTCAAAAATAGCAGCAAAACTAATAACTTTATGGAAGAACAAATTGATCCACATAAAGAAGTTATAGATAGAATGACTGATTTGAGCATGCTCAGGCTATTTGAGACCTACCTGGAAGGCTGCCCACAACTTGTTTTGCAGCTCTACACCTTTCTGGAACATGGTCAAGCAAATTTCAGTCAGTGTAAGTCTTTCATAACACCCTGTGTTAAATGGATGCTCTGAGATCTTTTTTTTTTCTTCAATATTTTTTTGTGGGCGGGGAGGGGAAAAAGGGAGAGGGAGAAAGAGAATCTTTAAGCAGGCTCCATGCCCAGTACGGAGCCCAACATGGGGCTTGATCTCACAACCCTGAGATCATGACCTGAATCGAAATCAAGAGTTAGATGCTTAACTGACTGAGCCAGCCAGGAGCCCCTCAACTACATAACTCTTTAAAAGGTTTTGGAAGTTTTCTTACAGTTTTTTACTTTTTAGAATTATTCATTTTTTTGAAAAGAAGTATATTGTGGAAATATCAAAAAGTATATGAAGATATATTGTCTCCCTCTCCCTTCTTCCCATTTCTTCTTTTGTCTGCTCAGAAAGGAAACTATTATTGTTAGTTTTTTGATGATTCTTTCAGAAAATGTTTTTAAAAATCTATATTCTTTTTTCCTCTTTTTTCTTTTACAGAAATGATAACATAAAAATTGTCTTTGCTTTTTACACTTAACAGTATATCTTGGAGATCTATCCATATCAATACAGAAATAACTCTCTCATTCATTTTTATTATCTGCATAGTATTACAAGTTATGTATGTACCATGATTTATTTAACAAGCCCTATATTTATGTTAATTTAGGTTGTTTCTAATATTTTACTCTTGTAAAAAAATGCTGCAATGAGTAATCTTATGCAGGAATCATTTTGCATGTGTGAAGTATATCCATAGGGTAAATTCCCAGAATTGGAATCATTGGATGAAAGTGCAAACACCACAAAATTGTGAAAATTTTGTAAGTTGGCCAATATATTCCTCCTCTCTAGCAGATTTCCTCATCAAGGTAAAATGTTCATTTTTAAAGGACAATTGGTGTTTTCATTAAAAAAACCTTTTTAGGTATTTAATTTGAGATGTTAAAAAAACCCATTTGCTAAATAATAGCCCCAGTTTTCATTAATGACTCTGGTTCTGTGTATACTTGGATTCATCTCAGAGGAACAGATTATCATTTTCCCTGGAGTTCCTTCTATGTTAGAGTCACCTGTGAGATCAGTTCATTCCCTCAAACAGTCTTCTTGTTTCCAATTTCCCATAAACCTCTAGACTGTGGTCCCTTCTAATATTTTTACCTTTACT
This sequence comes from Eumetopias jubatus, assembly GCF_037043125.1. Taxonomy (NCBI): domain Eukaryota; kingdom Metazoa; phylum Chordata; class Mammalia; order Carnivora; family Otariidae; genus Eumetopias; species Eumetopias jubatus. The sequence continues at coordinate 168,920,340 of NW_028274810.1, read as the reverse complement.
TTGATTGTTAGTAATACATCAAAGAGAATATACTTATGAGACTTTGTATTCCTTGTGATTCAAAGAATTTGTGGGTTTGTGCTTAAAAGTTCTATATCATATAGTTCTTGAAGCTAGAAGTTCGACATTTAGAGCTTACAGCCTGTATTATGGTAGATTTTCTGATGATTCCAAGTAGTACACAGCATCCATACCAGCAGTGGGATCCAGTAACAGCTCTCTTTATGTTAGTGTTCTATCCTCCATCCTTTAGTTTCTTCTTGAAGTAAGAAGTTGAGATGTTAGTTAAAAATAGCAAAAAATGAGAAATCTAATTATAGACTGTTAGTATAAAAATGATGTAGCCACTAGAAATAGTATTTATAAATAAATTTTAATGACATAGAAAAGTAATTCTAAAATAAAATTCAGGCAAAAAATTTATGAAATTTTCTATCATACTTTTTTTTTCTTAAAACAAGCTCTGGTCAGTTTTATTAAAGAAAAATTTTGTGTGATTTACTGTTCACCAGTCTGTTCTGGCATGCTTCTAATGATATCAGAATCACCTGGATCAGTTATAGCTAGTGTCATACTCTATAGTATTTCCCACATGCTGTGCCCAATTCAATATTATTGCCACTGTAGTGATGGACACCAGTTTTGGACAACATGGTGTAGTATTCCTATTTTAGATCTCCTCAAGGCTGGGCAGTTGGCGAGGATGACCAGTTTCGCTTTGCGTGTCTGATCATTTTCAGAGGAGACTTGTACCCCAGCACATATTTTCCACTTTTCATAGTGAGTTGGAACCTAGAGTTGATTGACTCCAGCGACTTTTTCATCTTCTTTGTGGCCACCATCTTTTTGCCTTAGATGTGGGACGGTCCCAACCAAAAGCAGCTACCAAAATGGCCAGGAGAGAGAAAGGAAAGAGTTCCCACAATGCAAAGCTCTTGATTGCCAAATTTTCTATCATACTTTTAAGGATACAGAGAAATTATATAGGAATGGAAGAAAACATGCAAAACGTCAACTGTGGCTGCTTCTTGGTAGTAGGATTATGAATGATTTTATTTCATCTTTAAACTTTCCTGAATTTAAAAATTTTCTGTGGTACTCATATATTGTTTTGACAATCAGGAAGAATAAAATGTACAAAAAATCAGGTTATATATAGAAGTACTTCAGAAGACTGAACATATTCTTTTATCTTTGCACTTTCCTGAAATTATACTAAAAAGGGGAGTGAAGGAGTAAAAACCGTATAAATCCACAAGGACAAAGAGAATGTAAAGTAGAATAGCAGATTAGAATATCAACAAATGTTTAGAAGATGGAAAGCAGATGGAAAACAGATTATTTAAATAAACTTTACCACTGAAAGTCTAAATTATTTGAATTAATCCTCTCTCTGAAAATATGTAAAACAATTGGTTATTTTTGAAAGTCTTCATAAAACCATAAAACAGTCTGATATGAGAGGCCAAAATATACTTGAAAGTGGGAACACAGGGTTAAATAAGATTCCGAAGGCATTTATCCCTGGAGGGTTTTTTGTTTGTTTGTTTGTTTGTTTTGCTTTTTAACCAAACCTGTAAGTAGCAGATTCAGTTTTGATAGCTTCCAGTGTGTGGACTGAAGACAAAACTCAATCCTCATAAGGAAGGGACGTCTGATAGAAAGTTCTAATCTGTAGAAATGTTACCCCAAAAGGTACCCTCCTCAGGGCAAAAGTATCTACTTTCAAGAGATAGCAAGGAATATTGCCTTGCTGCTGAGTAGAGCAGGGAAGCATAACAATATAACAATTTTGCAATCAAAATTCTCATCTTTAGTCCAAAAAACAAAAAAACCCAAAAACAAACTAATAAAAGCCAAGCTATGAATATAGTTTAAAGTGGTCCCAGACTGATAATGACCCTAGCCATCTTGCACGAACAAGTGTAAATCCTCCCTGGAGGAATTCACTTACTCTTGGGCCTCAGGTAGTTTTCACAGATAGTTTTCCAAGGAAAATGAATGGCTTACAGTAATTTATAGCACCAAAAGAAATAAGGCATCATGAGTAAGAACAGCAGAAATAGAAAAAAACTTATTAAGCCCTTAGATATTGGAAATTAACAGTTGCAAAGTATAAGACATACATCCTATTGTGTTGAAAGAGGTAAATGAACTGAAAAATATAGGAAACTATAAAAAATGAATTGTGTATTTGAAAAAGAAAAGAGTAGAATTTATGAGAATTAAAAAATTTAAGAATTGAAATTAAAAACTTAGCAGATAAGACATAACTGTATAGACAGTGATTCAATGCCAGATCAGAAGAAATTATTCAGATTATACTTTATAGAGACAAAGAGATAGAAAATGTGAAAGGGATATTAAGAGACATGGAAGGTGGGATGAGAAGGTTTAATATACATCTGAGCAGAGTCTGTGAAGGAGAGGAGAGAAAGAATGGAACAGAGGTAATTTTGAAAAGTTAATGGCTGAAAAAATTTCAGAAATGATGAGAGTCACCTACCCACAGATTCAGGAAGCCCTTCATCTGACAAACAACTAAGTAAAAGAAATCCATGACTTAGCATATCACTACTAAAGGAAATTTCAAAGAATATACTTCATGCAGGACAGAGGTGTTCTGAGATGCAAGAAGGAATAAAGAGGAAAGAAAATAGTAAATACGTGAGTAAATCTAAATGAAGACTGTAAAATAAAAATAATACTATGTAGTTAAGAAAAAAATAGAAGGAAAGTATAAGAGAGTGATGACATGTAAGTCTGGTAGGAGATAATGGAGTTAAAGTGTTTTAAATTCCTTGTGTAGTCCAGAAAAAAGGTAAAGGAAAGGTGGATCTGGGTTATTTGAAGTGTAAAACTAAAACATTTAGAGAGACCGTATTTAAGAAAAAAAATATAATATGAAAACAAATTAGATACTGTGTTAGTCTGTGTAGGCTGCTATAATAGAATTCTACGGCTTAACCATCAGAAATGTATTTTCTTCAAGTTCTGGGGATGGGAAGTCTAAGATCAAGGTGCCAGCAGAGTTGGTTTCCGGTGAGGGTTCTCTCTTTGGGTTGCAGATGGCCATCTTATTGCTGTGTCCTCACATGGCCTTTCCTCTCTGTATGGAGAAAGATCTCTGGTGTCTCTTCCTCTTATAAGGACATCAGTCCTATCAGACTTGGGCCCTGCCCTTATGACCTTATTTAACCTTAAAAACCTCTTTAAGGCACTATTTCAAAATAGAGCATTAAGGGTTAGGGCTTCATCATATGAATTTTGGGGGAATACAGTTCAGTCCATAAAAGGTAGGAAAGAAAACATTTAAAAAAAATACAGATAGCTGACAAATGCCACAAATTTCACAAGAGGAAGAAAAGCAATATATTTTTTATTATTTTGATACTCTAATATTTTTGGCTGCATACTCTGATTGACTTGATAATTTTTAATTTTGTAGAGAGAATAGAAAAATTCAATGTTTTTTAGCATAGTTGATTGAAATTTGTTTTTTATTTTAACTTAGAAAAGTTTCAACTTCACAAATTATTAATAATATGTATATTTTTTGGATTGTTAAGTCTGGAAAAACACTGGCAGTTTTTTTACTGATGTGCTACAAAATCAGAATATATCACATTTTTTTTCATGAAGTAACTAATTTTCAATACTGTTTGAACTGACAACACTAGTTTATTATTGATGTCTCATTTAGTAAATATTGGTAGTCTTAGGTTTTCTTCACTGGTGTCAGTAATATCAACTCAGAAAATAATAATCTGTATATGCATAATTTGACAAGGTCATTTCAGACTGAGAGAAATACGTAAGCAAAGATACGGTTGTAAAGACAAGGAATTTAGTTTGGATAGAGTGTGATTTAATGTTAGGTTAGCTAAATGATCAGAAAAATATATTAGAGCAGGTAGATTAGTAAGAAATGGGAACTAATCATGTCAACTGGATAAGGCTAGACCATTATGCCTAATGTTAAGTAATCAAAGGCTAGACCATTATGCCTAATGTTAAGTAATCAAAGGCCTGTTGATGGCAATACAGTGAAGTATCTTTTTTTTTAGATTTTATTTATTTGACAGAGAGAGACACAGTGACAGAGGAAACACAGCAGGGGAGTGGGGGAGGGAGAAGCAGGCTTCCTGCAGGGCAGGGAGCTGACGCAGGGCTGGATCCCAGGACCCTGGGATCATGACCTGAGCTGAAGGCAGACGCTTAAGGTGCCCTGTGAAGTGTTAATATCAGGCAAACTGCCTGAGAATCTTAGCTCTGTCACTTAGTAAGATTTTAATTATTTAAACAAATCTTATAAACATATTTCTCAAAACTAAACTAAATGTGTTCTCGACTCAGTTTCCCTTAGGTCTTCAAAATGACCACAGCCACTTCAATACACCAAGGGAAAATAGAGAGTAAGTAGGAGTAGAGACAGGGCGTTTAATCAACTGCAGTTAAAATGTCTTATTTTCCCAAATCTTATAAAAATATATGACAGAGTGAACACATTGCTAGAGCTTTGCTAGGCTTGGAAGGACCTGGGCAGGTGTGAGTCCCTGAAATTTAAGCTTCATTACTTTTTTTATAAACCCATCTATGAAGTAAAACATTAACATAAAACTTTGATATATTAAATATGCATGTTGTGATTTCTAGCAAAACCACCAAAGAATAAAACAGCGTATCACTGAAGGATGTGGGTTATTAGATTGAAAGTGTGAATAAAAATGGCCATACTGAGCCTATCATTATAACATTTGGAGAAGCAAGGATAAAGATAACATTCTATGAGATGTGAGAGAAACTGAATGGCATTGAAATTCTTCATTGTATTACTTGAAATTAGAGCTTAAAGAGTAATGACTTTAAAGTTTCAATGGAAAACATTAAAAAATTTTTTTAAAGGTTTTTATTTATTAGAGAGAGAGTGCATGAGCGGGGTGGAGGGTAGTGGGAGAGGAAAGGGAGAAGCAACAACCCCCCCCCCCCCCATGCTGAGCAGGCAGCCCTATGTGGAGCTCAATCCCAGGACCCTGACCTGAGTGGAAGGCAGACGCTCAACTGACTGAGCCACCCAGGTGCCCCGAAAATATTTTTTTTAAAAGATTTTATTTATTTATTTGACAGAGACACAGTGAGAGAGGGAACACAAGCAGGGGGGAGTGGGAGAGGGAGAAGCTGGCTTCACACCAAGCAGGGAGCCTGATGCGGGGCTCAATCCCAGAACCCTGGGACCATGACCTGAGCTGAAGGCAGATGCTTAACTGCTGAGCCACCCAGGTACCCTCCCAAAACATTTTTCAACTTTTTAAGAAAGATTTTTAAAAAATTAATTAATTTGAGAGAGAGCACGCAGGGGCGGGGGGGCGGGCAGAGGGAGAAGGACAAGCAGACTCCATGCTGAGCATAGAGCCTGACTTGGGGCTTGATCCCAGGACCCTGAGATCTTGACCTGAGCCAAAATCAAGAGTCAGATGCTTAACCAGCTGAGCCACCCAGGCACCCCACATTTTTTAACTTTCAATTCTCTTTCTAGCAAGACTGTATATCAAATGTGAGGGTAGAATAAAGATATTTTGAGACATACATGGTCTCAAAAATTTTTTGCTTAGGTGCAACATCTCTCAGGAATATCTGGAGAATGCTTGATCAAAACATGAGACTAAAGCAAGACTTGAAAACAGGAAACAGGAAGTTAACACCAAAGAGAAGTGACGGGAAGTTCTGGGAAGGCAGAAAGCAAAACTTGAAAACAACCACCTTAGACCAATAGGATCCTATTCTTAGAAAAAAGGAACAGATTAATAGATGTGTATATAGGGAGTTTTACTAATTAATTAATTTGAAGATTTTCCTAAGAAATATTGATAGGGTTATGAAAAACTAAGCAAGTGAAGGAACAATGAACAGTTTTAAAAGAAAGGAAATATATCAGTGTAATACTTGGCTGAGCAGTAAAAAAAAAAATCTTTACTTGTGTAGTTATAATAAGATAAACACCAAATACTGACTTTTACCAAAAATTGTGATGTTACTCTGTTGGGCTAGACAGAGGGAAAGGAAAATGCAAGTAAGGTGTGTATTTATGTGTATATGTGCTAAATTTTCTTCTTTCCAAAGAGGAAATCAAGAAGGAGTATCTAAAGCAGATAAAGTAAAAAATATTTGTTTTATTTATAAATACAACAATAAATGTCAGAATAAAAGTTAGAAGAGTTTTAGTGATTTCTTCTGGGGGCTGTGACTGAGAGGTGAGGAGGGGTAGAGCTTAGTGACATTTAAATTATATGTATTAATTTTTTTTGTTTATTTGTTCAGTTGTTATATATATGTAGTTTTGTAGAAGTTAAAACTAATTAGAGAAAAAAATCATAGGACAATTTAGGGGAAAGCAGTGCTTTAATTAAAATATACTAGAATTAAAGAAGAAAGAAAAAAGTCCAGCTAATTGTATGGTCCAGCATGGAATATTGTAAAACCAGGAGAGTAGACAAAGGCATTTAAAATCATCATAATCTTCTTCAATAGGTCAATTTAAGTAAATTGCTTTTTTATCCTAATATATAGACCTCCAATGAGACTAAGTGGGAAGGAATAGCATTCTGTATTCTGCTTTAAATTCTTTCTAATCCTCTGATGTCTTTGCTTTCGGTTTTATAAATGTTCTCAGCTTTGACGGGCTAATGGCATGCCTTTTCAAAGTAATACTGAACTTCTGTTATTTGTTGGGGGGAGAAAAGGGGTAAAGATATCAAGTCTATAGAAATCTGTAAGTTTTAGAATATATTTATATTTTTGATTCATCATCTGAAGAAATGGGAAATTGAGCTTGTTGATACCTTATACTTACATTAAATTTTCTGTTTAACCTCCCTCTCTTCCTCCCTTCCGTCTTACTGCTGTCCCCCATTATGCTGTGTCTAGGTGAATTAAGTATATATTCAAGGTCAAAGCCAAAGGGACTGGAGAAGCTAGGACTGTAATTGTAAAGGACTTCCAGAGTGTGCAGTTTCCATTATACCAGTTGCACAATAAAATTTGTACAGTGAATTTATTTAAAATCTTATAAAGCAGTCTAATATAGCATTTAAGTACACCAACTTTGAAATCAGGCAGATTTAGCTTCAAATCTCAGCTCTCTGCAACTTGCTAGCTGTGTGACTTAAGTCAAGTAATATGTATATTTTCTAAGCAGCAATTCTTTCATATGTAATATGGGAATATTAATATCTATTTCAAAGGATTAGGTGAGATGAGTATATAAAGTACTTGATGTGTTTTAGGTGTGTATATAGATAAAGATAAAGCATGTATGGCATATAGTAATTTAATATTGCTATTATTATTCTTATAACAGTATATCTATTTTTTATTTTTTATTTTGTAGATGCAGCCATTACGGTCTCTTGCTGTGCTATTTCTTGGTCAACTGTTGATTATCAAGTAGCTTTAAGAAAATCCTTGCCTGATAAAAATCTCCTTAATGGATTCTGTCCCAAATTCACATACCTCTTTTATAAGTTGTTTACATTATTATCTTGGATGCTGAGTGTTGTACTTCTTTTATTCTTAAATGTTAAGATTGCATTATTTCTGTTATTATTTCTTTGGTTTTTAGGGATATTGTGGGCATTTAAAAAGCAAACTCAATTTTGTGCTTCTATAAGTATGGAATTGTTATACAGAGTTGTTGTTGGATTCATTCTTACTTTTACATTTTTTAATATTAAGGGACAGAATACTAAATGTCCAATGTTTTGTTATTATATTGTAAGGGTATTGGCCACAGTGGGGATATTGGTTGTGTTCTGGATTTCCCCAGTCTCTATTTTTAATTCAGACTATTTTATGTCTATCAGTATCGCTGTAGCTCTTACTCTTGTCCTTGGAATTATTTTTCTTATTGTTTATTATGGGACTTTCCACCCAGACAGAAATGAAGAAACAATACCTGATGAAATTGATGGAAAAGCAGTTCAAAGAGATTGTAGAATGAAGTATTTTCTAATGGAATAGCTATTCATTTGTGAGATCTGTTTTCTTATTTTTTTTGTTTCATCAGTTAATAAAGAAAATGTTATGTCTATGTGTTTCTTATTTTTGCCTATTTATTTTTGCTTTTAATTTGAGATCAGTTTTAGTACATTAACTATGAATGTGAGAGAGCATAGTAATACTTTATTATTTAAATTAATTTCTCATTTGGTTTTAAAGATCTTGGGTACTCAAGTACATTTCCCTCTTGCCTAATAGAGTTGCCAGCTTGAGCCTGAATTGGAAGAAATGTTCTGGTTCCCTGAAATTAGAAGCCTGGAATTGAGCTTCCCTTCAACTTTTCCCTCATTCTTTCTTTCTTTCTTTTCTTTTTTTTATTATGTTCAGTTAGCTAGCATATAGTACATCATATGTTTTTGTTGTAGTGTTCAACGATTCATTAGTTGCGTAGAACACCCAGTGCTCATCCCAATACATGCCCTCCTTCACTCCCTCATTTCTGAACTACAACTAATGCTTGTTGTGGAGAACTGCAAAGGGAAAAGAGCAGAACGCTCATTTTTCTTTCCTCTGTGTTGTTGATTCAGTGCATATATTTTGAGTTGGGGGCAGATTGAGTAGAGGAAAAGGGAAAAGAAGGAAAGAGAAAGAAAGCAAAGCATCAAGTTTACCATTTTTAAGTGTACATTTTAACCTAGCATTAACTTACATTCACCTTGTTGTGCATCTCTATAACTTTTTCATCTTGCAAAACTGAGACTCTATACCCATTGAACAACTTCCTATTTCCCTCTCTCCAGCCTCTGGGAACCACAGTTCTATTTTCTGTTTCTATAAATTTGACTACTTTAGATACCTCATATAAGGGGAATCATAGAGTGTTTGTCTTTTTGTGACTGGCTCATTTCACTTAGCATATTGCCATCAGGTTCATCCATGTTGTGGCATGTGACAGGATTTCCTTCTTTTTTAAATGCTGAGCAATACTCTGTTGTATGTATATACCACATTTTCTCTCTTTATCTATCACTGGGTTGCTTCCACCTCTTGGCTATTGTGAATAATGCGATTGTGAACAAGAGTTTGCAAATATTTCTCTGAGATTCTGCTTTCATCTCTTTTGGTTGTATACTCAGAAGTAGGATTGCTGGATCATATAGTAAATTATTTTTAATCTTTTGAGAAAACTCCTTAACTGTTTTTGATAGTGGCTGCACCATTTTACAGTCCCACTAATAGTACGCAAGATTCCAGTTTCTCCACATCCTCACCAACACTTGCTGTAATTTGCATTTTTGAGAGTGCTATCCTAATGGGTGTGAGGTAATATTGCATTATAGTTTTGATTTTCATTTCTCTGTTAGTGATGTTAAGCATCACTAATGATGCTAATGATGTTAGCCATTTGTATATCTTCTTTGGGGAAATGTCTGTATTGATAAGGGGTTATTATCCAGAATGTAGAAAGAATTATAGCTCAATAACAAAATTAAAATAACCTGATTAAAAAATAGGGAAAGGACTTTAAGTAACCAAATCAGATATTAATAATTTCCTGCATTATTCCTTATACTAAGTAGTAAATCTTGGTCCTAGGAGTAAATAGGGAGGACAAGTGGATTAGGCTGAACTCCTGGAAATAATGAAGTTTTTCCATGAAATTCTCATTTCTTTTTCAGTTTCTTACCCTTTCTTTCCCTTGGGTAGGGTCTGAATGAATGAGTTCTCAAACAATAGACTTCTCTAATACCAGGAGGAAAAATTTCCATTTCTACATTTAGTCTTATAACTTAATGTAAAAGTGTTATATAGTTTCAGGATGAAGGGTAAACTTAGTAGATACAATGCATTTCAACTATTAGTGCTATTTGAAAACAATAAATGTTAAGCACTAACTCTGTGCCCAGCACTCTGCTAGGTACTGTTGTGAGTACAAAACAAGTGTATAATGGAGTTCTGTTCCTTGGAAAGGTTACATACTGAAGCATTTATAGAAACTGACCATCTATCTTTCAGAATGTTTACTGTTGGGGCACCTGGGTGGCTCAGATGGTTAAGCGTCTGCCTTCGGCTCAGGTCATGATCCCAGAGTCCTGGGATCGAGTCCCGCATCGGGCTCCCTGCTAGGCGGGGAGCCTGCTTCTCCCTCTGCCTCTCTCTCTCTCTCTCTCTCTCTGACTCTTGTGAATAAATAAATAAACCATATTAAAAAAAAAGAATGTTTACTGTTTGTGATTTTCATTTTATAGTAAATGAAACAAAATATTGAATAACAGAATATATTATATATATATAATATATATATTTTTCTTCTTTTTTAAATTTTATTTTATTGTTATGTTAGTCACCATACATCACATCATTAGTTTTTGATGTAGTGCTCCATGATTCATTGTTTGCGTATAACACCCAGTGCTCCATGCAATATGCACCCTCCTAAATACCCATCACCAGGCTAACCCGTACCCACCCTCCTCCCCTCTAAAACCCTCAGTTTGTTTCTCAGAGTCCATAGTCTCTCCGGTTTCCCCCCTTCATTTTTCCCTTCCTACTATCTTCTTTTTTTTTTTTTTCCTTAAACCTGTAATGTATTATTTGTTTCAGAGGTACAGGTCTGTGATTCATCAGTCTTACACAATTCATAGCGCTCACCATAGCACATACCCTCCCCAATGTCCATCACCTAGCCACCCCATCCCTCCTATACCCCACCACTCCAGCAACCCTCAAATTGTTTCCTGAGATTAAGAGTCTCTTATGGTTTGTCTCCTCTGGTTTCATCTTGTTTCATTTTTACCTCCCTTCCCTATGATCTTATGTCTTGTTTCTCAAATTCCTCATATCAGTGAAATCATATGAGACTTGTCTTTCTCTGATTGACTTATTTCTCTTAGCATAATACCCTCTAGTTCCATCCATGTCGTTGCAAATGGCAAGATTTCGTTTTTTTTTTTTTTGTTGTTGTTGGTTGCATAATATTCCATTGTATATATGTACCACATCTTCTTTATCCATTATCTGTCGATGGACATCTTGGCTCTTTCCATAGTTTGGCTATTGTGGACATTGCTGCTATAAACATCGGGGTGCACATACCCCTTCGGATCCCTATATTTGTATCTTTGCGGTAAATACCCAGTAGTGCAATTGCTGGGTCATAGGGTAGCTCTATTTTCAACTTTTTGAGGAACCTCCATACTGTTTTCCAGAGTGGCTGCACCAGCTTGCATTCCCACCAACAGTGTAGGAGGGTTCCCCTTTCTCCGCATGCTCGCCAACAGATGTCGTTTCCTGACTTGTTAATTTTAGCCATTCTGACTGGTGTGAGGTGGTATCTCATTGAGGTTTTGATTTGGATTTCCCTGATGCTGAGTGATGTTGAACACTTTTTCATGTGTCTTTTGGCCATTTGTATGTCTTCTTTGCAGAAATGTCTGTTCATGTCTTCTGCCCATTTCTTGATTGGATTAGTTGTTCTTTGGGTGTTGAGTTTGATAAGTTCTTTATAGATTTTGGATACTAGCCCTTTATCTGATATGTCATTTGCAAATATCTTCTCCCATTGTGTCATTTGTCTTTTGGTTTTGTTGACTGTTTCCTTTGCTGTGCAAAAAGCTTCTTGATGAAGTCAGAAGGGTTATATTTATAGAGTATATAAACTCAATAAGATGTCTCCTGTGCTACTCTTTGAGAAAGGCAACATGGAAAAACCTTGCAGGAACTAGGGAATCTACAGTTTACTTTGGGCACCTGATCCTTGTAGTGTTAACCCCACTTACTGCATATCTCTCTGTCTCTGCATGTTTGGTGGTATGTGTATATATTTATGGTTAAGAGAGTGAAGATGGGAAAAGAAGTTAGGCTCACTTAGTGGCGCTTTAATCAGAATCTTTGAGTCCTAAAGGACAAAGGCTTTAAGTCAACATGAAAGTGCTTTTCATTCTTTTCTGGAGATTTAAATGTTTATGTGTTATTTCCCTTCAGTATAGAGAATGTCTCAGCATTTTCTGTAGTTTCATGTCTTTATTTTTCCTTCATTCTTGTATTTTTGCTGGATATAAAGTTCTGGGTTGACAGTCCCCCTCCCCCCTTTATGCATTTCAAAGATCATTCCACTAATTTCTGGCCTCCATTGTTTCTGATGAGAAGTTAGTGATTATTGAAGTCATTATCCCCTGTATGTAATTTGTCATTTTTCTCTGGCTTTTTAAAGATTTTACCTAGTGGTTTGTTTGCGGTAGTTTGACTACTATGTTTATGTTTGTACTTTGGGCACCTGATTTTCCTAATTGGGGTTCTCTGAGCTTCTTGAACCAATAAATTTTAGTCTTTCACCATATTTAGAGAGTTTTCAGCCATTATTCTTCACATATTATTCTTCACCTCTTCACATTATTCTTGACATCTTCAATCTACTGTTAAGCTCATCTAATGGTTGGGTGCCTGGGTGCCTCAGTTGGTTAAGGGACTGCCTTTGGCTCAGGTCATGATACTGGAATCCTGGGATCAAGTCCCACATCGGGCTCCCAGCTCAGCGGAGAGCCTGCTTCTCCCTCTGACCCTCTCCCTTCTCATGCTGTTTTTCTCTCTCTCTCTCAAATAAATAAATTAATTAAAATCTTAAAAAAAAGTTTTAAGCTCATCTAATGGCTTTTTAAAAAATTTCAGAGATTTTATGTTTTTGTTCTAGAATTTCCATTTCTTATTGTTTTTATTAATCTGAGATTCTTGCATCCTTTTTATTCATTATGAGCATATTTTACTTTATATCCTTTATTGTAACTACAATAGGTGTTTTAAAATCCTTGTGTGTTAATTTAAATATCTGCATCATCTCAGGTTTGGTCTCCATTGATTGCCTTTTTTCTTGAGCACAGGTCACATTTTCCTATTTCCTCATATGTCTATTAATTTTTTTATTATATCCAGGATGTTATGAATGATGTATTTTAGACTTCTCTTGATCCTGTTTGTTGTTGAGAAGAAATATATATTTTTTTCTTTTAGCAGACTGCTAGCTTGAACTTTGAACTATAAAGTCTTTATTTGTTTAGCCTTCAGTGTGCTGCTTGGATTCTGCCTCCCATATGTATAGTTCAGTGTCAGTCAGAGAATTAGGAAGACTTAATATATGGAATAAGGCTTACTTTCTGTTTCTTTTCTCAGATTTTCACACTCACTTTTCAGCTGCTGTGGTCACTTCATACTCTGTCTTCTGGGCCTTAGCCCTAAGATTGCAGGTTTTCTATGTTTTTGTATTCAGTATGTTGACTGGGGTCTATCCTCACTTAGAGCCATTCTTTCCTACAAATGCTGACCTCTTCAATATCTGCCTGCTTTTTTCCTCTCAAGTGCTTTCAGGTAGTTTTTCCCTATATTTTGTCCAGAGTTTATAGTGGTTATTTTAAGGGCTTTGTGCAGTAGAAGATATAGCCATCTTTTTATTAATCAATAACAGTTTCAATACTTTGTAATATATGCCATTTTTTCTGGGTATTTGCTTAAACATGATGTGTAAATTCCTTTTCTTTAATATTTAATCTTCCTATTTTTACTTGACCCTCACAAAACCCTGGTAATACAGATACTATTTTTTCCCCAATACTCTTTAGCTGGGAAAACCATGCCTTTGGCAACTTACTTGCCAAAAGATCAAATCTCATATTTTCTGACCTCAAATCTAGTTTACTTTGTGTAGAACCATGCTTTTTTTATCTGATGAACAGATTAAGTGACCAGCAGCAGCCTAGAGCTGACACTAAGTTATACATGATTTAAAAATTATTATGAATTATTTATCCAAAACACAATTTTTAAAAAGTCTGGCTTAAATAGTTTTGGGTCTTAGCTCAGGATGTGGATAAGGTTCTGTCACTGAAAGTTTGAATAATTCAATTAATATATATAATGGGAAGTAGCAATTTATGTAATGGAAAAATGGGTAGAAAATAATATACATCCATTAAAGAGCTTGAATATTAAATTCCCCACACAAACCTGGATTGAATATTCAGTTCATTGAACAAACATTTTCCCATTGATTTTATAGACTAGGAACAAATAGGTGGATCCTGGTCAGATGTTTTGGTTAGTCAGCAAGCTCTTAAAATGAACTTTTAATATTCAGTGAATTTACTTTTATTCATTTTTAAAAAAATATTTATTTTCGTGTTTTTTAATTTTATTTTATTATGTTAGTCACAATACATTGTATCATTAATTTTTGATGTAGTGTTCCATGATTCATTGTTTGCCTATAACACCCAGTGCTCCATTCAACACGTGCCCTCCTTAATACCCATCACCTGGCTAACCCAACCCCCCACCCCCACTCCCCTTATTTATTTTTAAGATTTTGTTTATTTGAGAGAGACAGAGAGAGATAGACCAGGAGCAGGAGCAGGGAGGAGAAGGAGAAGCAGACTCCCCGCTGAGCCAGGAGTCTGATGCGGGGCTTGATCCCAGGCCCCTGGGATCATGACCTGAGCCAAAGACAGACGCCTAACTGACTGAGCCACCCAGGCGCCCCTACTTTTATTCATTTTATCCTATGGTTTTCTGTATCATTCAGTCATGGCTTTATAGCACTTTTAAGTCTCCCCAAATAAATATAAGTTTTTCCTAGAGTATTTGTATATAAAAGGCCTTTTGAAATTCAGAAAAAGCATAGGAATAATTATGAACAATATACATAACATTCAGATATACTGTATTAGGGTTCTTATACATATTAGGGAAGATTTCTTATAAGAATTGGCTCACATGGTTATGGAGATTGAAAAGTCTTATGATATGCTATGTGCAAGTTGGAGAACCATGAAAGCCAGTGGTGTAAATCAGTCCAAGTCTGAAGACCTGAGAATTTTGGGGCTAATGGTGTAATTACTGATCTGAATTTGAAAGCTTAAACTCAGAGGTGCCAATGTCTGAGGGCAGGAAAAGATGGATGTCTTAGCTCAAGTAGAGAAATAACAAATTTGCCCTTAATCTGACTTTTTGTTCTATTTAGGCCCAATAGATTGGATGGTACCCACCCACATTGGGGAGGGCATTTTTTTACTCAATTTACCAATGCAAATGCTAATATCTTCAAGAAACATCCTCACAGACACACCAAGAAATAATGTTTTAAGAGCTATCTGGACATCCCTTAGTCCAGTCAAGTTGACACACAAAATTAATTATCACATGCACCTATCTGCATTCACGTTTACTTCAGATATGACTAAAATGCTTCCCTTAGACTAGTGGTTCTCAAATTTACTGTACATCCAGAATCACCTGCAGGATACATTAAAACAGATTGCTGGGCACCATCCACAGTTTCTTTTCACTAGATCTTAGGTGGGGCTTGAAATTTGTATGACTAAGAAGTTCCCAGATGTTGCTGATGCTGTCAGTCTGCCTACATGCTTTGAGAAGCTCTTACTGATTTTCAAAGGCTAGTAATGCTGTTAATAACTAGTTTCAAAATAGCCACTAGAGGGCAATGGAACCATGGACAAACTGGATGTGCTGCTTAATAGGTTCCCTGGTTTATGCTATCAACTACAATATTCCTACAAGCCACGAGAATACCAAAGCCAAATATTAATTTCCTGTATAATATCTTGAGGCCCATTCTCAATTGTAATATAAATCAAAGCTTGTCCTTATGATTGTGGGGGTTGGAGATGTATAATGCAGCTGTAAAGCCCATTTCGTGATCATGATAAAAGTTGGACTTTTGTAAGTGGGCATTTGCACATATACCTAGTAGTCTTTGAGGTTAACAGGAACCGTTTGTGGTTTCCCAAAGAGACTACATTTTGATAATAGGTTTAGTTTGTTATGGAGATAATTCTACACTTAAGTGTTATTTGTTTTAAGACACAACTTTTATTTTATGAAAGTGAGACCTAAAAGTACTTTTTAAAGATATTATAAGCTTAGTAGATTAAGTTTATACTAAACCTCAATTAGTAGAACATAAAGATCCACATGGTGTAGGGGGTTTGTAATTTTTTTCTTCTAGATATGTGGCTTTGATGGTATACAAGGATTAGAGAAAAATCAAAAGATGTAGTTTGCAGGGTTGTTATATTTTCTGTTTGCCTGACCTAGTACAGAACTTGAAAGCTGCCTTTATTGTGGTTATTACTTTTAAAAAATTAATTTTGATAGATAATAGCTGTAGAGTCATAGACATCTTTCTGAGTATCTTGATATCTTGGCTTGAACCAGAAATTGATTTTCATTGTATTGTAGAAATTTTGATTTGAAAGCCCAAAGACCTGAGTTTGTTTCCTTGCTTTGACATTATTACCTATGTGACTGTGATGAATCATTTAATCTCTCCAAGTCTCAATTTCTGTATATGTAGAGTGAGAATTATGCAATAACAACAACTATCTTCCTGGGCTATTGTGAAAAATCATACCATATATGATAGTGTTTTATAGATTGTAACCATTCCTGAAATTTTCTGTTATTTATTTATTACTTTAAAAAAGATTTATTTATTTATTTGACAGAGAGAGACAGAGCGAGAGAGGGAACACAAGCAGGGGGAGCGGGAGAGGGAGAAGCAGGCTTCCCGCTGAGCAGGGAGCCCGATGTGGGGCTCGATCCCAGGACCCTGAGATCATGACCTGAGCCGAAGGCAGTTGCTTAATGACTGAGCCACCCAGGCACCCCTGAAATTTTCTGTTTTTGACATTCTTCCACCAGTATGCAGTATATTTTGAACTTGGTTTTGATGTCATCATACCTTTGTAAATTGCTTCCACATGTACAAAATAGGAATACTCACATAAAAAACCTGGAATTATATCACAAAAAAGTTTAACCCTTTTGCATATAACATCTTAGTTTTTCATTATTTTTTTTCTTGTGTGGTGTTTATTGTTCCTCATATGTAGATAATATCTATAGAGACTGCTAAAAACAACTAATTATTAATGAGATCAGGATTAAGGCTTAAATTGCAAGTCACTTTCTGGCCTTTGGAAATACACATGAACATGTGCATGTAGTGTGTATATATGAACATGCATTTTTCTTTTTAATGGGAGAAGGAGCCAAGTGTCATTACTGGAAAGAAGAAACTTTACAGTACATTTTGAGTAAGTTAGTGCAAACGCTCAGTGGACCAGCTGGTGGGGCATCAGCTTGTAATGGGTTCCACAGCTAGGGTATCGCTAGGTCTCCCCTTTGTGATGATGGCACTGTTTATTCTTCACAGATGCACTCCACTATTGCTTTTTGGTGATAGATGGGACTAAATTAGGAACTTCCTTGGTGCCTGAAGCTGCCTTTGGGGGTAGCATATTGTATTGGTCCAGTCCCTTCTGTTCAGTCATCATAACCTTCCTCTCCAGCCCATTCAACTGCTTGCCATCAATAGGAACACCACTTTCAGATGCCATGGAGTGCACTGCAGGGACTGCATTGGGACTGTGGGCCCTGACAGCCTGCGTGGCCAGCACTCCAACTCTGCAAAGTAACCTTGAAGCCATCAGGCCTATTGCAATGCATTTATATGAATGGTAAGATTTCATTAAATAATTGTTGGTAAGTATTATTTCTCTTAATTTTTTATGGACCACAGAATCTCTTAGCTATGGTTGCTTTAAGATTAAACACTAGTTTTACTTATAGTATTTGTTTCTTGTCTAGTAGTATGTCTTGCTAAGTAGAATATAAGCTTACATAGATCAGGGATTATATTTCTGTGACCCTCAGAGGACTTTGCATAAAGTTTGCAACAGCAGTGTAGTATGTTGCTTTTTCTGATTCCCTGGAAAAACGAATAGAATATGTTTCATTCCACAGAGCACTAGGAAAAGCACCTGATTCCTTTTGGGGGCAATGAATCAAACTATCAGTGTTTACGTCTGAGGGCTGTCTATGCGTTCAGCACTGTGCTAAGAGAGGGCTTGGTAAATATTGGTTGCTTATTGATCGATCACCTCCAGAGAGTGATTTATGTTTTTGTGGTAGTCTATGGATGAAAACTCCTTTTCAAAAATTGTGGGTAAAATAACTTGTTTGCATTTTCCAAGGATATGAAGATTACTGTGGTAGTCTGTCCTTTTGAAAAAAAAATAGCTTTATTGAGGTATAATTCACATATACCTGACCTATTAAAATGTATACAGTTCAATGTTCTTTAGTGTATTCACAACATGTTCAGCCATTACCACAATCAATTTTAGAACATTTTTATCACTTCAAAAAGAAACCCTGTACCTTTATCTATCAATCCTGTGATGGTTAATTTGTATGTTGACTTGGCTGGGCCACACACAGTGCCCAGAAATGTGGTGAAACACTATTATGGATGTTTCTATGAAGGTGTTTTTGGATGATATTAATATTTAAATATATGGACTTTGAGTAAATAGTCCTCTATAACATGGGTGGGCCTCATCCAATCAGTTTCAAGGCCTGTATATAACAAAAGTCTGATGTCCTCTAAGCAGGAAGGACTTCTGGTCTTCAGACTTGAACTACATTATCAGTTTATCTTGGGTCTTCAGCCTGCTAGCCACCCTGCAGATTTTGGACTTACCAGCTTCCACAATTGTGTGAGTCAATTTCTTAAAACAAATCTCTTTCTTTATATATACACATATCCTATTGATTTTGTTTCTCCGGAGAACACTAATACAACCCTCCACTCCCATCTTTCCTTCCACTGCTCCCAGCCCTAGGCAACCACTAATCTACTTTCTGTCTATAGATTTCCCTATTTTGGATTTTCATATGAATGGAGTTATATAGTATGTGGTCTTGTGACTGGCTTCTTTCACTTAACATTGTTTCCAAAGTTTATTTATGTTGTAGCATGTATTAGTACTTCATTTCTTTTTAGGCAAAATAATATTCCATTGTATGAATATATTATATTTTGTTTATCTGGTTGTTCATTAATGGACATTTGGGTTGTTTCCACTATTTAGCTATTATAAATAATGCTGCTATAACCATTTGCACAAGTTTCTGTGTAGACCTGTTTTTGTTTCTCTTAAGTATATACCTGCAGGTGGAATTGCTGGGTCATACGGTAACTTTATGTTTAATTGTTTGAAGAACTGCCATTCTTCACCAAAGTGGCTGCACCATTTTATATTCTTATAAATAGTATATGGGGGTTCCAATTTCTCCACATCTTCACCAACACTTGTTATCTGAGTTTTTGATTCTAGCCACCTAGTTGGGAAGAAATGGTATCTTACGGTTTTGATTTGTATTTCCCTGATGACTAATGATGTTAGGCATCTTTTCATAAACTTATTATTGGCCATTTGCATATCTTCTTGGGAGAAATGTCTATTCAGAAACTTTGCTCATGCTTTTAGTTGGGTTATTTATCTTTTTGTTACTGACTTGTGAGTGTTCTTCATACATTCTAGATTCAAGTCCCTTATCAAATATATGATTTATAAATATTTGTTCCCATTCCATGGGTTATTTTTTTCACTTTCTTGATGGTGTCCTTTGAAGCACAAAAGTTTTAATTTTGATGAAGCATAATTGATCAATTTTTCTTTTACTATTCATGTTTTTGGCATAATATCTGAGAATCTTTTGCCAAATCCAAGGTCATGAATATTTGCCCCTATGTTTTCTCCCAAGAGTTTCATAGTTTTTGTTCCTACATTTAGGTCTTTAATCCATTTTGAATTAATTTTTGTATATGGTGGGAAGAATCCAACTTCATTCTTTTGCATCCAATTGTCCCAGCACTATTTGTTGAAAAGACTATTCTTTCCCCATTGACTGGTCTGGGCACCCTTGTTGAAAATCAGTTGGCCACAGAAGTTTGGGGTTATTTCTGGATTGTCAACTCTATTCTATTGGTCTATATGTCTGTCCTTGTGTCAGGACCACACTGTGGTGATTACTGTTGCTTTGTAGTAAGCTTTGAAATTGGGAGTGAGTTTTGAAATTGGGAAGTGTGAGTCCTTTTAGTTTTTTCTTCTTTTTCAGGATTGTTTTGGCTACTCTGGGTTCTTAGCAATTTTATATAAATTTTAGAATCATCTTGTTAATTTATACAAAGAAGTTGGCTGGGATTCTGATAGGGATTATGTTGAATCTGTAGATTAGTTTGGGGTGTAATACTATCTTAACAGTGTTAAGTCTTTCAGGCCATGAATGTGGGATGTCTTCCCATTTATTTAGATCTCCTTTAATTTCTTTCAACAGGGTTTTATAGTTTTTAGAGTATGAATTTTACACTGCTTTTGTTAAATTTATTCCTAAGTATTTTATTCTTCTTGATACTATTGTGAATTAAATTGTTTTGATTTCATTTTCAGATTTTTTATTGCCAGTGTATAGAAATATAACTAATTTTTGTGTATTGATCTTGTATCTTACAAACTTGTTAAACTCATTTATTAATTGTAATAGATTTTTAGTGGTACCTTAGGATTTTCTTTGTTTTTTTAAAGATTTTATTTATTTGAGAGAGAGAGTAAGAGGGGGAGAGAGAGAGAGAGAGAGAGTGCAAGCGGTGGGGAGAGCAAAGGGAGAAGCAGACTCTCCACTGAACAGGGAGTCTGACACGGGGCTCGATCCCAGGACCCTGAAATCATTACCTGAGCCAAAGGCAGATGCTTAACTGACTGAGCCACCCAGGTGCCCCAGGATTTTCTATATATAAGGGCATATCATCTGCAAGTAGAGATGGTTTTACTCATTCCCTTCCAATCTGGATGTCTTTTATTTCTTTTTCATCTTAATTCTCTTGGCTAGAACTTCCAGTACAGTGTTGAATTAGAAGTGGTGAGAACAGACATCTTTGTCTTGTTCTTCATCTTAGGGGGAGAACTTTCAGCCTTTTATTATAAATTATGATGTTAGCTGTGGGTTTTCATAGATGCTCTTTATCAAGTTGAAGAAATCCCTTTCCATGCCTGGTTTGTTTAACTTTTTTTTATCATGAAGGGGTGATGGATTTTTTTCAAATTCTTTTGAGATGATTTTGTGATTGAGATGATTATTGATGACTTGTTTTTTGTTCTATTGATACTATATATTACATTAATTGATTTTTAGATGCTAAACCAACCTTGAATTCCTGGGATAAATCCACTTGGTCATGGATCTTTCCTTTCTTCTCTCCTGGTACTGCCTTTATCTGTATATTGCTGTGCTTAATGATGTCTTACATTTTTCTGAGGCTGCTTATTTTTCTTCATTCTTTCTCCCCTATGTTCTTTAGTTTACATAATATCCATCAATCTGTCTTCAAGTTTACCAATTCTTTCTTCTGCCAGTTCAAATCTACTGTTGATCCCCTTCTAGTAAATTTTTTTATTTCAGTTATTGCATTTTTTAACTCCAGAATTTCCATTTGATTCTTTTTAAAAACAAGTTTTTTTTTCTTTCTATCTCTTTTTTTATTTTTCTATTTGGTACAACAGTGTCCATATAACTTCCTTTACTTCTTTAAACATGGTTTTCTTTATTTCTGTGAACATATTTATAATGGCTACTTTCAAATATTTTTCTGTTAAATCACACTTCTGGTTGCTCTCACAGGAAGTTTTTGTTGCCTGCTTTTATTTTTTCTGGAGTATGGGTCAGACTTTTCTGTCTCTTTGCATGCTTCTTAATTTTTATTAATATTACTGATATGGTAATTTTTATGGACAATTTACGTAATATATTTTAGTAACTCTGGGCACTGTTCCCCTCATTCTGGGGCTTATTATTGTTACTTGCTTGTTTATTTGTTTAGTGATTGGCTGTATCATTTTAGTGCAGTCTATTCCCTGCTTCCCCCACCCTCCTCCCACCCACCAAGGTAAAGAATCTGATGTTGCTCCTCAGGGAGGCACAGGTTTTAGGTATGCCCACAGTCACTTTGGGATGATAGCAGCAGTGGTAGGGCCCTTTACCACTCTTTCTCTGATCATACTCAGCTGTTAAAACTCTAGTAATTGCTGTCTGGTTGCTCTGTTTTTTTTTTTTTTTTTTTTTTAAAGTCCTAGGGCATAAATTCCTCTACAAATGAATCCAATCAAACTGTGGCTCTTTGGACAGAATAGTTTCTGAGATCAGTGTGATATTTGTTCTGACCCCAGGAGGGTCCCTCCCAGCTGTCTTATTCCCCAGTTCTCTAAACTGCTGACCAGCCCATAGTCTAGTCCTTTTCTTTATTACATACACAAATCTCCTTCCAATTGCCTTTTACCACAGCCTCCACTTTCTTGAGAGTGCTCTTCAGTTAAACTTCTCCAAGCTCTGTTGCAAATGAAATCAATTTCTTTGTGAAGAGATCAGGAGCTATCTGTTTTATAGCTGCTTCTTCCTTAGGCAAAATCTCTGGGCTAGGACTCTGGAGCTAGAAGTAGGAACAATGGCGAGCTAGCTTCTCTATTGGTGACTCCCCACTGTAGGAGCCTCAGTCCCACAAGTGGGAGTTCGGTGGAAGAAGGGAGCTCCCACCTCTTGACTGCACTTACCTAGGACTTATCTCCAGCAATAGGCAGCTGGGGACAAGATGAGAAACACTGAAATCTTGCTGGCTTCTAGGAAGAAAGTTCCTCCCTCTGGGAGAGAACTGGGGAAAGGGGGAGCCACGTGTTCCTAGCTGCAGCAGTCTTGAGTAGAGTGTCTGCCTCACTGTGCTGGGTTTGGGGTGGAAGAAATGGTCTTGATTCAAATACCGCAGACTGTCACAGGAAATTTTTTAGGTTTTGTTGAATAGATGTTTCTTCATTTGCTGTTTACACACAAGACCATTTCCAGAGGCTCTAGTTCCTTGCTTTTTCATAATTCTCTCCAGTTTGACTGGGAGTGAGTCAGTGGAACTCTTTGTGCTGTTATGCCACGTTCATAGCAGTCTGTTGCTCTTGACAACTGTCCACTAACCTGATATTTTGAAGATTCATTCAACTCAAGCCAGTAAGAAAGTCTTTTAATTCATTATGGGAATTCAGGGTCATTCAGGTGCCCATTTATTTTTTTTTATTTTTTTTATTATTATGTTAATCACCATACATTACAGCATTAGTTTTTGATGTAGTGTTTCATGATTCATTATTTGCATATAACACCCAGTGCTACATCAGAATGTGCCCTCTTTAATACCCATCACCAGGCTAACCCATCCTCCCACCCCCCTCCCCTCTAGAACCCTGTTTGTTTTTCAGAGTCCATCGTCTCTCATGGTTCATCTCCCCCTCCGATTCCCCCCCTTCATTCTTCCCCTCCTGCTGCTTCTTTTTTTTTTTTTTTAACATATAATGTATTATTTGTTTCAGAGGTACAGATCTGTGATTCAACAGTCTTGCACAATTCACAGCGCTCACCATAGCACATACCCTCCCCAATGTCTATCACCCAGCCGCCCCATCCCTCCCACCCCCCACCACTCCAGCAACCCTCAGTTTGTTTCCTGAGATTAAGAATTCCTCATATCAGTGAGGTCATATGATACATGTCTGTCTCTGATTGACTTATTTTGCTCAACATAACACTCTCCAGTTCCACCCGTGTTGTTGCAAATGGCAAGATTTCATTCCTTTTGATGGCTGCATAATATTCCATTATATATATATATATATATATATATATATATATATATATATATCACATCTTCTTTATCCATTCATCTGTCGATGGACATCTTTGCTCTTTCCATAGTTTGGCTATTGTGGATATTGCTGCTATAAACATCGGGGTGCACGTACCCCTTCAGATCCCTACATTTATATCTTTGGGGTAAATACCCAGTAGTGCAATTGCTGGATTGAATGGTAGCTCTATTTTCAACTTTTTGAGGAACCTCCTTACTGTTTTCCAGAGTGGCTGCACCATCTTGCATTCCCCCCAACAGCGTAGGAGGGTTCCCCTTTCTCCGCATCCCTGCCAACATCTGTCGTTTCCTGACTTGTTAATTTTAGCCATTCTGACTGGTGTGAGGTGATATCTCATTGAGGTTTTGATTTGGATTTCCCTGATGCCGAGCGATGTTGAACACTTTTTCATGTGTCTGTTGGCCATTTGGATGTCTTCTTTGGAAAAATGTCTGTTCATGTCTTCTGCCCATTTCTTGATTGGATTAGTTGTTCTTTGGGTGTTGAGTTTAAGAAGTTCTTTATAGATTTTGGATACTAGTCAGGCACCCATTTAAATAGAACTCTTTTTTTATATGAAGCTGTCCAGATAATTTCAAATCAGAGATGCTTGGAGACCCAGCTCCTAGTTCAGTTATTTCTAAACACCTTTCCTACGATACAATGGTAACATTTTTTGTCTTTCACAAATAATATTGTATTTAGACACTGACATTTTTAAGTCAGTCTTGGTGACATGGTTTCTTGGGTTTAAGTTTGGAGTAGCTTAACAGCCATTATTTTAAGTTGTCACTCACCTCCTTGTTTATGTTATTAACAGTAGTCAAGCCAGTAGGCTTGGGCAGTGCAGTTATAGAGTAAAATAGAGTTCTGCATTTGTGGTCTTACTCAACTGGTACTTCATGTGGAGTTGTCTGGCTGGTCTAGAGACAAATCTCTGACGTGTTGGCCTGCGTTACTTGTGATTATTTGGGACAGGCAGAGATCCTTCGTTTTCCACTGCTAAGTAGTAATGTGTGAACAAAGAGCAGAAGCCCTTTTTAGCTCTATTGTATGGGAAAGCATAAAATTTCTTTTTTTAAAAGATTTTATTTATTTATTTGAGAGAGAGATCACAAGCAGGGAGAGGGGCAGAGAGAGAGGGAGAAGCAACTCTGTGCTGAGCAGGGAGCCTGATGTGGGACTCGATCCCAGGACCCTGGGATCATGACCTGAGCCAAAGGCAGATGACACTTAACTGTTTGAGCCACCCAGGCACCACAAGGAAAGCATAAAATTTCTATCTCCATCCCAGAAAATACTCAAATATCTTTTTATTGTATGTATCATTCTCTCTATAAAGGAAGAAATACTTTACCTACATAGAAAGCAAACCTGAGTCATTAACAGACAAGGCAAAATTTAAAATGCTTAGAGATAATTATAACAAATTTGTAATAGTAGAAGACAGAATTCTTACATTTTATTTTATTTATCAAGCTAATCACTCAGATCTGATTTTTTGGCATCTTTTACTAGGTTTAGACAATCTAATGTCAAGAAAATGTCTTACTCTTGGTTATAATATACAAATGGTTATAATATACAAATGTGTATATTATAACACATTCACATTGTTATGTGGTTATAATATACAAATGTGTGCTTTCATTATATACCTTATTCCCTTCCCTGTTCATGGTTGGTACATTTGGCCTATATAGGGACTTCAGGAAATCTTTAGAGTTAAAAGTCTTTCCAGTTTTCAGTTAAAATGAGTTTGTGGTTTTGCCAGAATTGTCTTGTTGTTTTCTTTTTCACAATGAAGAATATAAACTTTTATCATGGAATTTTTCATACAACTCAGGTCCATGCACTATATAGCTGAATTGTGCTACACTGGCCCAGGTATACTAGGCCTTATTAATAGGACTCACTTCTTCAGGAAATAACAGCTATTTAAAAGGGGGATGGAAGACAAGGAAGGGAGGAAAAGAAGGAGAAAAGAGCAGTTCTTCTAAGGACATAGTTCAGGCATGGGATATATGCAGATGAATTTTTTCCCTTTTTATTGTGAAGAATTTTGAAAATCAACTGACAGCATGTATCATTCTTGATCTTGTCATTTTATTTATTTATTTATTTATTTATTTATTTATTTATTTATTTAGGGAGAGCGGTGGGGGAGGGCAGAGGGAGAGGGAGAGAGAATCTGAAGCAGGCTCCATGCCCCCATGCCCAGTGAAGAGCCCAACGTGGGGCTTGACCTCACAACCCTGAGATCATGACCTGAGCCAAAATCAAGAGTCAGATGCTTAACTGACGGAACCATCCAGGCACGCTTTGACCTTGTCCTTTTAATCTATCAGTAAATAGAAAACAAATGTGTTTCTTTTTCCTTTAAGGTATGGTCACAACATCTTGCAAAAGCATTTTCAGTAAATTAAAGATAATAAGTTATTTTTTCCCTCTGTTTTGATTACTGTCATTGTGTAGAAGGACAGCATTCCATGGAGTTGTTTTAATTACCCTGTTGGTATGCACCATGACATCTGGTGACATTGGTGAGCTCACCTGATGGACCACAAAGAACCCTGATTTATGAACCTATAATTGGGTTTCCGATAAACATTTGTCAAAATAATGTATTAGTTCAAACCAAAGACTTCTTTATTTATTCATATAAAAGAGCACTTAACTTTCAACAAAGAATTGCCTATCATCAAAAACACTCTATAAATGAATCAAATTTATGAAGACACGGTTCTAGAGGGTGACCGCTCACAGACTACTTATTTTAACTCTTTAGAGGACTTAGTGTTCTAGCTTGCTTGTTTTCACCATGTTCTTTCATATTTTTACTTTCAAATAATGTGTATTTTAATATTCACTTAAGGTACTTGTTACAGAATGAATACAGTGACTTTTAAAAAATATTTATTCAGTTGTGAAACTAATATATCTGTAGCTGGTATCATATTACAGTTATTTCAAATCCTGTTACAACAACATATTTTTATCTGTTCTAATTCAGTGTACTTCTAAGTAAGAATGAAATGTATACGGCCCTCAAACTAGTTTGTAAATTGCTAAGGCTTCTGATGAGGAAATGATTACTGATCTTTATTTTAAATATTTTAGCTGTTTTACTTATTTATTCATTAACAGATTAGTGTGTTTCTGTTGAAAATTCACATTGATAAGTAAGATATGTAATTTATATAGCATGTATCCCTTGGAAACTTCACTTTGTAGAGTACGTTGTTATTAAGTACCATGTGAAGCATTATTTTAATGTTTAATAGTTACTATCTTCTTTTTATTGTAGTATAATATACATAACATAAAATCTACCATTTTGACCAGCTTTTTTAAAATTTTTATTTTAATTCCAGTTAGTTACCATACAGTATTATTATTAGTTTCAGGTGTACAATATAGTGATTCAACAATTCCATAGATCACCCAGTGCTCATCGCAAGTTCATTCCTTAATCCCATCACCTATTTAACCCATTCCCCCCAACCACCTCCCCTCTGGTAACCACCAGTTTGTTCTCTGGGGTAACAATGTTTCTTGATTTGCCTCTCTGTCTCTTTTATTTTCCCTCTGCTTGTTTGTTTTGTTTCTTAAATTCCATGTATGAGTGAGATCATATGATATTTGTCTTTCTCTGACTATTTCACTTAGCATTATACTCTTTATCCCATCCATGTCATTGCAAATTGCAAGATTCCATCCCTTTTCTATGACTGAATAATATTCTATTGTATATATATATGTGTGTGTCTATATACACACACATACCACATCTTCCTTATCCATTCATATATTGATGGACTTGTGGGCTGCTTCCATAATTTGGCTATTGTAAATAATGTCGCAGTAAGCATAAGGGTGCACATAGTCCTTTCAATTAGTGTTTTTTTTTTTTTAAAGATTTTATTGCTTTATTTGACAGAGAGAGACACAGTGAGAGAGGGAACACAAGTAGGGGGGTTGGGAGAGGGAGAAGCAGGCTTCTTGCTGATCAGAGAGACTGATGTGGGGCTCGATCCCAGTACCCTGGGATCATGACCTGAGCCGAAGGCAGATGCTTAACGACTGAGCTACCCAGGCACCCCTCAATTAGTGTTTTTGTAAGTTTCAGGTAAATACCCAGTAGTATGATTACTGGATCATAGGGTAGTTCTAGTTTTATCTTTTTGAGGAATCTCAATACTGTTTTCCACAGTGACTACACCAGTTTGCATTCCCACCAGCAGGGCAAGAGAGTTCCTTTTACTCCACATCCTCACCAACACTTGTTTCTTGTGGCTTTGATTTTAGCAGTTCTGACAGGTGTGAAGTTGTATCTCATTGTGGTTTTGATTTGTGTTTCCCTGATGGTGTGTGATGTTGAGCATCTTCTCATGTGTCTGTTGGCCATTTGTATGTCTTTGGAGAAATGTCTGTTTATGTCTTCTGCCTATTTTTAATTGGATTGTTTTTGGGGTTTTGAGCTCTATCAGTTCTTTGTATATTTTAGATATAAATATTGGGTATGTCATTTGCAAATATTTTCTCCCATTCAGTAGGTTGCCTTTTGCTTTTGTTGTTTCCTTTACTGTGCAGACACTTTTTATTTTGATGTAGTTTATTTTTGCTTTTATTTCCCTTGCCTCAGGAGACATAGCTAGAAAAATTTTGCTACAGCTGGTGTCAGAGAAATTATTGCCTGTATTCTCTTAGGATTTTTATGGTTTCAGGTGGCACATTTATATCTTTAATCCATTTTGAACTTATTTTTGTGTATGGGTAAGAAAGTGGTCTGCTTTCATTCTTTGGCATGTGGCTGTCTAGTTTTCCCAACACCATTTGTTGAAGAGACTTTTTCTCATTGCATATTCTTTCTTCCTTGTTGAAAATTAATTGACCTTATACTTGTGGGTTTATTTCTGGGTTTTCTATTGTGTTCTATTAATCTGTGTGTCTGTCCTTAGACCAGTGCCATATTATTTTGATTACCACAGCTTCCTAGTATATCTTGACGTCTGGAATTGTGATACCTCTAGGTTTATTTTTCTTTTTCAAGATTGCTTTGGCTATTTGGGGTCTTTTGTGGTTCCATACAAATTTTAGGATTGTTTGTCTAGTTCTGTGAACTAGAACGCTGTTGGTATTTTGATAGGGACTGCATTAAATCTGTAGATTGCTTTGAGTAGTATAGACATTTTAACAATATTTGTTCTTCCAATTCATTAGCATGTCTTTCCATTTCTTTGAGTTGTCTTGCATTTCTTTAATCAATATTTTATAGTTTTCAGAGTACAGGTCTTTCATTTCTTTGGTTAAGTTTATACCCAGGTATTTTATTCTTTTTGGTGCAATTGTAAATGGGATTGTTTTCTTAATTTCACTTTCTGCTGCTTCAGTATTAGTGTATAGGAATGCCACAGATTTCTGTACACTGATTTTGTATTCTGCAACTTTAGTGAATTCATTGATCAGTTCTAGTAGTTTTTTTTGGTGGAGGCTTTAGGGGTTTCTACATATAGTTTCATGTCATTTGCAGATAGTGAACGTTTTACTTCTTCCTTACCAATTTGGATGTCTTTTATTTCTTTTTGTTGTCTAATTGCTGTGGTTAGGACTTGCAGTACTATATATAAAAGTGGTGAGAGTGGATGGACTTCTTTTATAGAAAAATCTGTGATCAAGTCAGTCAGACTGTCTTAATTTGTTAAACAAGGACATAAAGGAATTTAGAAAATCCTTTTCTCTCATAAAAAGCCTGACTTTCAGGACTATTTCTTATCCTCATTGACTTGAAAATTCTGTTTTGTGGTCCAAGCGATTACTAATTTTTACTTCTCTTTATTTTAATGCTGCAACAATCTTAGTATCACCCTAATTTTCAAGGAAGATAGATAATTTTATCTATCTTTATGATATATAAAGGAGGAAAGCTGTCGATATACTTCAAAAAATACTATACTTGCTATCTGTAGATCAAGTGACTGTTTTAGATAATCTGGCTTGCATATGACATTAGCCTATAAATGAAAATAAGGTTAGATGATCTCAGAAGAAAATGTGGCCTATGACTATTGATAGTAGGCTGGTAGTAACCTAAAATGTTCCTTGGCTATGCCCACTAATGATATCTTGTGTGTAGACCTTCGGAGAATCCACTTACACTTGTAAGCCCTGTTTCCTGAGATTTGGGTAAAGCAGATGGTCCAGTCCTCCTGTAGCATGAATCTTTGAGACCTGGCAAAAAACATAATTTTGGATATTGATAGATTTTTGCAAGATCTTTTAAAAAATAATTAAATTGGCTTATAAAAAAACCCAAGAAAATTTTCTAAATGGGTTTTAAACAAAATAAAATATACGAAATAAAAATGTTTTGCTTGCCATGAATAATGTACTCTTGAACACTTATATTGTTAGAGTTTAAGATGATCCAACCAAGTACCAAACTTACATTATACATTGGAAAGTTAATACCATAACATCCTGAGAATGTCTCTATGTTTGTGTAATTAAAGGATGTTTTCTCTGTTAGACCATAAGCAACTTGAGACCAGGACTGTGTCTTAATCACTTTTGTATTTGTAGAGTACAGCATGATAAGTGGAACATTGTAAATACTTAAGGTATGTTTGTTGTCTGTGTAGATCTTTGCTGATCTCTGAACAAAAGACTAGTGAAAGAGAATGCAAAAGAAATGATGTACATCTCTTTTTAGTGTTTTATGCTTGGGATAATACCCCATGATAAAGGAACCTAATGATTCAAATTTCAATTTGTGTTGACCCTGAAGGGGTCTTCCCACCAGGCTGACTTTTCTTTTGGCACAGCACTTAACAAACTCCACATGCAAAATTGGATGATCCTGATTGTTGTAAAATGGATTTTGAATGGCCTAGTTTAATAATAGGCGGGGATAGGAGGGAGAAACAGATTTCTTGGCAATATGATGTAGTATAAAACACCTTGAAATGCTTTGGTTATCACAGCCTCCATAAGCTAACAAACCAGGAATCCTATAACATTTATGACACTGATAGGAGTTTAAAAACATATGCTGTGTAAGGTTTCATTTGATGGACTGCAAGTATTCTGAATTGTGATATCTCCTGCAGATAACATCATACTAAAATACCATGGCAACTCTTTCTTTTTATTCATACAAATATTAAAAAAAATAAAAATAAAAAGATCTTGTGGGAAGGTGAGCAGAAAAATTAGTCCTTTGATTTCTAATTTATGAATTGTAAGCCTTCGCTTTTCAGGACTTGAAAAATCTTTCAATTTTCTCCATTTCTAGCCAAGTATCAAATAAAGGGGGATAGTTGGGATGAAAGTTTAAAGAATTTTAAAGACAAGGAGTTGTTGGTTCCAGTTAAATAATTGTTTTGAGAATTTATATTATTTTCTTAATGCTATGTCCATAGATTTGATAGGAAATTAATAGATCATGAGAATATTAAAGTATAAGGTTTTTTTATGCATGTAAAGGAAATGTATTTTTTAAAAAGATTTTATTTATTTGAGAGGGGGAGAGAGAGAGAGAGCATGTGTGCAAGCATAGTGGGGAAGCGGGAGGAGGGGAGGGGCAGAGGGAGAGGGAGAAAGATTCCCCGCTGAGCAGGGAGCCCAACATGGCTCTTTCCCAGGACCTTGGGATCATGACCAGAGCTAAAGGCAGACGCTTAACTGAATGAGCTACCCAGGCGCCCTAAGGGAAATGCATTTTTGTGAAAAACCTATTACATAGTAATTACTATAAGAGAGGTCTTGTTACTTTGTAAAAAGCCCCAATATTATAATTACTGAGTGCTCAGAAATGTTCCTTGAGGTTATAAACAGATCTAACCAATAGACATGGTAAGGTAAGCAGTTTATAAATGTCTTGGAGGGGTTTTTAATTTGGGTTGCCCAACTGAAAATGGAGTATTATTTGGCATGTCTATGGATATAATGGTATGCAGGGCAACAGGGCTATGGCCTAATTCAGCGAAAGAACATGTGTTAACAAATTGGCTCTGTCCATGATGAATTATGCCTGAAAGAAGTTAACTGAGTGCAATCTACTGGCCATGGTCATAGAGCAACAGAGCTTTTTTTCTTCTTCCCACCAGGCTGACTTTTCTTTTGGCACAGCACTTAACAAACTCCACATGCAAAATTGGATGATCCTGATTGTTGTAAAATGGACTCAACTTGTACATTTTGGGAAAAGGAAGAAATGCTTGGATTAAATCTTGTGTGTTAAGTTTTTGGAATGTGTGTGGATCAGATTCTGGGAAGGAAATTGATAGCTTCATGGTGAAATGTTGGCATACCATTTCTAACATCCATTTGTCAGTTAAAAAGAGGAAGTTTCAGAGTCAAAAACACTGATTATATTTGCTACCTACAAAGACAATGGATGAAAAGAGTGTGTCATTATAATATTTGGAATTAAAGTCCAATGTGAAGTCAAGCTATTTAATTAGTCCTTAAGCCAGTTGGTTGCAATGGAGTCTTCATTTCTTTGTAATCTTTGTTACCTTTCTAAGAAAAATAGCATATGAACTGTGTATCCAAAACATTTATTACAGACTGGACTAGAATATGCTTCAGTAGCAAACAATGCCCAAATTATCAGTGGTTTATCATAGCAAAGATTTAAGTCTCACTCATGCTACATGTCCACAAAGGATCTCTGCACAGGTTGACAGAGACTCCCTTTTGACAGATGCTTTCATGATTACATGGGAAAAGGAACATATTATATCATACCCTGGCACTTAAAGCTGCCACTTCATATCCATTCACATTTTATTGACCAAAACAAGTCAATACTTGCCTATCCCCAGGTCTCAAAGATTTTCTCCTGTGTTTTCTTCTAGAAGCACTATAATTTTCATGTTTAAGTCTGTGAGCCATTTTGGGCAATTTTTGTGTGTGGTATGAGGTAAGGATTGAATTTCATTTTTTTTCCCATATGGCTTTCCAGTTGTGCCAGCACAACTTGTTGAAAAGACTGTCCTTTCCCCATTGAATTATCTTAGCAGCTTTGTAAATAATAAATTGACTATATATATATATATATATATATATATATATATATATATGCACACCCATAGCCACTGGTCTCTCCTGTTCTGTTGCTCTTTATGTCAGTCCTTAGGTCAATACATACTCTAACTGTACCTGTAAGTATTGAAATAAGTAGTGTAAGTTCTACAACTTTGTTCTTCAAAATTGTTTTCATTGTCCAGGGTCTTTTAATGTTCCATATAAATATTATAATTAACCTGTCAGCCTTTACAAAGAAGCCTCCTGGGATCTTAATTAGGATTACACTGAGTCTTTTTGGATCAATTTAGGAAGGGATGATTTATATCTTAACCCTATTGAGTTTTCCAATATTTCCTTATCTGTATAGGTCTTCATTTTTTTCTCAGCAATATTTTATAAATTCAGTGTACATATTTTTATTAAATTTATCCTTAAGTATTTAATTTTCATGTTAATCAAATGGTATTATTTTCTCAATTTCTCTAATTGTTCATGCTAGGGTATATAAATACAACTAATTTTTAAATATTGATCATGTAGCCTGTAAACTTGCTAAATTCACTTATTACTTCTAGTAGCTTTTTCTTCATAGATTTCTTAGCATTTTTTATCTACACAATAATTTCTTTTGCAAATTAAGATAGTTTAACTTTTCCTTTTCAAACTGTATGTCTTTTGTTTCTTTTTTTGCATTGTTTCATTAGTAGCACCTCAAACACAATGTTGAACAGAAGTTGTTAGAGCAGATATCTTTGCCTTGTTAGTGATTGTTGCGGGGGTGGGGTGGAATACTGTCTTCATTATTAAGTATGATGTTAGCTGCAGGTTGAGTAGATACCCTTTATCAAGTTGAGGAAGTTTCCTTCTAGTCCCAGTTTTCTGAGACTTAAAAATTATTAATGGGTATTGAAGTTTGTAAAATACATTTTCTACATTTGAGATGCTCAGATGTCGTTTCTCCTTTATTCTGTTAATATGGTGAATTACATTGTTTTGGTTTTTTTTTTCCCACATGTTATACCAACTTTGTATTCTTGGGAAAACCCCACTTGGTCATAATATATTATACTTTTTATGTATCGCTGGATTTAATTTGCTTATATTTTATTAAGATTTCTGCCTCTATATACACGAGAAATATTAGTCTTAAATTTTCTTTTCTTATAAAGTCCTTGCCTCTTATTGTTATCAGGGAAAGAATTGTCTCATAAAGTCAGCTGAGAAAAGGTCCTTCCTCCTCTATTAGATTCTAAGTTCTTTCTAAAGAACAGATATTATTTCTCTCTTAAATATTTGAAATAATAGTAATGAACTTGAGTAAGTGAAGCCATCTGGGCCTGAAATTTTATTTGTGAGAAGGGATTAATTCTAAGTCAATTTCTCTAATTGATATGGCAGCTATTTAGAATTTCTGTTTGTTCTATAATCAATTTTGGTAATTTGTGTCTTTAAGGAATTTGTTCCATCTAAGTGATCAAAAATTTTTTCCCTAAATTTCTTTATAGTAGTCTCTTATTCTCTTTTAAGTGTCTGTAGAATCTTCATGATTTTCCTTCTTTTGATCCTAATATTAGTAGTTGAGTTTTTTCTTTAATCTAGAATTTCTTTTCAACTTTATCAGACTTTTCAAAGAACTGGTTTATATTTCATTGATTTTTCCCTATTGTTTGTCTTGTTTTTATTGTGTTCCACTCTTAATTATTTATTTTCACCTATTTACTTTAGGTTTAATTTGCTTTTTTTTCCTAGTGCCCTATAATGGATAGACAATTGATTATTGAAACTTTCTTATTTTCTAATATAAGCATTGAAAGCTATGAATTTCTCTGTAAACATTGCCTTAAATGACCCCACAAATTTTGACAGGTTTGTTACCATTCTCCTTTATTTATTTATTTTTTAAAGATTTTATTTTATTTTATTTTATTTTATTTTTTAGGCAAACAAAAAGCAGAATGCTTTTTATTCATTTTGGGTTTACTAATCCAAAGTTAATACAAGAAGTAGATCCTTTATTTATTTGACAGAAAGAGACACAGTGAGAGAGGGAACACAAGCAGGGTGAGTAGGAGATGGAGAAGCAGGCCACCCACTGAGCAGAGAGCCTGATGGGGCTTGATCCCAGGACTCTGGGACCATGACCTGAGCCTAAGGCAGATGCTTAACGACTGAGCCACCCAGGCGCCCCAGTTTGTTATCATTTTCCTTTAGTTCAAGATGTTTTCTAAGCTCCCTAATGATTTTTCCCTCACAAAATCAAGTTGGTTCCTTGACGTATGGATTATATAGAAATGTATTGCCAAGTTCCACATATTTTGGAATATTCCAGATATCTTTCTGGAATTGAATTCTATTTTAATTTAGTTGTGGTTCCAGAATATACTTTGTATAATTTTATTTTCATTAGATTTATTGAAACTTGTTTTATGGCACTGAATTTATTGAGACTTATTTTGTGTCTTAAGATGGAATCTATTTTGGTGAATGTTATATGTATGTGTTTGAAATTTATGGCATTTTGCTAATAATAATAGAGTACTCTGTAACTGGGTCAAACTTGATTGATAGTGTTAAGTCTTCTTTATCCTTACTGATTTTTCCTTCCTGTTTCTACCACTTATAGAGACAGGAGTATTGAATTATCTCTTGACAGTTGTGGACTTCTCTATTTCTTCTTTCAGTTTGTCAGTTTCTGCTTCATATGTTTTGAAGCTGTTACTAGGTGCATAGATATTTATGATTATTACACCTTCTTGGTGAACTGATTACTTTATTACTATGAAAAGTTTCTCTTTATTCCTGGTAACATTCTTATTTTTCTGAAGTCTACTTTGTCTGATATTAATATAGTTAGCTTTCTAATGAATAGTTGTTGCATGGCATATCTTTTTTCCATGTTTTTTCTTTTGATCTATCAGTGTATTTAATGTGAATTTCTTGTAGACAGCATGTAATTGGTTCTTGGTTTTTATTCAGTCTCACAATTCTGCTCTTAAAAATTTTTTTGCATTTGAGTGTAGTTGACATATAATTTTCATTAGTTTTAGGTGTGTAACATAGTGATTTGACAAATTTAAACATTATGCTATGCTCACCACTAGTGTAGCTACCACCTATCACCATACAAGGCTATTATAATAACACTGACTATATTCCCATGACTTATGTATTTACATGTACACACACACACACTCACCACCACCACCCCTACATCTTGTTATCCATTTTTCTATTGATGGACACATAGGTTGCTTCCATATCTTGGTTACATTGTATAATGCTGCTATAAACATAGAGAAGGATGTAAATATTGTTTGAATTAGTTTTTGTTTTCTTTGGGTAAAATAACCAATAGTGGAATTATTGGATCATGTGGTATTTCTATTTTTAAATTTTTGAGAAACCTCTGTACAATTTTCCACAGATGCTTCCAGTTTACATTCCCTTCAACAGTGTATGAGGCTTTCTTTTTTACCACATCCTTACCAACCCTTATTTCTTGTCTTTTTGATTTTAGCCATTCTGACAGGTATAAGGTGTGTGGTTTTGATTTGCATTTCCCTGATGATTAGTGATGTTGAACATCTTTTCATATGTCTGTTGGCCATTTGTATATCTTTTTTGTAGAAATGTCTATTCAGGTCTTCTGCCCATTTTTTAATCAGATTGCTGTTTTGTTGTTGAGTTTTATAAGTTCTTTATATATTTTGGATGTTAACCCCTTATCAGATAAATGATTTTGCAAGTATCTTCTCCCATTCAGTAGGTTGCCTTTTTGTTTTGTTAATGGTTCCTTTTGCTGTGCAAAAGCTTTTTAGTTTAATGTAGTCACAAGAGTTTATTTTTGCTTTTGTCGCCCTTGCTTAAGGAAACATCTAGGAAAATGCTTCTATGACTGATGTTAGAGCAATTACTGCTTGTGTTCTCTTCTAAGATTTTTAAGTTTCCAGGTCTCACATTTAGTTTTTTGAGTATTTTGACTTTATTTTTGTAAATGGTGTTAGAAAGTGGTCCAGTTTTATATAGCTGTCCAGTTATTCCAGCACCATTTACTGAAGAGACTGTCTTTTCCCTGTTGTAAATTCTTGTATTGATATATGTGTCTGTTTTTCTGCTAATACTCTACTGTTTTGATTACTATAGCTTTATATTATAACTTGAAATCTGGGATTGTGATACCTCCATCTTGTTTTCTCTTTCTCAAGATTGCATTGGCTATTTGGAGTCTTTTGTCATTCCATATATTTTAGTATTACTTATTCTAGTTTTATGAAAAATATTGTTGGCATTTTGACAGGGATTGCATTGAATCTATAGATTTCTTTGGGTAATATGAATATTTTAACAATATTAATTCTTCCAATCCATGAACATGGAATATCTTTTCATTTGTGTCATATTTAATTTCTTTCATCATTGTTTGATAGTTTTCAGAGTGCAGGTCTTTTGACCTCTTTGGTTAAATTTATTCCTAGGTATATTTTTTGGTGCAATTATAAATGGGATTGTTTTTCTTTTTTTTAAATTTTTTATTGTTATGTTAATCACCATATATTACATCATTTGTTTTGGTGTAGTGTTCCATGATTCATTGTTTGTTCATAACACCCAGTGCTCCATGCAGAATGTGCCCTCTTTAATACCCATCACCAGGCTAACCCATCCCCCTACGCTCCTCCCCTCTAGAACCCTCAGTTTGTTTTTCAGAGTCCATCATCTCTCCTGGTTCGTCTCCCCCTCTGACTTACTCCCCGTCATTCTTCCTCTCCTGCTATCTTCTTCTTTTTCTTTTTTCTTAAAATATGTTGCGTTATTTGTTTCAGAAGTACAGATCTGTGATTCAACAGTCTTGCACAATTCACAGCGCTCACCGTAGCACATACCTTCCCCAATGTCTATCACCCAGCCACCCCATCCCTCCCACCCCCAACCACTCCAGCAACCCTCAGATTGTTCCTGAGATTAAGAATTCCTCATATCAGTGAGGTCATATGATACATGTCTTTCTCTGATTGACTTATTTCACTCAGCATAACACCCTCCAGTTCCATCCACGTCGTTGCAAATGGCAAGATCTCATTCCTTTTGATGGCTGCATAATATTCCATTGTGTATGTATACCACATCTTCTTTATCCATTCATCTGTTGATGGACATCTTGGCTCTTTCCACAGTTTGGCTATTGTGGACATGGCTGCTATAAACATTGGGGTGCACGTACCCCTTCGGGTCCCTACATTTGTATCTTTGGGGTAAATACCCAGTAGTGCAATTGCTGGATCGAATGGTAGCTCTAATTTCAACTGTTTGAGGAACCTCCATACTGTTTTCCAGAGGGGTTGCACCAGCTTGCATTCCCACCAACAGTGTAGGAGGGTTCCCCTTTCTCCACATCCCCGCCAACATCTGTCGTTCCCTGACTTGTTAATTTTAGCCATTCTGACGGGTGTGAGGTGGTATCTCATTGAGGTTTTGATTTGGATTTCCCTGATGCCGAGCAATGTTGAGCACTTTTTCATGTGCCTGTTGGCCGTTTGGATGTCTTCTTTGGAAAAATGTCTGTTCATGTTTTCTGCCCATTTCTTGATTGGATTATTTGTTCTTTGGGTGTTGAGTTTGATAAGTTCTTTATAGATTTTGGATACTAGCCCTTTATCTGATATGTCATTTGCAAATATTTTCTCCCATTCTGTCGGTTGTCTTTTGGTTTTGTGGACTGTTTCTTTTGCTGTGCAAAAGCTTTTTATCTTGATGAAATCGTAATAGCTCATTTTTGCCCTGGTTTCCCGTGCCTTTGGTGATGTTTCTAGGAAGAAGTTGCTGCAGTTGAGGTCGAAGAGGTTGCTGCCTGTGTTCTCCTTTGGGATTTTGATGGACTCCTGTCTCACGTTTAGGTCTTTCAACCATTTGGAGTCTATTTTTGTGTGTGGTGTAAGGAAATGGTCAAGTTTCATTCTTCTGCATGTGGCTGTCCAATTTTCCCAACACCATTTGTTGAAGAGACTGTCTTTTTTCCATTGGACATTCTTTCCTGCTTTGTCAAAGATAAGTTGACCATAGAGTTGAGGGTCCATTTCTGGGCTCTCAATTCTGTTCCATTGATCTATGTGTCTGTTTTTGTGCCAGTACCATACTGTCTTGATGATGACAGCTTTGTAATAGAGCTGGAAGTCCGGAATTGTGATGCCACCAGCTTTGCTTTTCTTTTTCAATATTCCTCTGGCTATTCGGGGTCTCTTCTGGTTCCATACAAATTTTAGGATTATTTGTTCCATTTCTTTGAAAAAAGTGGATGGTATTTTGATGGGGATTGCATTGAATGTGTAGATTGCTCTAGGTAGCATTGACATCTTCACAATGTTGGTTCTCCCAATCCATGAGCATGGAACGTTTTTCCATTTCTTTGTGTCTTCTTCACTTTCTTTCCTGAGTATTTTATAGTTTTCTGAGTACAGATCCTTTGCCTCTTTGGTTAAATTTCTTCCTAGGTATCTTATGGTTTTGGGTGCAATTGTGAATGGGATCGACTCCTTGATTTGTCTCTCTTCTGTCTTGTTGTTGGTGTATAGGAATGCCACTGATTTCTGTGCATTGATTTTATAGCCTGCTACTTGACTGAATTCCTGTATGAGTTCTAGCAGTTTTGGGGTGGAGTCTTTTGGGTTTTCCACATAAAGTATCATATCATCTGCAAAGAGTGAGAGTTTGACTTCCTCTTTGCCGATTTGGATGCCTTTGATTTCTTTTTGTTGTCTGATTGCTGTGGCTAGGACTTCTAATACTATGTTGAATAGCAGTGGTGAGAGTGGACATCCCTGCCGCGTTCCTGACCTTAGGGGAAAAGCTCTCAGCTTTTCCCCATTGACAGTGATATTCGCTGTAGGTTTTTCGTAGATGGCTTTTATGATATTGAGGTATGTACCCTCTATCCCTATACTCTGAAGAGTTTTGATCAAGAAAGATGCTGTACTTTGTCAATGCTTTTTCTGCATCTATTGAGAGGATCATATGATTCTTGTTCTTTCTTTTGTTAATGTATTGTATCACATTGATTGATTTGCGGATGTTGAACCAGCCTTGCAGCCCAGGGATAAATCCCACTTGGTCGTGGTGAATAATCCTTTTAGTGTACTGTTGGATCCTATTGGCTAGTATTTTGGTGAGAATTTTTGCATCCATGTTCATCAAGGATATTGGTCTGTAATTCTTTTTGATGGGGTCTTTGTCTGGCTTTGGGATCAAGGTAATGGAGGCCTCATAAAATGAATTTGGAAGTTTTCCTTCCATTTCTATTTTTTGGAACAGTTTCAGGAGAATAGATATTAATTCTTCTTTAAATGTCTGATAGAAATCCCCTGGGAAGCCATCTGGCCCTGGGCTTTTGTTTCTTGGGAGATTTTTGATGACTGCTTCAATTTCCTTAGTGGTTATAGGTCTGTTCAGGTTTTCTATTTCTTCCTGGTTTGTTTTTGGTACTTGATACATCTCTAGGAATGCATCCATTTCTTCCAGGTTATCTAATTTGCTGGCATAGAGTTGCTCATAATATGTTCTTATAATTGTTTGTATTTCTTTGGTGTTGGTTGTGATCTCTCCTCTTTCATTCATGATTTTGTTGATTTGGGTCATTTCTCTTTTCTTTTTGATCAGTCTGGCCAGGGGTTTATCAATCTTGTTAATTCTTTCAAAGAACCAGCTCCTAGTTTTGTCGATCTGTTCTACTGTTCTTTTGGTTTCTATTTCATTGATTTCTGCTCTGATCTTTATCATTTCTCTTCTCCTGCTGGGTTTAGGCTTTATTTGCTGTTCTTTCTCCAGCTCCTTTAGGTGTAGGGTTAGGTTGTGTATTTGAGACCTTTCTTGTTTCTTGAGAAAGGCTTGTATTGCTGTATACTTTCCTCTCAGGACTGCCTTTGCTGTATCCCAAAGATTTTGGACTGTTGTGTTTTCATTTTCATTGGTTTCCATGAATTTTTTAAATTCTTCTTTAATTTCCTGGTTGACCCATTCATTCTTTAGTAGGATGCTCTTTAGCCTCCATGTATTTGAGTTCTTTCTGACTTTCCTCTTGTGATTGAGTTCTAGTTTCAAAGCATTGTGGTCTGAAAATATGCAGGGAATAATCCCAATCTTTTGGTACCGGTTGTGACCTGATTTGTGACCTAGGATGTGATCAATTCTGGAGAATGTTCCATGGGCACTAGAGAAGAATGTGTATTCCGTTGCTTTGGGATGGAATGTTCTGAATATGTCTGTGAAGTCTATTTGGTCCAGTGTGTCATTTAAAGTCTTTATTTCCTTGTTGATCTTTTGCTTAGATGATCTGTCCATTTCAGTCAGGGGGGTGTTAAAGTCCCCCACTATTATTGTATTGTTGTCAATGTGTTTCTTTGCTTTTGTTATTAATTGCCTTATATAATTGGCTGCTCCCATGTTTGGGGCATAGATATTTACAATTGTTAGATCTTCTTGTTGGATAGACCCTTTAAGTAGGATATAGTGTCCTTCCTCATCTCTTATTACAGTCTTTGTTTTAAAATCTAGTTTGTC
This sequence comes from Eumetopias jubatus, assembly GCF_037043125.1. Taxonomy (NCBI): domain Eukaryota; kingdom Metazoa; phylum Chordata; class Mammalia; order Carnivora; family Otariidae; genus Eumetopias; species Eumetopias jubatus. The sequence continues at coordinate 168,879,187 of NW_028274810.1, read as the reverse complement.
TGATATAAGGATTGCCACCCCAGCTTTCTTTTGGTGTCCATTAGCATGGTAAATGGTTTTCCACCCCCTCACTTTCAATCTGGGGGTGTCTTTGGGTCTAAAATGAGTCTCTTGCAGACAGCATATGGATGGGTCTTGTTTTTTAATCCAATCTGATAGCCTGTGTCTTTTGATTGGGGCATTGAGCCCATTTACATTCAGGGTAACTATTGAAAGGTATGAATTTAGTGCCATTGTATTGCCTGTAAGGTGACTGTTACTGTATGTTGTCTGTGTTCCTTTCTGATCTTTGCTGCTTTTAGGCTCTCTCTTTGCTTAGAGGACCCCTTTCAATATTTCTTGGAGGACTGGTTTCGTGTTTGCAAATTCCTTTAGTTTTTGTTTGTTCTGGAAGCTTTTTATCTCTCCTATTTTCAATGACAGCGTAGCTGGATATAGTATTCTTGGCTGCATATTTTTCTCGTTTAGTGCTCTGAAGATATATTGCCAGTCCTTTCTGGCCTGCCAGGTCTCTGTGGATAGGTCTGTTGCCAATCTAATATTTTTACCATTGTAGGTTACATATCTCTTCTCCCCAGCTGGTTTCAGGATTTTCTCTTTGTCTCTGAGACTCGTAAGTTTTACTATTAGATGTCGGGGTGTTGACCTATTATTATTGATTTTGAGAGGGGTTCTCTGTGCCTCCTGGATTTTGATGCCTGTTTCCTTCTTCACATTAGGGAAGTTCTCTGCTATTATTTGCTCCAATATACCTTCTGCCCCTCTCTTTCTTCTTCTTCTGGGATCCCAATTATTCTAATGTTGTTTCGTCTTATCGAATCACTTATCTCTCGAATTCTGCCCTCGTGATCCTGTAGTTGTTTCTCCCTCTTTTTCTCAGCCTCTTTATTTTCCATCATTTGGTCTTCTATATCGCTGATTCTCTCTTCTGCCTCATTTATCCTAGCAGTTAGTGCCCCCATTTTTTATTGCACCTCATCAATAGCCTTTTTGATTTCGACTTGGTTAGATTTTAGTTCTTTTATTTCTCCAGAAAGCGTTTCTCTAATAACTTCCACGCTTTTTTCAAGCCCAGCTAGTATCTTTAAAGTCATGATTCTGAGCTCTAGGTCCGACATCGTACTAATGTCCGTATTGAGTAGGTCCCTGGCTGACGGTACTACCTCTTGTTCTTTTTGCTGAGGTGATTTTTTTCGTCTTGTCATTTTGTCCAGAGGAGAATAGATGAATGAGAGAACAAAATGCTAACAGGTTTACAACGTCCCCAGCAAATATACTGTATACAAATCAGAAAAGACCTGAAACCAGGGGAAAAGAAAGGGAAAGAAAGAAAAAAGAAAGAGAAAAAAAAAAGAAAGAAAAAAAAGATAAAAACAAAAACAGAACAATACGAAAAAAGCAGAATGTGATCAAATATGATCAGGCTAGTGCATAGATCAGTGCCACACACTAGATTTTGGGCGTATTTTGGTCTGTTAGAAAAAAGTGCCTCCTAAAATTTTAAAGGAAGAAAGACATATCTGTACAAAATAAGGGTTGATACAATGAAGGGATAGAAGATGACTGTAAAGATGAAAATTATAAAAGATTTTATAAAAGGACTTGATAAGATAAGAAGTTGTTTGAAAAAAGAAAGATTTAAAAAAAAAAAAGAAAAAAGGGAGAGAATGTGATCAGGCAGGAGACTAGAACAGAGCCATACACTAGTGATTTAGGGTATATTTTGATCTGTTAGAAGAAAGTGTATCTCAAAATTTTAAAGAGAGAACAACTTATATATATATGCCAAAAATAAGGGTAACTACTATGAAGGGATAAAATATGACTCTAAAAATGAAAAATAAAAAATGTTTTTGTTGTTTTTTTTTAAAAAAGAGATTGATAAGATGTTGGTTGAAAAAGGGAAAAAGAAAAAAAAAACAGTTAACAAACATTAACTTTGATGAACTAACGAATCATGGTAAAAAAAAAGCCATGAATTCTATGTGCAGTGTTCCCTTAGCGCTGGAGTTCTCCCGTTCTCCTTGATCAGTAAACTTGGTCTTGGCTTCCTGGCTGTTCGTGCTGATCTTCTGGGGGAGAGGCCTGTTGCTGTGGTTTCCAAATGTCTTTGCGGGAGGCTGAATTGCCCCGCCCTTGTCGGTCCGGGCTAAGCAAGCTGCTCGGGTTTGATCTCAAGAGCTTTTGTTCCCTGCAAGCTCTCCGTACAGCCTTGGAGGACCAGGGCAAAAATGGTGGCCTCCCAATCTCCACCCGGAGGAGCTGAGAATTCGGGGTCCCGCTCCTCAGTGCGCCCACAGAGAAAAGCAGTCACTCCCTTGTCCCCGGTCTCCGGCCGCACTCCGTGCTCACCCGGCCTGTGACCAAGCGTTGCTATCTCTGGCACCCGACCCCGTGTGGAGTCTCCAAACCCAGCAGATCCCTGCGGTGCGTTCCCGCGCCGCTCCTCCCCGGGAAGGAAGGGGAGTCTCCCCGGATCTGCCGCCTGTTGGGTCCCTGCTGGAGGAGCAGTGGCCCGACTGGGCCGCGGATCACAGTTTATGGCAACCCCAAGCTGAGAGCCCGCGCCTCGGCTCTGTCTCTGCAGCAGGCTTCCCCGCTCCGATACCTGGGAGCTCTGTTGCACTCAGGCACCCCCGGTCTTTCTGTGACCCCGAGGGTCCTGAGACCACACTGTCCCGGGAGGATTCCACTCCCCGCTTAGCCACTGCAGCGATGTCCCTCAGCGGAGCCGACTTCTAACAGTTCTGATTTTGTGCTCCGCGGCTCTATCCCTTGCCAGAAGCGGCCGGCGGAGGCCCCTCCCCCGCCGTCTATCCTCCCGAATATCGCCTCGGATTCACTTCTCCGCACGTCCTACCTTCCAGAAAGTGGTCGCTTCTCTGTTCAGATAGTTGTTGCTACTCTCCTCTTTGATCTCCTGTTGAGTTCGTAGGTGTTCAGAATGGTTTGATCCCTATTCAGCTGAATTCCTGAGACCAGACGAAATCTAGGTCTCCTACTCCTCCGCTATCTTGCTCCGCCCCCCCGGGATTGTTTTTCTTAATTTATCTTTCTGCTTCTTCATTATTAGTGTATAGAAATGCACCAATTTCTTGGTATTAATTTTGTATTTTGCAACTTTACTGAATTCATTTATTACGTCAAGTATTTTGTGTGTGTGTGTGTGTGTGGAGTCTTTAGGGTTTGCTATATGTAGTATCATGTCATCTGCAAATAATATAAGTTTTACTTCTCCCTTACTGAATTGGATGCCTTTTATTTCTTTTTGTTGTCTACTTGCTGTCTATTCCAGTACTATGTGGAATAAAAGTGGTGAGTGTGGACATCTCTGTTTGGTTCCTGACTATAGAGGAAAAGTTCCAGTTTTTACCCATTCAGGATGATATTAGCTGTAGATTTTTCATAAATGGCCTTTATTATGTTGATGTATGTTCCCTCTAAGCGTACTTTGTTGAGGGTTTTTATCATGAATTGATAAAAGATGCCTTTTTGCATTTATTGAAATGATCATATGGTTCTTATCCTTTCTTTTATTAATGTGGTGTATCACATTGATTGATTTGTGAATATTGAAACCACCCTTGCCACAGGAATAAACTGCACTTGATTGTGGTGAATGATTTTTTTAATGTGTTGTTGGATTTGGTTTGCTAGAATTTCATTGGGAATTTTTGCATCCATGTTCATCAGGGATATTGTCCTGTGGTGCCCTTTTTTTTTAATGGAGTTTTTATCTGGTTTTGGTATCAGGGTAATGCTGGCCTTGTAGAATGAATTTGGAAATTTTCCTTCCTTTTCACTTTTTTTGGAATAGTTTGAGATTTATAGGTATTAACTCTTCTTTAAATGTTTGATAGAATTTACCTGTGAAGCCATCTGGACCTGGACTTTTGTTTGTTGGGAGTTTTTTGATTACTGATTCAATTTCTTTGCTGGTTATTTGTCTGTGCAAGTTTTCTATTTCTCCCTGTTTCAGTTTTGGTAGTTTATATGTTCCTAAGAATTTATCCATTTCTTCCAAGTTGTCCAGTTTGTTGGCATATAGTTTTTCATAATATTCTCTTAGAATTGTTTGTATTTCTGTGGTATTGATTGTTATTTCTCCTCTCTCATTTGTGATTTTATTTATTTAGGTCCTTTCTCTTTTCTTTTTGATAAGTCTGGCTAGAGGTTTATCAATTTTATTAATATTTTCAAAGAACCACCTCCTGGTTTCATTTATCTGTTTTATTTATTTATTTTTGTTTGTTTGGTTTTAGTTTCTATATCATTTATTTTGGCTCTAAGTTTATTATTTCCTTCCTTCCTTCTGCTGGCTTTAGCTTCTTTTACCGTTCTTTTTCTAGCTCCTTTAGGTGTAAGTTTAGGTTGTTTATTTGAGATTTTTTTCCTTCTTGAGATCGGTCTGTATTGCTGTATACTTCCCTCTTAGGACTGCCTTTGCTGTATCCCAAAGGTTTTAGTTCATTATGTTTTCATTTTCATTTGTTTCCATGTCTTTTTTTTTTTTTAATTTCTTCTTTGATTTCCTGGTTGACTCATTCATTGTTTAGTAGCATGTTGTTTAACTTCCATGTATTTGTGGTCTTTCCAAAGTTTTTCTTGTGGTTGACTTCTAGTTTCATAGTGTTGTGGTCAGAAAAGATATACAGTATGATTTAAATCTTTTTGAATTTGTTGAGGCCTGTTTTGTGATGTAATGTGTGATCTATTCTGGAGAGTGTTCTATGTGCACTTGAAAAGAATGTATATTCTGCTGTTTTAGGATGGAACACTCTGATTATATCTGCTATGTCTATCTGGTCCAGTGTATCATTCAAAGCCATTGTTTCCTTGTTGATATTCTGTTTAGATGATCTGTCCATTGATATAAGTGGGGTGTTAAGTTCTCCTAAAATTTTTGTATTACTATCAATGAGTTCCTTTATGTTTGTTATTAATTGTTTTATATATTAGGGTGCTCCCATGCTGGGTGCATAAATATTTACAATTGTTATATCTTCTTGTTGGATTGTCCCCTTTATGATTATATAATGCCCTTCTTTGTCTCTTGTTACAGTCTTTGTTTTGAAGTCCATGTTGTCCGATATAAGTATTGCTACTCTGGCTTTCTGTTGACATCCATTTGCATGGTAAATGTTTCTCCATCCCCTCACTTTCAGTCTGCAGGTGTCTTTAGGTCTAAAATGAGTCTCTTGTAGGCAGCATATAGATGAGTCTTATTTTTTTTATCCATTCTGACATCCTATGTCTTTTAGTTGGAGTGTTTAGTACATTTACATTCAAAGTAATTATTGATAGACATATTTATTGCCATTTTATTACTTGTTTTGTCATTGTTTCTGGATATTTTCTCTGATCCTTTCTTGTCTTTGTCACTTTTGGTCTCTCCTTTGCACTGAGAGTCCCCTTTAATATTTTTTGCAGGGCTTGTTTAGTGGTCATGAATTCCATTTGTTTTTGTGATTCTGGGAAACTCTTTATCTCTCCTTCCACTCTGAATGATAGCCTTGCTGGATAGAGTATTCTTGGCTTCATATTTTTCCTATTCAGCACTTTGAATATATCATGTCACTTTCTTCTTCCCCTTGCCAAATTTCTGTTGAGAAATCTCCAGCTAACTTTATGGGTTTTCCCTTGTAAGTTAAGGACTTCTTTTGTCTTGCTGATTTTAAGATTTTTTCTTTATCCCTATATTTTGCAAATATAATGTTATTTGGCAAATTTAATATGTCTTGGTGTTGGCCTGCTTTTTTTGATTTTGATAGGAATTCTCTGTGCTTCCTAGATCTGGATGTCTGTTTTCTTCCCCAGATTAGGGAAATTTTCTGCTATTATTTTTTGAAATAAATTTTCTAACCCCTTTTCTCTCTTCTTCTGGGACTCCTATAATATGAATGTTACTATGTTTGATGGAATCACTGAGTTTTATAATAAGTCTTTTCTCATGTTGCATAATTATTCTTTCTCTCTTTTGTTCAGGTTCATTATTTTCCATTATTTTGTCTTCTAGGTCACTACTTTATTTCTCTGCTTCTTCCAGCTTGCTGTTCATTGCATCAAGCCTGTTTCTGATCTCATTTATTACACTCTTCATCTCTGACTGATTCTTCTTTAACTCTTTTATCTTTTTGTAAAGGTCTCACTGATGTCTTTTATTCTTTTCTCGAGCCTGGTGAGTATCCTTATGATTATTCCTTTAAATTCTCTATCAGGCATGTTACTTATATCTGTTTTGCTTGGATCTCTGGCTGTGGCCTTATCTTGTTCTTTCATTTGGGATAAATTCCTCTGTCTTGGCATTTTGTCTGAGTTTCTGCATGTCTCCTGCTCCTGAAAGTAATGGCCTTGTGAAGAAGAGGTCATATAGTGCCCAGGGCCTGGCCCTTCAGGGAGTGTCTCTGTGTGTGCTCTGGGCACTCTGCTATTGTGTTTTTGCTCTTCTATCCTTCAGGCCAGTCATCTGTGGAGGCTCTCTTTGCCTGCTGTGGGCAGCATTTTGTCCCTGGCCTGAATGTGGTAAGTGTTAACTAGGTGTGCTCTGGTCTGCTTGTGAAATGAGACCTGACACTAACTCCACCAGAACTGGGGCCCTGTGGAACTCTGGTCCAGAGACATGGTGTGGGCAGGGGTTTGTGCTGGTCTACTGGGGGAGGGGGCCACTGCACTGGGACTAAGGCAAACTTGACTGAGAAGGGCAGTCCTGCCAGAGCAAAGGGTGGTGGGGCTTGGGGTAAGCAAGTTAGGCAGCCAATGTCAGCACTGTGCTGCTTCCTGCAGGTGGCTCTATGTTTATGCTGAGGGGAGAGGATGGGAAATGGCACTAGCCAACTCCTTTATTCCTGGAGTGGTATCTCTGTGAACACTTCCTCTCAGGGACATGCTCAGAGAAGAGCAAATAATTTTCCCTCTGTGTGCCGCAGGCATGCTTCTGATCACTGTTTCCACATTGTGCACTCCCTGGATTGTTTGCCTACCTTCTCTCAAGGAGCAGGGCAGTATCCTCCAGGCTCTATCCCAGCCAAGCCTACCAACCTTTAAAACTCCAGGCTTTAAGCCCTGCTGTTTGCAAGAACCCACAAAATTCAGCCTCCTTTGTTTTCCAAGCCAGCGGCTTTGGAAAATGTTCTGCTTGTGCATTCCCCTGTGTGTTCCTCTCTCTCTCTCTTGCCCTTATCTATGACCAGAGCTCCCTCCCCTCTGTAGCACCTACTATCCGTTTCTCTCCTAAACTGTGTCTTTGCACTTCTTACCTTCTTTGATGTGGCCTTTTCTTTCCCTTTAGTTGAGTTTGTTCTGTCAGTCTTCAGTTCAATTTCTGGGGTATTTAGGATGATTTGATAGTTATCTAGTTGTGTTGGAGGGACAAGATGAGCCTAGGGTCCTCCTACTCCATCACCATCTTTCTCTCTTTATTAAAACCTTTTAAAGAGTAGAAGGTTTTAATTTTGATGAAGTACAAATAGTCAATTTAATTTTTAGTGAATTGTCCTTTCTGTTCTATCTTTAAGAAATTTTAGCCTAACCCAGGAATCAGCAAACTGTGACCTGTAGTCCAGATCTGGCCTGCTGACTGTTTTTGTATGATTTCTGTGCTAAGAATTATTTTAATTGACATTTTTTAGATAACTGTAGATTCATGTGCAGTTGTAACAAACTGTAGCAAGGTGTCCATGAACATTTTCCTTAGTTTCTCCCAACGGTAAGAGTTTTTTAAAATTAAAATTTTAAAATTTAAAATTAAAATATCACAACCAAGATATTGACATTGACACAATCCACAAACCTTATGCAGATTTCCAGTTTTACTTGTGCTCATTTGTGTGTGTAAGAATGGTTTTTTCATTTTTTTCATGTAATCACAAAGGAATTATATTTTCTTGTGAAACTGTTTTTTTTAATTTTTTATTGTTATGTTAATCACCATATATTACCTCATTAGTTTTTGATGTAGTGTTCCATGATTCATTGTTTGTGCATAACACCCAGTGCTCCATGCAGAATGTGCCCTCTTTGGTTTTTTCATTTTTAAGTAAACTCTGTGCCCAGTGTGGGGCTCAAACTCATGACCTTGAGATCAAGAGTTACATGCTCTACCAACTGAGCCAGTCAGGCACAGTTTTTTACATTTTTAAATCGTTGAACAAAATCAAAAGAATACTATTTCTTGATGTATGAGTATTGTATGAAATTCACATTTTAGTTTCCATAACTTTTATTGGAGCATAGTTACATTCATTCGTTTATGTATTGTCTATGGCTGCTTTTACCCAATGATAGAAGAATGGAGTAGTTGTGACAGAGACCATATGTGGTCATCTCATTGCTTTCCACTGCTGCTCAGTGAACTATGAATTGCAGTGATGCAGTTATAACTTGACAGCATTTTTTGTACCATATATCACTGTAAAATGACATTATATTTACTTTTTAATTACCAGTGCATCCCCATCGTGTTAGAACAAGAAGAGAAAGGTAGACTTTGAATATCATGCTTATAAGGCACAATGGAGGTTAGATTAGCTTGTTAACAAACCGTATGTTTGTTACCATAGCATTGTATTTATTGTGCAATGACACCACAGTTGCACTGAAAGACTGTGATATACATTGACTTTGTCAGACTATCACAATATTTCCAACTCACAGGAAAGAAATAGGAAAAATTAGAAAATTCAATGTGGAATATCTCATCATGGCAAAATTTCTTTCCAAAAATTAAAAATAAGGCTGCAACCAAAATAAGTTTTTGAGTGGCCCATTTGTTAGCCAAACAATCATTTCTGATGGTGAATTAATTAAATCATGTTTGTGACATTTGAAGAAAAAGTGTGTCCAGAGAAAACATTTGTTTAAGTTAATTAATCTTTTGGCAAAAGCAATTTCTCAAAGACTTGAGGACATTAAGACTAACAACAGTAGTCAGTTAAGAAAGAAGGCAAATTATTTCAAGTGGTTTTCCTTGGCTTCTGATGAGTTAAAAATATTATTGACATTTCTCAATCATTTCTGTTATTCAAAGATTAAATACCAAGTTTGAAATGATAAAGTATTAGCCCTATGAATAGTTTGCATGGAATAGCTACAGGTGAGAATATTTTCAAGTAAGTTATGAAATGCTAATACAATACAATGTGAAAATGATATCTTCTAAAAATATGTTACAACTGATAGTGGTAAAAATACCTGTGAAGCAGGAAAGTTTTGGCTGGACAAATTAACAAAGTTTTTGAAAACAAAAGCTGTTTAAAGTCTTTGGTTATTCAGTCGTACTTCACAGGAATTATTTCAGTCTATCATTTGTTACTGAACCGGTAGTGTTAACAGTGGACTTCATTCACTCTTGTGACTTAACCACTATGAGTTCTGTGAATTTTTGTCAGAAATAGAAGTGAAATATCCTAGCTTGCTCTTCTGCATAACAGTTCAATGATTTAGCAGTGGTAATGTTTTATTGTGGTTTTTTTGAGCTCAAGGCCAAAATTGAAATTTTTCTGAAAGAGAAGAATCTCTTTGGATTACTATTATCAAGCACTGAATAGCTTTGCAAATTGGCTTTTGCTGCAACTTATAAATTTTATTAGTGAGTTTAACCTAAAATTACAAGGCAAACAGTGCTTACGTGAGTAACTTGTACTAAGGCAAAGTCATCTTGGTTTTTGTCGTTTGAATCACAAGTAATGTCAAGCTACTTTATATACTTTCTGTACTGTTGAAAGTTAAAACAAGAAATGAGATCTTCATTCCTACACAAATTTGTAGCAGATATTTTTCCCAGCAGGATTTTTTGGCCTATGATGCAAATGTATAAAGATAAATATACTCGATTAAAACCATATAATTAGAATGATGATCAACATCAGTATTTGGTAGTACCGATCTTTGTGAAAGACATTTTCAAAGTTAAAAAAAATCTATAAAATCTCATTAGAGATCAACATTAACAGGTGCACATTACAATTATTTTTTTAAATTTATTTTTTATATTGAGATATAAAGTACACATCATAAAATTCATCATTTTAAAGTATACAATTTTGTAGTTTTTAGTATTTTCACAAAATTGTACAATTACTATCTAATTCTACCAAATTTACTTCCATACCAAAAAAACCTCTCATACCCATTAGTAGTCATTAATTTCCGCCCTCCCCCCATCCCTTGCAACCACTACTTTTTGTCTCTATGGATTTGCTTATTCTGAACATTTCATATAAATGAAATCATGTAAATGGCCATTTGTATCTGGCTTCTTTCACTTAGCATGTTTTCAAGATTTATCCAGTGGTATCCAGTTTCATTACTTACATTCCTTTTCCTGGTTGAGTAACATTCCATTGTATGTGTATACCACATTTGTCCAGTCATTAGTTGATGGATATTTGGGTTGTTTACATGTTTTTTTGCCATTATGAATAGTACTCCTAGGAGCATTCATGCACAAGATTTTGTTTGAGTACCTATTTTCAATATTTTTTTTGTATATACTTCATAGTGGAATTTCTGGGTGTTGTGGGTTAAATTTTATTTTCCCAAAAGATATTTTGTTGTCCTAACCTTTGGTACCTGTGACATGACCTTATTTCAAAATAGGGTCTTTTCAGATATAATCAAATGAAAGATGAGGTCATACTGGATTAAGGTGAACTCTAATCAAGTGATGGATGTCCTTATAAGAAGAGGGAGGTTTGGACAGAGAGACAGACATACACAGAGAGGAGGCAGCTACGTGAAGACAGAAACACAAATTGAAGTGATACAACTCTAAGCCAAGGAAGGCAGGGATTGCTGACAACCACCAGAAGCTAGAAGAGACAAGGAAGGATTCTTTCCTAGCATTTTCAGAGGGAGTGTGGTCTGAAATCACACTTTGATTTTGAATTTCTAACCTTCATAAATGTAAAACAATAAATTTCTACTGTAAGTCATCCAGTTTATGGTAATTGTTATGGAAGACCTAGGAAACTAATACACTGGGTCATATGATAATTCTATGTTTAACTTTTTAGAAATGTCAAACTGATTCAATAGCAGGTGTACCATTTTACAATCCCATCAGCAATGTTTGAGGGCTCCAGTTTCTCCACATCCTCATCAACAAATGTTTTCTTTCTTTTTTTTTAAATTATAGCCATTTTAGTGGGTGTGAAGTACTAGCTCATTGTGGTTTTGATTTGCATTTCCTTAATGAGCAATGATGTTCAGCATCTTCATTCTCTTGCATGTTGATATTCAGTTGTCCCAGCATCATATGCTGAAAAGATTATGCTTTCTCCATTCAATGATCTTGGTACCTCTATCTAAAGCCAATTGACTATAGATGTATGTGTTTACTTCTGGAATCTCAACTTTATTCCTTTGATCTATATATATCTTTATGCCAGTATCACACTGTCTTGATTACTATTGCTTTGTAGTAGAATTTGAAATCAGAAAGTGTGAATCTCCCAACTTTGCTCTTATTTTTCAGGAGTGTTTTGCCTATTCTGGGTCCTTTGTAATTCCAAATGAATTTTAGAATCAGCTGTATAGTTCTGTAAAAGAAAAGGCAGTTTGAATTTTAAAAGGGATTGTGTTGAATCTCTGGATCAGTTTGGGGAATATTGGTATTTTAACAATATTAAATGCTCCAATCAATGAAAACAGGATGTCTATCTACCACTTATTTATGTCTTTAATTTCTTTCAGTGATATTTTGTAATTTTCAGTGTAAATTCTTATACTTCTTATGTTAAGTTATACCTAAATATTTGGTTTTTATTTGATGTTTTTGTAAATGAATTTGTTTTCTTCATTTTCAGACTGTTTGTTGACAGGGTATAACTGATTTTTGTGTATTGATCTTACATCCTGAAACTTTGCTAACCTTATTTATTAGTTCTAATAGATTTTTCTTTTCTTTTTTATTTATTAAGGTAAAATTGTTATACAACATTATGTTTCAGGTGTACATTATAGTTTGACATCTGTATACACTACAAAGTTATCACCACTAAAAATCTAGTTATCATCCATCACTATACAATTGACCCCCTTTATTCATTTCACCCACTCTCCACACCCCTTCCACTTTGGATGTATGTGTTACCACTTTGGTAACCCGCATCCTAGTCTCTGTATCTATGAGTTTATTTTTGTTTTATTTTGTTTCATTTGTTCTTTTGTTTTTTTTGTGTGTTTTTTTTCCACTATTTTTTATGAGTGAAATCATGTTGTCTTTCTCCATCTGACTTATTTCACTTAGCACAATAACTTCAAGGTTCATCCATGTTGCCACAAATGATTGTGTTCCTTTTTTTATGGCTGAGAAGTGTTCCATTCTATATTTCACATTTTCTTTTTTTTCTTTAAAGATTTTATTTATTCATTAGAGAGAGAGAGAGAAGGAGAGTGCACAAGCAGGGGCGAGGAACAGAGGGAGGAGAAGCAGACTCCCCACTGATCAGGGAGCCCAATGTGGGGTTTGACCCCAGGACCGTCCCTGGGATCATGACCTGAGCTGAAGGCAGACACTTAGCCAACTGAGCCACCAGGCACTCCTATACTCCACATTTTCTTTCTCCATTCATTTATTGATGGGCATTTAGGTTGTTTCCATTTCTTGGCTATTGCAAATAATGCTACAACTTGAATATAGGGGTGCATATATCTTTTTGAATCAGCATTTTTTATTCTTTGGATAAATCCCCAGAAGTGGAAGGTCTAGATCATATGGTAGTTCTAACCTTAGTTTTTTTTGAGGCATCTACATACTGTTTTTCATAGTGTCTATACCAATTTACATTCCCATCAACCATTACGATGGTTCCCTTTTCTCCACATCCTCTCCAACTCTTATTATTTCTTTTCTTTTTGATAATAGCCATTCTAACTGGTGTGCGGTGATAGCTCATTGTGGTTTTGATTTGCATTTCCCTAATAATTAGTGTTGTTGAAGATCTTGTCGTGTGTCTGTTAACTATCTGTATGTCTTCTCTGGAAAAATGTCTGTTTAGCTCCTCTGCCCATTTTCAATCAGTTTTTGTTGTTGTTGAGTTGTATGAGTTCTTTATATATTTTTGATATTAAGCCCTTGTCAGATATATGATTTGGAAGAATAACTTCCCATTCAGTAGTTTGTCTTTTGGTTTTGATAATGGTCTCTTTTGTGTAAAGAAGTTTTTTGGTTTGATGTAATTCCGTTTGTTTATTTTTGCTTTTGTTTCCCTGGTCTTTGGAATCAGAATCACAAAAATATCACTAAGAACAATGTCAAGGAGCTTACTGCCTATGTTTTCTTCTAGGAATTTTATGGCTTCAGGTCTTAAATTCAAGTCTTTAATCCATTTTGAGTTAATTTTAATGTATGATGTAAGATAGTTTAGTTTCATTCTTTTGCATGTTGCTGTCCAGTTTTCCCAACACCATTTATTGGAGAGACTGTCCATTCTCCATTGTATGTTCTTGGCTCCTTGGTGGTAAGTTAATTGTCCATAAAAGTGTTGGCTTGATTCTGAGCTCTCTATTCTGTTCCATTGGTTTGTGTGTCTGCTTTTATGCCAATACCATACTGTTTTGATTACTATAGCTTTGTAGTATAGTTTAAAATTAAGAAGTGCAATACCTTCTGCTTTGTTCTTCTTTCTCAAGATTGCTTTGGTTATTTGTGGTTCCATACAAATTTTATAATTATTTGTTCTAATTCTGTGAAAAATGCCATTGGAATTTTGATAGAGATTGCCTTGAAACTGGCCTACTTTGGGTAGTATGGACACTTTAACAATATTACTTTTTCTATTCCATAAGCATAGAATATCTTTCCATTTACTCATGTCTTCTTCAATTTTTTCACTACTGTCTTATAGTTCTTAGTGTATAAGTCTTTTATATCATTGATTAAATTAATTCCTGGGTATTTTACTCTTTTTGATTTCTTAATTTCTCTTTCTGATAATTCATAGATATTAGCGGAAGATTTTGTGGGAAGTTTTGTGATTACTAACTAAATCTCTTGTTATATGTGTATTCAGGTTTTTAATTTCTTCTTTTTTTTGAATTTTGAGATTTTTCATTTGAAGGTAAATCTTAATGCTATTAATTTCACAAATATGCTAATTTAAATACCCAATTCTATTTATCTAAAACACACATTGCAAACATACAAATATCTATTGTCTCCACATGTCAGAGCCCCTTCATTTCATGGGTTGGAAATGTGGAGAATAGATTCCCCTTAAACTTCAAGTCAGCTGGTGTTTCTTTACAGTTAACTTTAGCAAAATTCATACAAAATAGTAATTAACAATGATCTTTACTTGTTAACTCACAAGGAAACACCTTCAAAACTGCATTTTGTTAAAGTTTCTGTACTAAAATGTAGAAAAACTGAACTACACAAATATTGAAAAGTTAAAAATTCCTTAATTTTTTATTCCTGGTACCACTACCACAATTTACAGGGCAATATACCTGATGTAATGAAAAGAAAAAGAAAATGACAAAGCTACAACAGAGAAAAGACCTCAGGAATGTACATGTAATTGACACTACATTGCATTAATCAGTAGCTGCACTTTTTGCAAACTGTGACTATGACAGTCCTGAACAAGAAGGGTTTCCTGTTTAAGCTGCAGTAACTTTTCTGACTATGGATCATCGTTCCTTCTGTGGCAGATTTTTACAGTTCCCCTAATGCCTGTGGGACGACTGTCTCAAAGCAACCTGCAGCTTTCCTGACCACTCCTTGCTGTCTCTCTTGCTAAGAGCTGTAGCCCTTTTCTTCTGAATTTTTTTTAGAAATTTCTGCTACCATATCCACCACTTCCACCACCGGATCCATAACCACCACCATGGGGACTGCCTGAGCTTCTTCCACCAAAACTGCCCCCCTTCATGGGTCCATAATTTGATTGCTGTTGTCCACTATAATTTCCAAAATCATTATAGTTCCCACCACCACAATAGTTACCACCTCCAAAAGTTCCTCCTTCATTGTAACCATCATATCCTCCACCACCACCTCCATATCTGCCTCCTTGGTTTCCATATCCTGGTCCACCACCACCATAGCCTCCTCTACTACTATAACCAGGACCACCACCAGTTGCCACCATCACCTCCAAATCCATTATATCCACCATCACCTCCTCCATAACTACCTCTGCTGCCACCACCTCCACCACCATAGCCTCCTCTTCCACCGAAGTTTCCACCATGGCCAAAGTTACCACCACCTCCAAAGTTTCCTCCATGACCCATGAAGTTGCCAGACTACTTTGAAAAGTATGGCAAGATTGAAACCATAGAAGTTATGGAAGACAGGCAGAGTGGAAAAGAGAGAGGATTTACTTTTGTAACTTTTGATGATCATGATACAGTTGATAAAATTGTTCAGAAATACCACACTATTAATGGGCATAATTGTGAAGTGAAAAAAGCCCTTTCTAAACAAGAAATGCAGTCTGCTGGATCACAAAGAGGTCGTGGAGGTGGCTCTGGCAACTTAATTTCTTCTCGAGTTAGTTTTGGTAGTTTGTGTCTTTCTAGGAATTTTTCCATTTTATTTATCTAATTTGTTGACATTCATTATATTCCCCAATACTCCTTTATATATGTATGTGTTCAGTAGGAATGTTTCCCCTTTTATTCATAGTTTTAGTAATTTGAGTCTTCTCTCTTTTTTTCCTTTGTTAAAGATCTGTCAAAATTATTGATCTTTTCATAGAACAAACTTTTGGTTTCATTGATTTTCTCTATTTTTCTATTCTCTATTTCATTATTTTAGTTGTGCTTTTTATTATTAGATTATTGACTTGAAATTAAAAAAATAGGCATGTACAGCTATAAAGTTATTCCTGAACACTGCTATTGCTGCATTCCATAGATTCTGGCATGCTGTATATTCATTTTCTTTCATTTCAAACTATATTTAAAATTCCCTTGATTTCTTCCTTGATCCATTGGTTAAAAGTGCACTGTTTAGTTTCCACATATTGTAAATTTCTCAAATTTTCTTCTCTGGATTTTTCCTCTCAAACTATTGTTAGAGAGTATGCTTTGTTTGATTTCAATATTTTAAAATTTATTGAGACTTGTTATATGGCCTAACATGTTATTTATAATGGAGTATGTTCCATGTGAATTGGAGAATGTGTATTCTGCTGTTCTATAGATGCTTGTTAGATCTAGTTGGCTTATATTGTTCAACCTGTGATTTCTTTGCTGATTTTTTGTATAGTTGTTCTATCCATTTTTGAAAGTGGGATATTGAGGTCTCCAGCCATTGTTGAATTGTCTATTTCTTCTTTCAATTCTGACAGTTTTATTTCATATAAGTTGGGATGGTTATTGGGTGCATATATATTTATAATTGCTATATCTTCTTGATGGATTCATGCTTTTATCATTATGTCTTTCTTTGACTCTAGTAACAATACTTGTCCTAAAGTCTAATTTGTCTAATATTAGTGTAGACTCTCTAGTTCTCTTTTGCTGACAATTTGCATTGTACATATTCTTCCATCATTTTACTTTCAGCGTATTTTTGTCTTTGAAATTAAAGTGTCATGTAGTCAGTATATAGTTAGATCATGATTTATTTATTTATTTATTTAATTGTTTTTGGAGAGGGAGAGGGAGGGGGAAGAGGCAGAAGGAGAGGGAAAGAGAGAATATTAAGCAGGCTCCATGCCCAGTGTGGAGCCTGACTTGGGGCTCGATCTCACAACCCTGAGATCATGACCTGAGCTGAAATCAAGAGTCAGACACTTAACTGACTAAACCACCCAGGTGCACCTAGATCAATTTTTTAAAATCAAGTCTGCCAATTTCTGACTTTTAAATGGAGAACTTCATCCATTTACATATAATATAATTATTGTTAAGGTTAAAATTTATACTTTCCATTTTGCTACTTGTTTTTTATATTTCCTTTTCCCCCTCAGTTCCTTCATTAATGTTGTCTTTTGTGTAAAATAGATATTTTCTAACATATTTCAATTCCCTTGTGATTTTTTTGGTATATATACTTTTAATTTTTTTTAATTTGAATGTACTTGACACACAATGTTACATTAGTTTTAGGTGTGCAGTATAGTGATTCAACATCTCTACATGTTATGGTTGCTCACCACAAATATAGCTACCATCTGTTACCATTCATTGTTGTTACAGTATCAATGACTATATTCCTTATGATGTACCTTTTATTACCATGACTTATTCATTCTATAACTAGAAGCCTGTATCTCCCACACCCCTTCCATTTTGCTCATCCTCCCCTTCCCTCTGGCAACCATCAGTTTGTTCTTTTTATTTATAGGTCTGATTCAGTTTTCTGTTTATTTATTTGCTTTGTTTTTTAGATTCTACATATGAGTGAAATTATATGGTATTTGTCTTTCTCAGTCTGACTTATTTCCTTTGCATAATGCCTCTAGGTCCATTCATGTTGTCTCAAATGGCATGATCTTAGTCTTTTCTAAGGCTGTGTAGTAGTCCATGTATGCACACACATATGCATACACACACACACACACACACAACCACATTTTCCTTATCCATTCATTTATTGATGAACACTTAGGTTGCCTCTCTATCTTGGTAATTGTAAATAATGTTTCAATAAACATAAGGATGTATATACTTTTTTGGATTAGCATTTTCATTTTCTTTGGGTAAATATCCAATAGTGGAATTTTTGCATTAATTATTTCTATTTTATTTTTTTTGAGGAAACTCCATACTGTTTTCCACAGTGGCTGTACCAATTTACATTCCCACCAACAGTGTACACGGGTTCCTTTTTCTCCACATTCTTGCCAAAACTTGTTATTTCTTTTTTATTTTAGCTATTCTACCAGGTATAAGGTGATATTTCTTTGTGGACAAATTCAAGTGAGATCAAATAAATGCAAGCATTTTGAGTGGAGTCTTCCAGGGAACCACCAGACAGGTCAAATATTACTTTTTTGAGAAGGAATTTTGTTCTACTCCCTCTGTAACTGGGAATGTGAGCTGTGATTTTTTTCAAGACTAACTGGGCTGGGGTATGGGACTAGTGCAAGTTAAAACAAAGTTCAATTTCTTACTGAGATTTAGCTGTTTTTCTTGATTAGATGCTTCCTGGATTGCTACAAGCCTTTTGTTAATTTCCAGAGTTCTGAAAAAGTTAATTTTGACAGGATTTTGGGCCATTTTTTGGTTGCTTTTATGGAGGGCTAAACTTTTGGAGGTACTTACTCTGCCAGTTTTGTTGATGTTACTCTGCAATTGGTTTTGATCTTAGAGAACACTAACTTTGACATCCAACTAAGTGAAGTATCATCCCCCCCCAAATTCTGTTATTCATATTCATATCCATATTGTGGACCAGTACTACAAAAAATTGCACTGTTATCATGGTTATATTTTGAATTTCTTCATAACATAATAAAAAATAAAAAAATGAATTTCTTCAAAAAATTTGTGGAAATATGTTTTCTTTCTTGCTATATAAGGAGCTATTCAGTATTCTCATTTTTTCCCTCTTGGTCCAAAGCTTAAAATATTTACTATCTGGCCCTTTAAGGAAAAAGTTTGCTGACTTCTGGTCTAATCCAAGGTCCAGAGATTTCCTTCTGTGTTTCTTCTAGAAGTTTTATAGTTTTAGGTTTCCCATTTAGATCTATTATCCATTTTGAGTTATTTTTTTATTGTTAGATATGGATCGACATTCATTTTTTCTATATGGATATGCAGTTATTCCATCACACTTTGTTGAAATAGCTGCTTTTCTCCACTACATTGTCTTTGCACCTTTGTCAAAAATCAGTTATCTATGTGTGGATTTATTTCTGGGACTGTATTCTTTTCCTTCAATCTATTTGTTTTATATTTATGGCAGTACAGTGCTGTTTTGATTACTACAGATTCATAATAATTCTTGAAATAGGTAGTATAACTTCTTCAACTTTATTATCACTTTTTTCCCCCAGAACTGGCTATTCTAGGTCTAGGATTTTTTTTTTAAGGTCTTTAACATTTTTATATGCAATTTAGAATTAGTTTGTCAATTTCAACAAGAAAGTCTTGCTGAGATTTTTATTGGGATTATGTTGAATATATATATCAATTTGAGGAGAGTTTACATCTTAACAATATTGAGTCTTTGGACCTATGAACAAGGCATATATCTTCATCTGTTTAGGTCTTCTTTGATTCTCTCAGCAGTATATTATTTCTAACTCCAGGGTCTTGGAAATTAAGGACTACACATACTACAGTACTAAACATAAACATGGGAACTCTGATTTTTGAGACAGGTTGCCTGGTTTTAAATTTCGACTTCACTATTTGCCGGTTGTGTGATCTTGGGAAACTCCTTGACTTCTTTGCTTCAGTTTACCATTTATAAAATGGGGGAGTGATAGTACTTATTCACAGGATTAATATGAGTTAATATATATAAATTGCTTAGGATACTTCCTAGCACAGAGTAATTAATATGTAAAGATCAGCTTTTGTATGGTGTGATAAGGAATTCATATATACATTTGATTAATACCATTAATACTGAGGGATGCTATACCTAAAACTTCTTATTGTACATGGGCAAATAGAAATTAAAGATATAGCAAGTGGCAATAATTCCAAAAACATTTTTCTTGAACCACAATCTTTATTTTTTCAAATTTTATTTAAATTCTAGTTAGTTAACATGGTAGAATTCAGTGTTTCAGTAGTAGAATTCAGTGGTTCATCACTTACATACAACACCCAGTGACCATCATAACAAGTGCCTTCCTTAATACCTATCACTCAGGGGCACCTGGGTGGCTCAGTTGGTTTAGCGGCTGCCTTCAGCTCAGGCCATGATCCCAGGGTCCTGGCATCGAGCCCCGCGTCAGACTCCCTGCTCAGTGGGGGCCCTGCTTCTCCCTCTGCCTCTGCCTGCTGCTCTGCCTATCTGTGCTCTCTCTCTCTGTCTCTGTCAAATAAATAAATAAAGTCTTTTTTTTTTTTAAAAGATGTGATCTTAAAAAATAAATACCTATCACCTATCTAGCCCATCCCCCACCTCCCTCCTTCCCTCCATCAACCCTCAGTTTGTTTCTTATGGTTTGCTTCCCTCTCTCTCTTTTTCCTTCCCATTTGTTCATCTGTTTTGTTTTTATAATTACACATATGAGTGAAATAATATGATATTTGTTTTCTCTGACTGACTTATTTCACTTAGCATAATACATTCTAGCCCCATCCACATCACTGCAAATGGCAAGATTTCATTTTTTTTGATGGCTGAGTAGTATTCCGTTGTATATATACACACATCTCCTTTATCCATTCATCAGTTGATGGACATTTGGGCTCTTTCCATAATTTGGCTATTGTTGATAATGCTACTATAAATATTGAGGTGCCTGTACCCCCTTCAAATCTGTATTTTTGTATCCTTTGGGTAAATACCTAGTAGTGCAATTGCTGGATTGTAATGTAGTTCTATTTTTACCTTTTTGGGGAATCTCCATACTTTTTTCCAGAGTGGCTGCACCAGTTTGCATTCCCACCAAGAGTGCAAGAGGGTTCCCCTTTCTCGGTATCTTCACATCTTCACCAACACCTGTTGTTTCCTGTGTTGTTAATTTTAGTCATTCTGACAGGTGTAAGGAGGTATCTCATCATGGTTTTGATTTTTATTTCCCTGATGATGAGTGATGTTGAGCATCTTTTCATGTGTCTGTTGCCCATCGGGATGTCTTCTTTGGAAGAGTGTCTTTTCAAGTCTTCTGCCCATTTCTTAACTGGATTCTTTGTTTCTTGGGTGTTGAGTTTGATAAGTTCTTTATAACTAAAAGCTTTATTTGCTGTTCTTTTCTAGCTCCTTTAGGTATGAGGTTAGGTTGTGTATTTGAGACATTTCTTGCTTCTTGAGGTAGGTCTATATTGCAATTTATTTCCCTCTTAGGACTGCCTTTGCTGCACAAAAATGGGATGATTATTAAATGAAATTAGATGATATTGCATATGTAAAGTTCTTAGCATACACCTGGTATATTGCTGTTGTGATTAAATAAAAACTGGGAAACAACTTGAAAATATAAGGTATAGTAAAGGCAGGTGATAGATATGTTATCCATGGATAACAAACAGGGACAAAGAATTATAAGACATACTCTTTTCTCTAAAAATGGTAGTTTTGTTTTAAGATTTATTTATTTATCCGACAGAATGAGAGAGCAGGGGAGCACAAGCAGTGGGAGCGGCAGAGGGAGAGGGAGAGGGAGATAGAGAAGCAGGCCCCCTGCGGAGCAGGGAGCCTGAAGCAGGGCTCAACCCCAGGACCCTGGGACCACGACCCGAGCTGAAGTCAGTCACCTAACCAACTGAGTCAGCCACCCAGGTGCCCTAAAAATGGTAGTTTTTATAAGACTTTTTATATGGTAGGAGAGGCAGAGCATGATGGTGGAGGAGTAGGAGACCTGGATTTCGTCTGGTCTCAGGAATTCAGTTGAATGGGGATCAAACCATTTTGAACACCTATGAACTCAACAGGAGATCGAAGAAGAGAGTAGCAACAACTCTGAACAGAGAAGCGACCACTTACTGGAAGGTAGGACGTGCGGAGAAGTGAATCCGAGGCGATATTCGGGAGGATAGATGGTGGGGGAGGGGATCTCTGTCGGCTGCTTCTGGCAGGTGATAGAGCCGCGGAGCACAAAATTGGAACTTTTAGAAGTCGGCTCCGCTGAGGGACGTCACTCCAGTGGCTAAGCGGGAGGTGGAACCCTCATGGGACAGTGTGGTCTCAGGACCCTCGGGGTCACAGAAAGACCGGGGGTGCCTGAGTGTGGCAGAGCTCCCAGGTATCAGAGCGGAGAAGCCGGCTGGAGAGACGGAGCCGAGGCGTGGGCTCTCAGCTCGGGGTTGCCATAAACTGTGATCCGCGGCCCAGTCAGGCCACTGCTCCTCCAGCAGGGACCCAACAAGCGGCAGAGCCGGGGAGACTCCCCTTCCTCCCCCGGGAGGAGCAGCGTGGGAGCGCACCACAGGGATCTGCTGGGTTTGGAGACTCCACACGGGGTTGGGTGCCAGAGATAGAAACGCTTGGTCACAGACCAGGTGAGCACGGAGTGCGGCCGGCGACCGGGGAGACGGGAGTGATTGACTGCTTTTCTCTGGGGGCGCACTGAGGAGCGGGCCCCGAGTTCTCGGCTCCTCTGGGAGGAGACTGGGAGGCCACCATTTTCACTCTCATCCTCCAAAGCTGTACCGAGAGCTTGCAGGGAACAAAAGCTCCCGAGAGCAAACCCGAGCAGATTGCTTAGCCTGGACCAGCAAGGGTGGGGCAATTCCGCCTCCAGTAAAGACATTTGGTAACCACGGCAATAGGCCTCTCCCCCAGAAGATCAGCACGAACAGCCAGCCAAGACCAAGTTTACCGATCAAGGAGAATGGGAGAACTCTAGCGCTAGGGGAATACTGCACATAGAATTCATGGCTTTTTTACCATGATTCATTAGTTTTTCAAAGTTAATTTTTTAACCTTTTTTTTTTGAATTTTTCTTTTTCCCTTTTTCAACCAACATTTTATCAATCCCTTTTTAAAAAGAATTTTTTATTTTTCATTTTTAGAGTCATAGTCTATCCCTTCATAGTAGTTGCCCTTATTTTTGGCATATATATATAAGTTGTTCTCTCTTTAAAATTTTGAGATACAGTTTCTTCTAACGGATCAAAATATACCCCAAATCTCTAGTGTATGGCTTTGTTCTAGTCTCCTGCCTGATCACATTCTCTCCCTTTTTTTTTTTTAATTTTCTTCTTTCTTTTTTCAAACAACTTCTTATCAATTCCTTTTATAAAATCTTTTGTAATTTTCATCTTTACAGTCATCTTCCATCCCTTCATTGTATCAACCCTTATTTTGTACATATATAAGTCTTTCTTTCTTTACAATTTTAGGAGGCACTATCTTCTAACAGACCAAAATACACCCAAAATCTTGTGTGTGGCACTGATCTATGCACTAGCCTGATCATATTTGATCGTATTCTGTTTCTTTTTTGTTTTGTTCTGTTTTTGTTTGTTTTTATCTTTTTCTTTTTCTTTTCTTTCTTTCCCTTTTTTTCCCCTGGTTTCAGGTCTTTTCTGATTTGTTTAGAGTATATTTTCTGGGGACGTTGTTAACCTGTTAGTATTTTGTTCTCTCATTCATCTATTCTCCTCTGGACAAAATGACAAGATGAAAGAAATCACTTCATTAAAAAGAACAAGAGGTAGTACCGTCTGCCAGGGACCTACTCAATATGGACATTAGTACGATATCGGACCTAGAGTTCAGAATCATGATTTTAAAGATACTAGCTGGGCTTGAAAAAAGCATGGAAGTTATTAGAGACACCCTTCCTGGAGAAATAAAAGAACTAAAATCTAACCAAATCGAAATCAAAAAGGATATTAATGAGGTGCAATCAAAAATGGGGGCACTAACTGCTAGGAAAAATGAGGCAGAAGAGAGAATCAGTGATATAGAAGACCAAATGATGGAAAATAAAGAAACTGAGAAAAAGAGAGATAAACAACTACTGGATTATGAGGGCAGAATTCGAGAGATAAGCAATACCATAAGACGAAACAACATTAAAATAATTGGGATCCCAGAAGAAGAAGAAAGAGAGAGAGGGGCAGAAGGTATATTGGAGCAAATTATAGCAGAGAACTTCCCTAATTGTGGGGAAGGAAACAGGCTTCAAAATCCAGGAGGCACAGAGAACCCCTCTCAAAATCAGTAAAAATAGGTCAACACCCCGACATCTAATAGTAAAACTTACGAGTCTCAGAGACAAAGAGAAAATCTTGAAAACAGCTCAGGAGAAGAGATATGTAACCTATAAAGGTAGGAACATTAGATTGGCAACAGACCTATCCACAGAGACCTGGCAGGCCAGAAAGGACTGGCATGATATCTTCAGAACACTAAACAAGAAAAATATGCAGCCAAGAATACTATATCCAGCTAGGCTCTCATTGAAAATTGAAGGAGAGATAAAAAGCTTCTGGGACAAACAAAAACTAAAGGAATTTGCAAATACGAAACCAGCCCTCCAAGAAATATTGAAAGGGGTCCTCTAAGCCAAGAGAGAGCCTAATGGCAGCATGGACCAGAAAGGAACACAGACAATATACAGTAACGGTTACCTTACAGGCAATACAATGGCACTAAATTCATATCTTTCAATAGTTACCCTGAATGTAAATGGGCTAAATGCCCCAATCAAAAGACACAGGCTATCAGATTGGATTAAAAAACAAGACCCATCGATATGCTGTCTGCAAGAGACTCATTTTAGATCCAAAGACACCCCAACATTGAAAGTGAAGGGGTGGAAAACCATTTACCATGCTAATGGACACCAAAAGAAAGCTGAGGTGGCAATCCTTATATCAGACAAATTAGATTTTAAAACAAAGACTGTAATAAGAGATGAGGAAGGACACTATGTCCTACTTAAAGGGTCTATCCAACAAGAAGATGTAACAATTGTAAATATCTATGCCCCTAACATGGGAGCAGCCAATTATATAAGGCAATTAATAACAAAAGCAAAGAAACACATTGACAACAATACAATAATAGTGGGGGACTTTAACAGCCCCTGACTGAAATGGACAGATCATCTAAACAAAAGATGAACAAGGAAATAAAGACTTTAAATGACACACCTGACCAAATGGACTTCACAGACATATTCAGAACATTCCATCCCAAAGCAACGGAATACACATTCTTCTCTAGTGCCCATGGAACATTCTCCAGAATTGATCACATCCTAGGTCACAAATCAGGTCTCAACTGGTACCAAAAGACTGGGATTATTCCCTGCATATTTTCAGACCACAATGCTTTGAAACTAGAACTCAATCACAAGAGGAAAGTCGGGAAAGAACTCAAATACATGGAGGCTAAAGAGCATCCTACTAAAGAATGAATGGGTCAACCAGGAAATTAAAGAAGAATTAAAAAAATTCATGGAAACCAATGAAAATGAAAACAACTGTTCAAAATCTTTGGGATACAGCAAAGGCAGTCCTAAGAGGAAACAAGAAACAAGAAAATCTCAAATACACAACCTAATCCTACACCTAAAGGAGCTAGAGAAAAGGTGTAGGGTTAGGTTGTGTATTTGAGACCTTTCTTGTTTCAGCAGAAGAGAAATAATAAAGATCAGAGCAGAAATCAATGAAATAGAAACCAAAAGAACAGTAGAACAGATCAACGAAACTAGGAGCTGGTTCTTTGAAAGAATTAACAAGATTGATAATCCCCTGTCCAGACTTATCAAAAAGAAAAGAGAAATGACACTAATCAACAAAATCATGAATGAAAGAGGAGAGATCACAACCAACACCAAAGAAATACAAACAATTATAAGAACATATTATGAGCAACTCTATGCCAGCAAATTAGATAACCTGGAAGAAATGGATGCATTCCTAGAGATGTATCAACTACCAAAATTGAACCAGGAAGAAATAGAAAACCTGAACAGACCTATAACCACTAAGGAAATTGAAGCTGTCATCAAAAATCTCCCAACAAACAAAAGCCCAGGGCCAGATGGCTTCCCAGGGGAATTCTACCAAACATTTAAAGAAGAATTAATACCTATTCTCCTGAAACTGTTCCAAAAAAGAGAAATGGAAGGAAAACTTCCAAACTCATTTTATGAGGCCACCATTACCTTGATCCCAAAGCCAGACAAAGACCCCATCAAAAAGGATAATTTCAGACCAATATCCTTGATGAACATGGATGCAAAAATTCTCACCAAAATACTAGCCAGTAGGATCCAACAGTACACTAAAAGGATTATTCACCATGACCAAGTGGGATTTATCCCTGGGCTACAAGATTGGTTCAACATCTGCAAATCAATCAACGTGATACAATACATTAACAAAAGAAAGAACAAGAATCATATGATCCTCTCAATAGATGCAGAAAAAGCATTTGACAAAGTACAGCATCCTTTCTTGATCAAAACTCTTCAGAGAAGAGGGATAGAAGGTACATACCTCAATATCATAAAAGCCATTGATGAAAAACCTACAGCGAATATCATTCTCAATGGGGAAAAGCTGAGAGCTTTTCCCCTAAGGTCAGGAACGCGGCAGGGATGTCCACTCTCACCACTGCTATTCAACATAGTATTAGAAGTCCTAGCCACAGCAATCAGACAACAAAAAGAAATCAAAGGCATCCAAATCGGCAAAGAGGAAGTCAAACTCTCACTCTTTGCAGATGATATGATACTTTATGTGGAAAACCCAAAAGACTCCACCCCAAAACTGCTAGACCTCATACAGGAATTCAGTAAACTGGCAGGATATAAAATCAATGCACAGAAATCGGTGGCATTCCTATACACCAACAACAAGACAGAAGAGAGACAAATTAAGGCGTCGATCCCATTTACAATTGTCCTCAAAACCATAAGATACCTAGGAATAAATTTAACCAAAGAGGCAAAGGATCTGTACAGAGAAAACTATAAAATACTCATGAAAGAAATTGAGGAAGACACAAAGAAATGGAAAAACGTTCCATGCTCATGGATTAGAAGAACCAACATTGTGAAGACGTCAATGCTACCTAGAGCAATCTACACATTCAATGCAATCCCCATCAAAAAACCATCCACTTTTTTCAAAGAAATGGAACAAATAATCCTAAAATTTGTATGGAACCACAAGAGACCTCAAATAGCCGGAGGAATGTTGAAAAAGAAAGCAAAGCTGGCGGCATCACAATTCCAGACTTCTGGCTCTATTAGAAAGCTGTCATCACCAAGACAGTATGGTACTGGCACAAAAACAGACACACAGATCAATGGAACAGAATAGAGAGCCCAGAAATGGACCCTCAATTCTATGGTCAACTCATCTTTGACAAAGCAGGAAAGAATGTCCAATGGAAAAAAGACAGTCTCTTCAACAAATGGTGTTGGGAAAATTGGACAGCCACATGCAGAAGAATGAAACTGGACCATTTCCTTACACCACACACAAAAATAGACTCCAAATGGTTGAAAGACCTAAATGTGAGACAGGAGTCCATCAAAATCCTAAAGGAGAACACCTCCTTTAGGATTCAGAGGCAGCAACCTCTTCGACCTCAGCCACAGCAACTTCTTCCTAGAAACATCTCCAAAGGCAAGGGAAGCAAGGGCAAAAATGAACTATTGGGACTTCATCAAGATAAAAAGCTTTTGCACAGCAAAAGAAACAGTCCACAAAACCAAAAGACAACCGACAAATGGGAGAAAATATTTGCAAATGACATATCAGATAAAGGACTAGTATCCAAAATCTATAAAGAACTTATCCAACTCGACACCCAAAGAACAAATAATCCAATCAAGAAATGAGCAGATGACATGAACAGACATTTTTCCAAAGAAGACATTCAAATGGCCAACAGATACATGAAAAAGTGCTCAACATCGCTCGGCATCAGGGAAATCCAAATCAAAACCTCAATGAGATACCACCTCACACCCGTCAGAATGGCTAAAATGAACAAGTCAGGAAATGACAGATGTTGGCGGGGATGCGGAGAAAGGGGAACCCTCCTACACTGTTGGTGGGAATGCAAGCTGGTGCAACCCCTCTGGAAAACAGTATGGAGGTTCCTCAAACAGTTGAAAATAGAGCTACCATACGATCTAGCAATTGCACTACTGAGTATTTGCCACAAAGATACAAATGTAGGGATCCAAAGGGGTACGTGTACCCCGATGTTTATAGCAGCAATGTCCACAATAGCCAAACTATGGAAAGAGCGAAGATGTCCATCGACAGATGAATGGATAAAGAAGATGTGGTATATATACACAATGGAATATTATGCAGCCATCAAAAGGAATGATATCTTGCCATTTGCAACGAGGTGGATGGAACTGGAGGGTGTTATGCTGAGTGAAATAAGTCAATCAGAGTAAGACATGTATCATATGACCTCACTGATATGAGGAATTCTTAATCTCAGGAAACAAACTGAGGTTTGCTGGAGTGGTGGGGGTGTGGGAGGGATGGGGTGGCTGGGTGATAGACATTGGGGAGGGTATTGCTATGGTGAGCGCTGTGAATTGTGCAAGACTGTTGAATCACAGATCTGTACCTCTGAAACAAATAATGCAATATATGTTAAGAAAAAAAAAAGAAGAAGAAGATAGCAGGAGGGGAAGAATGAAGGGGAGTAAATCGGAGGTGGATATGAACCATGAGAGTCGATGGACTCTTAAAAACAAACTGAGGGTTCTAGAGGGGTGGGGGGTGGGGGGATGTGTTAGCCTGGTGATGGGTATTAAAGAGGGCACGTTCTGCGTGGAGCACTGGGTTATATGCACAAACAATGAATCACGGAACACTACATCAAAAACTAATGATGTAATGTATGGTGATTAACATAACAATAAAAAATTAAAAAAAGACTTTTTATATGGTAGCTGAATCTAGTATGTGTAATCGTGAAAATATATCTTGAATCTGTTTACATTTCTCCATCTTTGCTGCCATTTTCCTAGACCACTATCATTTCTTGCATAAATGACAACATCATTTCTTGCATAAAGAACAACAATCCAACAGGTGTTTTTTTTGTCTTATCTCTTTCCAATTGATTTCCCCATAGTAATGAGAGCAAATGACTTTTAGAAATGTGAATAGGTTTATGTTAGTTCTCAGCTTAAGACACTTGACTGGTTTCCCATTGTATTTATAAATAAAATCAAAACTTTGTGTCATGGAATACAGGTCTTACATGTTCTACCCTATGTTACTTACCTTTCTAATTCCAGTGTTCTTTTTCCTTATTATACTCTATCCACAATGGTCTCCTCTCAGGTGTTTAGGTGTCATACTCTTTTATGCTTTAGCACTTTTGTTCGGGTCATCTGCTTGTGACGAGGGATAGAAGCAGAAAAATGTTCACCTTCAGCCCAGAAGGCTGACCTGTAGCCTGCATAGTTTCAATAAGGATCAAATACATGCTGGTTGCTATATTCTTAAAGGGTCTCATGACTGCCTGTATATCTCACTGATAGTTAATATCAGGCTGAATGATAAGCACCAGAGAAATCTTGCAAAAGTTGTTTTGAGTAGAAATTCAAAGAAAACATTTATTATTTATTACTCCCTGCACATCCCCTCCTCCTTGAGCACTAAGCAAATAAACACTAGCTTCATACAGCAAAAGTGCAGCTCTTTCTACCCATGGGTCCTGTTCCTGTGCTACTTAAATAAACTTACTAAATTGCACCATAAAATGTCTCAAGATTTCTTTCTTGACCATTTTGCTCAACCATCCCACAACATTTTTAGTGGCCCAGACAGGGATAATGGAGTAAATCCAAGAGTGTCAGTGCAACTTGGTAAGTCTTCTTTACTGCCAGTCTTTGTTTCTTACCTGTTCTTTCTCTTTTTTGGGGGGAGATGTTCTGAATAGTACAAACTTTCAAAGTACATCTTGCCCGAGTGCTCAGGAAATAATTTCTTTCTTGTGGCTACTCTATGGAGAGGGACAAACTAATGCCATCCAGCTGGACACCAGTACCTTGGCTGTAATGGTGTTGGGCTCAGAAATCAGGCTTTCCCTCTTTTTACTTGTTCTTTTAATATTTGTATTCTTCTCGGGTACTGGATGGACATACATGTCATTAGGGCAGTCGCCGATCTTAAAACTCCCATTTAAGGCTTCCCCCTGAAAAACCCAGTGTGATCTCTTGCTGAGCATAAAATCTAAGATATGTCTGACTGCATGCTTCCCAAAAGGGACCAGCTGGAGCTATTACCCAATTGGGGTACTCATCCAACTGGAGACCACTCCCTTGAGACTGGATCATGGATAAAGCTCACAAGAAAGTTTCCTGGATTAGATAGGGGTTCCATACTTTCATTTTTTTTTCATGTCTCTCATTTGTCTTTACCCATGGGTTCTTTGGTGTTCTCGGTCCTCCTTTCAGATTGAAAGGTTTTCTAACTTAGATATGTGATACTTAATATGATATAAAATAGCTGCCTGTTCTTAACAAAAGCCAGGACCTCTACCCCATAAATACTAGATCTAGAGGCTTACAAAGGATATTATTATTGGTCACCAAATATATCAATTACCCCAAAATAGAAAGAGGCAGCCCCAATCTCTGGGGCATTTCAGTCCATTCACAGGCACTTATTATAGTCTAGAAGGCAATGGGGAACCGAAGGTAGGTAGTACAGAGGTATCAGAGTGGTCAGGAAAGAGGGATGCCTCCGTGAACCTCAGGAACCTTCAGCAATATTCCTAATGGGACGCCATTTAGAAGCAGAGGGGAATTTTGGTAATGGACTCCTAGTTAGTTAATGTACTCTCCTTGTTTTATAAGAATTAACTATGGGATCACCTTTCAAAGCATTCCTTCTTAGGTTGTCTCCTAGCATATTAAAGTCAATTTGGATTTAAAGAAAAAGCATCCTAAGCTGTTGGGCTATAAAAGACAGAACCCCCCCCCCCAACAAGGTGTCCAACTCTCTTGTAAACAGGTTGCTGCAAAGATCCTGTACCTGCCTCCCTCTGTTCTTCCTCAGTCATGTGTCTACTCTTTGTTTCCTTCTTCTTTTGTGTGTCAGATCTGGAATATACCTTGAGAGGACAGGATGAATATTGCTTGACTCTTGTCATATGTGGGGTTTTCTCCCTCATTCATTTCCTGGGTTAATGGCTATGATAATTGGTGCCAATTGTCTGCTTAGTTTACCTTGGAATGGGGACTTGAAGGAATATTCCAAAACATCTGCCAAAATTCCTTTTGTTTTGGGGAGGTTCCCTGTCTTTTCTGGCCTGACATGGACTGCCTATTTTCACTTTTTGTTGGTGGGAAGAAAACGTATCTGTTCACCTGTCTGAGCTGACAAGCTTTAGGGTGGGGAGTCTTCTTTCATTGCCCTCTGGGCTTTTATCTGTCTCCAGCCTTGCTGGCAGCACCTCACCTCTTTTGCCTCCTCCTCCCTCTCCTCCTATTTCTGCATTACCGTACGTAGGTCCAGCTTTCATATCTGGCTCCTGTAGAATCCTCCATGCCTCTGGCACCACTGACTTCTATTCCTACTACCATTACTATCACAGAGCAAAGGGCACCCCAAGCTGTTGGGCCACCTCCTTATGAGGTTCAATGAGCACCTCCTGAATCAACATGAAAATGTCCAAGGGTTACCTTGGACTTAAACTTCCCACTTCATTTCCCCACAGGTGCCCCTGGTAAAAATTGACAGTGTGGAACAAATTGATTGACTTTTAGTGGACCCAGGTGCAACATATTCAGTATTTGAACTAATTTCAGTTTGTTAGTTTAATACACGTCTTTACACTTACCAGCATTTACTATGAAACTTTCATTCTTCCAAAGTTTACTAAAGATCAGTCAAATTGATCTTTACAAAAGATCAGTCAGCTCCCATTATCTCTGTTGCAATTTGTCAGCAAAAAGATGATCTTAATGATGGTTAATGTTGTCTGTCTCATAAGAGTTTTCATGAATTATTGTTAACAGGTTGAATAAATAAAAAGGTTTATCAGTAAAACTTTTAAGTAGCTTTCAAAATTTTTAGTAACCTGAACCTTTGAAGTTTTGCTAAATTAAATGAAAAATTGGATTGAATTCATTGGATATCTAAGTCTTTTCCAAATAAGATAAAATACTAAAGCATTGGTTACTGAACGTAGGTTTAATTTGCCTTGGTTTCTTATCGTGGAGAAACTAAGGATACTTGGGTCTGTTGGCAAATATGTTTTATTGAAAGATTGTACTATGGAAAAACATGTTTTATTGAAATTATGAAATGTATTCATGAATTTCAGATCTAAAGAGCTCTGGTGTAACAGCTCACAATTGGTTACTACCTAATTTTCACTGAAGCTAAGGTTTCTAAGAGTTAAAATTCTGCTCAATGTAATTAAGACTGATGAAAATAAGGTAAGCAAATCTGTATGTAGGAAAATAGGAGATATATGAGAAAGATATAAGGAATGGAAATATATTTTGTTGAGAGAAAAAGAAGGTAATTTTGTTCTAAAATGAGACTGGAGAGAAAAGGTTTAGGATAAAATCTGAATGAAAAAGAAGGCTTGTGAAGGGAAATCTTTGGAAAAGAATTTTATGTGTGGTCAGGACTGAGGTTGAAAGAATGGACTTTAAAAGTACACTGATATAAGACTGAAATTCTGCTTTTCTCTTTGTTAAAAAGATAGAGTTTTCTTGGATTGTTGTTCTGCTCTTGATAAGAAAACATAAACAGGGGCGCCTGGGTGGCTCAGTCGTTAAGCATCTGGCTTCGGCTCAGGTCATGATCCCTGGGTCCTGGGATCGAGCCCTGCATCATCGGGCTCCCCGCTCTGCGGGAAGCCTGCTTCTCCCTCTCCCACTCCGCCTGCTTGGGTTCCCTCTCTTGCTGTGTCTCTCTCTGTCAAATAAATAAATAAAATCTTAAAAAAAAAAACAAACATAAAGTTTTTTTTCTTTATCTGCCCAGAAAAACAAAAGTTCCTATGGTTTGTCTTTATCAGGTCTTTGATTACTTAAGAATGTTATAAACTTCTTAGTGTTAAAGGAGCTAAGTTTTGCTAACAACCAAATAGCTTCCTGTAGAATCCCTTATTGCCACTTTGGTTAAATATAAATATTAAATTTATAATGATCTGTAATCCTATTTAGGTATGTGCTTTAAAACTTTCTAAGGTTTTTAACAAACCTCCCAAGATTGAAATGGCAAATGAAACCTTTTTGACTAATTAGGTTTGTTTTATTTGATATGTTAAGTTACTTAGAAAGCACTGTCAAACCAATAATGATAAGCCTCAGGTTGTATTGTAAGGGTAAATGCTCTAACTCTTCTAGAAAATATATGAAATACCTGAAGTTTTAATATGTTCCAGTATAAGGTCATTACTTGAATTATTGAAATGTGTGTCACAGAAATAACCAGATTTCTTTGTCAATTTCATTATAGTAAATTCTCATATCAGATCTTAAATCATGTCCATTTCTGAGTTGGTTTTTTTTTTTGTCATTAATAGTCATTGTTCTGATTCTCTTGCAAAATGTGTTTCATTTCAAGGAGATTCATAAAATGGACCTTTGACAAATACAGGTTTTTGATATCTGTAAAATCATAATTCTGAACTGGGTAAGAATTTCCAGAACTAATGGGAAAGCATTCAAACAGAACAAAAATTAATAACATAGGACTGAATAAATTGAGGAAGATGATTTCAGTTTTTTTTATGACTCTTGTTTGAAACATTGCTAGTTCTTTAATGTTTGCCCTTCTAGATTTAGGGAAACTTTCTCTTAAGATATCCATGACTTACAGAAATATGATCAAATATTCCTTTGCGAAAAAATTGAAACTTCTAACTTTTCTCCCTACCTGAACCCTTCAGAATTCAGAAACTATCAATGAGTATTCTTTCTCTCATGGCAATTCAATGAGAATCTGTTCTCCTTGTAACAGCACACCATTGGAAACATTGGTTATATTACCAAGGCTTTGACTGGGATGTCATATTTGAGAGAGACATGCATAGACTCAGGTATGACCAGACAGCTTTATGGAAATATGGTTGACTTTATGGAGCCAATAAAGCCCCTTGAGCATGTTAGCTTGATACCTTGCTTACAGATTTCCCATCAGCCTTATCAGGTGAATAAAGAATGTCACTTCATGGCAGGTGCAGGAAACCTTAGGATATTGTGGGGACCTCATGAAGAGAAATATCCCCAAATCCACAGGTATTGCAGGCAGGTCTGACAACAAATATTTGGCTTGGCTCTGGCCTCGAGAGGCTATTAAAAGTTCAATCTAGAGATTCTTTATAAAAAAAATTCTAGCAAAGCAGATTTTAAGTGATTTTAGTGATCAATCACTATTCTTGCTGAGCTTATATAAATAATTAGGCCAAGTTTGTTAAAATTGGACTTGTTTTACAAATGAATTGTCTTGATTTGGCTATCTCTAGAAATAAGGGTGAATTGAGAGAGAAAAATTATGTTTCAATAATGCATCCTTATGAATATTAGATTCTAGATTTGATTGTCTTTAAATATTTGTTGTTTGTCTAAGCTAGACAACTGGAGGTAAACTTCAGAGAGATTGCCATAATACCTTATATAGAGACGATGTTCCTGCTTTTTACTCGGTGGGGGACCCTGTGGACATATGATTATTTAAACAGCTGGACAATGGGTTGGACACCCCAACAATTGTGTAACCCAGCTCTCACCTTGATCAATTCTATGTGGCTGGGATTACAAAATTCCTTAAAAGTCAGAGTATACCCCACTCCATGGGGTTAACTATGAACCTGTGGAGATAATGGATGGCCCCACCTTCCTTATAATTGGATTGGGAAAATGCACTTGGGGATGCCCTTATCTACCAGGACACATCATCTCCCACTTGCCAGTAATTTCTTGTGATTAGGATATTGTTAAGGTTAGACATCAGGCAAAGAAAGCTTCTTAATGGTTTTATTCCTTAGCCATATTTGTCCTGGGAAGCTAGTATCGATGCAAAATTACAAATAGTGGCTTTAGCCAAGCATATAGTGGCCACCTTTAACCAAACCCAACATGAAGTCACCCCAATTCCAGCACAGATAGGGATATTTTTATTACTAAAAAGAGTGTTTCTTGCTGGCCTATGGTAAATGTTACATGAGACTTTCCAGGCCGTAAGAGGCCTTTTTTTTTTTTAATCCTCAAACTATCAGAATTTTAACTGAATATGCCAACCCACAGATAGGCTCATGACAACAAATTCCTTATGTAGTCCTTCCTATCAATATACCCAGGAAGGATCATATTAAATATAGAATGTATATATGTGGCTTACTCCTACACTAGGACAACTAAGCCAAAGGGCTTTTTTTATGTTGGAAACAGAAAAACCATATCCTTGATTTACGGCCCAAAGATACTCGCCAAATGGGATGCTCCCTGCAGAAGCCTGTGACCATACCATTATTTTATAGGCAACTGATTGCTTTACTACTGACTGGACAAGGCAACCAGACATCAGATGGCTAGCACCTAATGGAACACAGTGGTTATGTGGGCCAAATTTGTGGCCATGTATTCCACCAGGCTGGATTGGAACATGTACTATAGGTTATGCCTGGATGCATGGCTGTGGCACTAAGACTACCATAAGTCCAGTTGATCTTCCATATATGAAACAATGATGGACAAGATCCATGTTCTGTTGGTATGACCATCTATCTGACATTGATTTTTTTTCTATCAGGTTTAGAAAATGTCATATGGCATATGGATGCCCTTGATGAATACACAATTAAGGCCTTAAATGACTCAAATAGCATTACATTATTAAATACTAAGTTAACTCAAATGTGTAAAGCAATTCTATAAAATGGATTGGTATTAGATATCTTACAGCAGCACAAAGAGGAACATGTGCTATTATTAAAATGGAATGTTGCATCTACATTCCAGATTATGACAAAAATATAACAGGATTACTTACTGATATAAATAAAAAATTGCTTTTAAAGACCCTACATAGCACTTAATGATTGGTTAAATTCCTGGTTGGGAGGTGGACTATGGTCTACCCTAAAGGGTCTCTTTATCATACTTCTTATTTTTATTATAGTATTAATCCTAATATGTTGTCTCTTTCACTTTTTTCTCTCCTATTGTTGAGATACATGCTAGCAATTCTTGACTCCTTCGCCCAGCTGACAGATAGTCCTTATGACTCAAGACAAATTCACCTGAATGTCCACTCTGCACTCTACAACAATGGCCTTCCATAACTGTTACTTCTAGGGAAAGATAGTGACCAATTTTGGTCCATAGATAGGGATATCTTTACAACCCCTGTCAGCTTGAAGAAGTTCAAGAGGCTGGGCCCTTTAACAACCTTAAAGATTTAAGGATCAACAATTGGTCAGGGGGGAAATGATGAAGGATAGAAGCAGAAAAATGTTGACCTATAGCCTGCATAGTTTTGATAAGGATCAAATACATGCTGGTTGCTATATTCTTAAAGGGTGTCATGACTGCCTGTACGTGTCACTGATAGTTAATATTGAACTGAATGATAAGCACCAGAGAAATCTTGTCAAGGTAGTTTTATGAGTAGAAATTCATAAAAAACATTTATAATCTAATACTCCCTGCATGCCCCTTCCCCCTTGAGCACTAAGCATATAACCATTATACAGCAAAAGTGTAGCTCTTGCTGCCCATGGGTCTTGTCCCTGGGCTACTTAAATAAACTTGCTAAGTTATACCATAAAACATCTCGAATTCTTTCTTCACCATTGTGCTCAATAATCCTGCAACACTTGAAGTGCTTTTTAATGTGATTTTTTTACATCACTAGCTCATTTTCATCTTTCAAAATTGAGCTTAAGTCCTCAGAGAGTCTTTCCCTGGTCACCCTATCTAAAAATCATTCCCCATCCAAGCACTGTTATTTCCTATTACAGTGCCTTGTGTATTTTTCTTTTGTAGCATCTTTCTTACCTTATAATCACATTCTGTTTATTTGCTAATTTAATAATTTATTGACTATCTCTTACCTAGACTAAAATGTTCATGAGTATAGTGATTATCACTTTTATTTATTGTAATATCACCAAATTTTAAACTGTGATTGTTTAACACCATATAACCAGTGTCTAGAACTTTGTTAAATGAATGATTGAATGAATGTATCTGAAGGTTCTCAGAGATTGTGAAGAAATCTATGAAATTTGGGGGCAATTGGCCATACATATTGGTAGCATTAGACAATATTTGTGCTGTATTGTACAGAATACATTTGATGGTCTGGGACTTTTGTTTGCACTGACTTGCTATTGGTAAATGTAACTAGGGATTGAGTGGTCTTAGAGGCTGTGCCATTTTGACATACCTCTCCTAAGTCATTACTAGAGAATTGAGTTACACTGACCTGTTTACAATGTGGTTGTAGTTTGGCAAGGCCAGGTCTATGGCTGGCCATCCGTGTCTTAGGTGCTTCTGGTAGCTCTGGAATGATGAGACAAAAGCACTCCTGTCTTTCTAAAGCTGATGAAGAACAGACTTCTTCCCTGGAATGGGGCCGAACGGTAATGTGCCTCTAAGGACTGCACTGAGTAAACCTTTAGAGCAAGGTACAGTCAAAGCTGATTAAAATCACACTATTTCATAACACTGCTTACAGGCAAAGACATACACCAGGAAGCTGCAAAGAAAGAGAGCTGGCTGCCCAGTGAACAGCAGCCTGGATCTATTCTAGCACCCCTTGAGCCATTTCTTTAGTATTGCATAGGAATTGATTTCCTGCTTTGTTTATTACACCTCCAGCTTCCTCTCTGAGTCTGACTTATTGATAAGATGGCTGTAGATGTCTTAGTCGAGATAACATGAATGTTTCTCTGTTGCTTCCTTGAAAAAAAAGATTTAGTGATATCTTAGGAAGATTGAGAAAAAGAATCATACCTCTTAGAAGTCTGTAGTATGTTAATAACATATAAAGAGTTGCCATTCTTTCTCTGAGAGATGGGACTGTATTTCCAGGAAACTGTCCACTAGCATTCTAGTATTCAGTCTCTGAGTGGTGACGAAAAAATTGTTGCTACTGGAATTTAAAGAATGGCTCAAATTATCAGTGTTACTTAACAGTGTGAGCACCTTAAGAAAGTCATTTAACATCTCCGAGCCTTAATTTCTTCATGTAAAATAGAAATAACAGCTGCTTTACCTAACTCATAGTGTTGTTTTAAAAATCAAATAAAATATTGGATGTGAGGATACTTTGTATACTGTAAAGCTCTTTGCAAATATAAAGTACTTTTGTCCTTAGCAAAGCTTTTCTCCCTCTCCTTTCTTTAAAGAAAATGTTAACATTCTCCAATCATTAGTTAATTATTCCTCTAGGGCCACAGTTTTTTGTTTTTTGTTTTTTTGTTTTTTTCCAGACAGAACAGGTGTCAGGTTCTATGATGTGAT
This sequence comes from Eumetopias jubatus, assembly GCF_037043125.1. Taxonomy (NCBI): domain Eukaryota; kingdom Metazoa; phylum Chordata; class Mammalia; order Carnivora; family Otariidae; genus Eumetopias; species Eumetopias jubatus. Next base: position 168,841,169 of record NW_028274810.1, on the reverse strand, counting down.
TTGGAGGAAAGTGGAAAGGAAACCCTAGAGTCTTTTAAGTGACCTGCCAGTTTTCAAAAAGAAGGCTGGTTCATATAAAACCCTTTTTCTTGTCATGTCTCTTCTAGCAAGGCCCCTATGGAAGTACAAACTTCAAATAGCATATACTTGAAAGAATATCATTAGCATGTGTTTATTAAAGGGGATTCTAGATGCATTAATTTAATAGACCTAAACCATTACTTCACTGTAAAGGAAAATAAACACCTTCCACATATCTATCCATACCTATATATGTATATTAAAATACATAGAATTAAAATCAGTTTATTTATAATTAAAAATTGGTTTAATTCATTGTATGGCATAATATTTTAAAATATTTTTTCCTAAGCAACATTTTTTTATTAAAACCAATCTGATTTTCATCCTCTGAATTTCATCAGTACAGTTATAGTGGTTTAATTATAGGTCTTGCCCATTTATCCTAATTGTCATAGAAGAAGATCTTGTCAACATTATTTTAGATAGTTTGGGAAGAATAGAATATTTGTGGCCATGACCAATACAAGTAGAAGATAAAGAATTCTTTCTTAATATTTAAATCTAATTTACCCAAACTATTATACTTACTTACATTTGCCACAAAATTTAGAAATATGACTTACATGATTATATTTTTGTAATAATTTGATAATGATAAATATAATGATAAATAATATAATAATTTGTATTAAGAAAAGAAAAGGGGAATAGGTTCAAATTCTGGCAGCAGGGATATAGGTTAGATAATCACTTTAACTTAATAATTGCCAGGAGAGTGAAATGGACATTTTCAGTACTCTGTGAAAGTTGGTTCTGAGCAGTAAAGTTAGCTTTAGTTGTTGACAACAAACAAGCTGTAGCTTGTTTCCTTCTGTCGCCGTTCCCCACCCCGATTTAAGACTTCACCTACTCTGAAAATGTAAAAGAGCAGAGTCTTCACCCTGCCCCGACACACATACACACACACACACACACACACATGCTGATAGCCAAGTTCCTGAAAATTCTTTGATAGGAAAATTCACAGTTAAAAGATATAAGACATTATCAGATAAATAGTTAGAAAGATTGAAGATTTTAGGATCCTATAAAAGTTCTTATAAATAATCTTAAAGTCAAGAAAATTTTGTACATGAAATAGAGAACAGTCAGTAACATTTAACCATTTGATATTAGTAATAATGGACACTTTACAATTAATTTCCATCAATCAACAGCTTGCTTCTTTTTTAAAAAAGTTTTATTATTTATTTTAGAGAGAGAAAGAGAATGCAAGCATGTACGCACATGTACTAGTAGGAGGGTGAGGCAGAGGGAGAGGGAGAGGGAGAGAGAGAATCCCCAAGCAGACTCCCTGCTGAGAGTGGAGCCCAATGCAGGGCTCAATTGCAGGATCCTGAGATCATGACCTGAGCCAAAATCAAGAGCCAGACGCTCAACTGACTGAGCCACCCAAGCACCCCCTCCATCACTTGCTTCTTAGAAAATTTTCAGGATCTCTATCAATTAGTTTCAGTGAGATGTAAAAATATGTCCAGTTGCCTTATGGAAGATAGCACAAGTACTAAAGGGCTATTTTTTTGTGTGTCTGATGCCCTGTTTGAATGCCTTTTGAAATTCAATGACCCAGAATTGTTGACTCCAGTCTCCAGTTTCCACAGTGGTCCCAGAAATACAGCATAACTCAGAGACCTTAACATTTACCAAGCTTTGTGTAACCTTATTTTACATATTTGACATAACTAAATAGATATTTCCTAAATTATGTCCTCAACCCAAGGTTCTATACCCTTGGCTCTGATCACTGCAATGTGAATAAAAACACACCACCAGCTTTTCTGTGTAACTCAACTTTATCTCTCCTTACAGAAGTAGAAGTGCAATTCCAAGGCCCAAGGTTACTTTTTCTTAGCTTCCTTTAACCCTGGAGGAGGGGTAAATGAGAAAACTTCTATTGCTGCTCTGCTTTTTCCATCCCAATCACTAATTCCTACTTTTGTTTTTTACTTTCCTCTCACAGAAATGACTTACAATGTATGGACTCTGGAACTCAAAATGCTCAGGGTTGCTGAAAAAGGTATGCAGGAGACTAGAATTTCTGGTAAGAGAAAATTGCTGTTGGAAAAAGATTTTTGTGCTTGGGGAAAAGTATTTTTATTTAGTATTTTTTCAACATTTTCATATCTCAATTAGGCAGGTTTATGAGATTGTTCCCTGAGAGAACATGGTAGCCTGATCTTTGAAAAAGTTTTTCTAGAAGTTCTCTTTGCTCTGTTTGAGTTATTTGGTGAATGATAAATTGTAGTCTGCAGCTCTTCCTCCCTCCCATCCCATCTTGTTCTGCTCCCATACTGATCATATCTCAGGCTTAGTTCTTCCTGCTAGAGTTCTCAATTGGACTTGGTTGATTTTCTCATCCTGACTTCATTAAGTAGCCTGCTCAGATATCTTGAAAATTTGTTAGCCTGAATTCTTCTCTAAATTCTTTTCTAAATTGCCTGGAAGGCTTATTTCCTCCTTTTATGCCTTCCCTCAAAGTTTTCCTGGATATAATAGAACATTTTAAACTCATACGATTCTTTCACAGAATCCTGACAAGATATCATATCTTGGAAAAATTATCTTCATATTCTAGTAAAAAGGACATTTCCTTGAAGATTGGTTTAGTAGTTCTCTCTTCAGCTTTTGGAAACATCAGGTTCCTATGGTTCTTTCATGGGACCACCCTGAAGAGCTTCTTTTGATGGGGATTCAGTCACTTCTATGTCTCCCAAACGCATTGTACAGCCATGTCTGTGAATGTCATTGCTGTCATCTAGAATTTTAATAGATAAGCCATGGGGAAATCTACCAGACACCTGGAAACTTAAGAATCCTTTGAAAATTGATCATTCATTTGTGGGATCTATGGACACGCTCTATTAACTATCCAACTTCCTTCCTCTTTCCTCTACTCCTGCAAAGATTATGCTGGAAAAAGGAATTTGCTGCAAAGAATTATACTTCCTTCAGAAAGGTCCAGTTTATTCTTTTGATGATGTCATATATACACATATATTTATGAATTTATATTTATGTACAATGTATATTTATAAATTATTTTGTAATTGATTTTAAATTAGGGTATGTAGTTAGAATAAATAATTCATTAGGAAAAATTAGAGTCAGAGACCTCAGAGTAGTAGATAAATGTATGTTGATAAAAGTGAGGTTGTATAACAGCTTATTTTGGGTCTTTGCTTTCTAAGGAAAAACTATTAACTGTGTATTGGGTCAAGGCATTTGTATAATAAACTCAGATGTTGAATTTCTACTCTGGTTTCCTAAGTTTTGATTGGATCTTGGTATATCCTCCAAAGTGTGGACTGTAGAAATCAAGAGATGAAATTTGAACTAATTAGTTTTGTGATATGTCAGACCTTTGTCAAAGATCTATTTGCTTTTGTTCTATTAACAAATTAAACATTGACATTGTTAAATTTCATCCAGTGACGTAAGTAGATAACATAAATTTTGTCTATTTTTGGATAAAAGACATCAGTTTAGCCTAATTTAAGTCAGATAAAGTGACCTAAATGGTTCTTATAAATTCTGAGAAATTTAGAGGCATGGAAACTTACTTTATTTTCTCCACGTAAAGTCTTTTATATTGATTTATGTTACTTCCTTTAAGAATTGTAATAGCTCAGTCTGGTTGGTTTTGTAGGCTTTCCACTGTCCATATTTAGAAGACCTTTTTCTGTTACAGCTAATTTGAGAAATTCTTCAGGTAACATTCCTGTCCTAGCCTCAAATACTGTATATGTAGAAATGGAGCTTAGCTGCTTAATATGTTAATATTAATAAAGGTTTAACTACTTTTAAAATAAAATGTTTATGTTATAACATTAAAAATGAATAAATTTTTGGTGATGCATTTGTATCCTATTCTAAGTATGGTTTAAAAAGAAAAAGAATTCCTTGAAGCTATTTTTTGAAGACGATTTTTTTTTTTAAGGTTAACAAGTAAACACAATGTAGGCTCATAATATGTAGCTTCTCTAGTGATCCCCCAACTTTTAAAATTTGTTAAACATAAAAGCGGTGCTAATCTGATTAGTAACTGTGATTGAGTAAATCTACTGTAAAAATGGACCGTGTTCTGGTTTTTAACATGATACCATGAAAGTCATTTGAGAACTGCCTCTGTGGAAGATAAAAGTCTCTTTGATGGAATATTTATTCCATGATTAAAATCTATCTCTATGTACGTATATGTGTGTGTGTATGTATATATGATTTGTGTTGTCTATTTTCATAAATAGTTATAAAATTTAGTTCTTGGAAAACTTATAGGCAGGAAGGAAAAACAGTATGACACAAACAAATATCAGTCAAGTCTCCATGTGAGGGTAGTTACCAAATACTGAGACTCGAGATTATCCAGTGCTCATTTAACTTCCATCCTGCCCTTCTCCCTGCCTCCAGACATAAGTAGAAAGAAGAGAACTAATGTCTGAGAGGCTATTGTGTATAGGCATTTTACATATGTACCTCATTTAATGAGAAGGGTAGAAGGAAGGATGGAAAACTTGTGATGTTGAAAAAAATCTGTTACTTATATTGTGAGACGTTGGAAATTTTCCTCAAGGCTTCTGTCTAGGCTGTAGCATATTTTTGCATGTCACATCAGTAGTCACAGATACTTCTTTTAAAGCAAAAAATTCATTCCTTGGCATCCACATACACTGCAATTAGACTTTTGGCTAAATGCCAAAAGTCTCTGGCAGTTTAAGCAAAGTCCAGAGAAATGTCAGCACTGCTTATTAATGTATTTATTTGAAAAAAGGAGGTCATTTTCATATTGTTAATATGTATGAAATATATACCAAGAAAGGAAAGGTTTTAAGCAAGTCAAATAAAAAATTGCTTAATTCATAGTTAACCTAGAATTTAAATGGAATTTTCCATTTTTATTACAGTTAGATATCTGTTAAAATATCAAATTTTGTGATTGTTTTAATATTTCTTTATAAATCCAGTGAACACCTTATTTATCAATAAAATAACTTTAACCTTTTATAATGCTTTTTGCACAAGATTTTCATTATTAACAATGTCATAAAATGTGAGTGCTGAACATTATGTAAGATACTTTATAATATATGACATAGGGACAGTTGGCTGAACAAAGTCAGGTTTTTATTTCAACTCAGTTATTGGCATTTTCCCTTAGTTCCATGGCACTTTTTGGAAGAATTGTAAGTTCAGTATTTTTTTAAGGATTTCAAATAGTATACTGTTCATTTTATGGAAGAGTTTTCCATTTTCAAAGAAGATAAACGTTAATGAGAAGTTCTCAATGAATAAAGAAGTAAATTCCAAGTAAACTTTGGATTTTAGATGCATGGTTTCTCAATTCATACATTCCCTAGTTCACAGTGATATCATATGATTGGTCTTCCTGTTGCAGCTTATGAATATATAAGGAGAAAGCCAGTAGTAGGGATGCCATATGGAGACTGGGACAAGGACTTCCAAGGTTTGGGGCTGTAGGTTGAATACTTAACCATTTAATTTAATGTATAAGAAGGATGGGTGGGGGTGGGGGAAGGAAATGGTACTTAGGAGAATAAAATATATAATGACCATGAAGATTAAATTATCCCTAGCTATATTATCTGTTGGGTCATTAAGAGTCCTGAGAATAAATCTCAAGTTCATTCTAAGATTTTTACATGCATTATTTTTTTCCATCTCTACCTATTACTTCCCCAACAATTTTCAGTTATTACCGATTAGAAGAAGTTAACTGCTTTCATTGTCAAAAGAAAGGGAAATTCTTCTGTGGAAAGCCACAGTAACTTTTACCAACAAAATAAATGGCACATATGATATTTTTTTGTCATATATTGTCACAAATGCTTGTGTTGTGGGTCATCATTTTAAAAAAGGAGTGGGATTTATTGCCCACGTGTGAACTAAATCCTAGCTCCTCTGCTTACCAAATGTGTAACCTTTGCAAATTACTTAATCTTTCTCTGGCTCAATTTCTTATTTGAGATAAAGAAGATAATAGGGTTTCTGTATAAACAGGAAAATATAAGCAAGGCACTTAAAACAATTAGCATGAAGCGAGTGCTGGCTATTATTGTCTGTTACTACATACTTTAATTCCCAGGAACTTCTGGGGGTCTTTAGGACCTAGTTCTGCATTAAGAAGTGGAACTTTTTGGACAAGGGGCTTGATTATTTTTAAGCTTCTTGATATGTGTTATTCACTGTTTCCCCAAAAAGATTCTACTAATTTGTGTTTCCAAAGTACCTGTGAAAGTTCCCATTTCACCTCACCAACACACCATTATTTATAATTTGAATCTTTGTTAAATTCTGCTCAAACATGATGCCACATGATGGCTTTAATTTTCATTTCTTTGATGATTAAATAGGTTAATTTAAAAAATGAATTTATTTACTTATTTGTAGAAGAAGGTCCTTGTCCTATTTTTCTTTGAGGTCTTCTTGTTTTGCTTATTTATTTTTATGAGGCCTTTGTTTATTAAGGACATTAGCCCTTTGTCATATTTGTTGTAAATATTTCTTCCTTTTAATTTTATATTTCATGTACAGAAGTTTTAAGTGCTTATATAATGAAATCTCTTCATCTTTTTCCTTTGTGATTTCTTCCACTGAAAAGCCACAATTCTTTAAGATTTATGAAAACAACTGCTAGTTCAGACTAAGTCCTGATTAATAGAGTAATTTACTCATCAGCTTCAAGGACTTGGAATCATTTCTTTGTGTGAGCTTAAGAAGTCACTTATTCTTACTGTAATTGAAACTTATCATCAATAATCATAGCAAAAGTCTCTTATTAAATATAAATTTATATAAACCAATATATATAAATTTATATATTTATATACTTATATGAACAAATTAGGTATCCAATATCTGTTGATATAGCACATTACAGTTTACAGAACACTTCTAACATATATTCTGTAATTTTATTTCATATCCTACAACTACCTTATGGAATGGAGTAAGATGGAATTATTTTATTATTATTTATCTAAATCTCATTAAGGGTGTAGTTTCTCTTAGGTTATACAACTAGTAAACAGTAGAGTTTGAACTTGAACCCAGATCCTCCAATTCCAAATCTGTGCTTCACTCATTTTGTCTTCATGTTTTTGAAAAACCATATGCATACCAAGTAACTTTTTAAGGATCTAACTTCTTTGGGTTTGAAAATTCAAATTCTTGCTGCTCCAGATACCTTGCTAGAGGAAAGGGAACAACATTTGTTGAGCTAATATTTATATTTAAAATATTTACACTGGGCCATCTACTTGATTAAAATATCTTTAATTCCCCCCCCTTTTTAAAGATTTATTTATTTATTTTAGAGAGAGAGAGAGAAAGCCTGCAAGTGAGTGAGCGGGGGAGGGACAAAGGCAAAGGGAGGGACTCCTCAAGCAGACTCCCCACTGAGTGCAGAGCCAGAGGTGGGGCTCCATCCCAGGAGATCATGACCTGAGCTGAAATCGAGAGACTGACACTTAACCGACTGAGCCACCCAGGTGCCCCCTTTTTCATTTTCCCTTTATCAGTAACTATATCCTGTCTTATTTGCAATGACTTCTTTTCATTCATCTCATCCCCATGTTATAAGCCCCCTCTCTCTCTCTCTTATTTTTAAATCACCTTTCGGTAAGGCTCTGCATTTTTACTCCTATAGCAATCTGTGCTGATCTGCCAAATCAGTTATACTTCTTTCTCTGTCAATGATAAAAACCCATGTTTGGTTGTCATAAATGTTTAGACCCAGGATGCTATACATTAATCATTATCTCCTTTAATTTTCAAAGTCGTTCATAAGGTAGATATTATTATCATCTTTTCCATTTTACTGGTGCTGAACAAACTTAGGTTAGCACCTTGCCCAAAGCCTTACAGCTAGTAAATATTGGTGCCATGCTTAGAGTTCAGGTGTTTTCCTGCTGCATCCTACTGACTCCTGGCAGGGATGATTGAAATTCTTTTCACCTGTTATGATTCTAGAAGCAGTTTTTCTTCTGTGTCTGAGCAGCTGTAAATGCACTTCTTGGTTCCCATCCCATAAACCTAATTCCATCTCAGGGTCATTCTGCACAGCTTGACTTACACATAAAAATTAACTTTTAAGAGGTTTACTTTAGCTTGACAGCCATCTATTCACTGATCTAGAAAGCAGGTATCCTGAGTGCAATTTCCTTTCTATAAATGAATACATTGCCCCACTCTTCTATGAGCTCATTCTTATAGAGTATCACATTTGCATTATTGTTCCAGACTAGATGAGGACATACTGACCTACAGTTTTCAAACCCTCTTGGTCTTCAAATTTCCACAAACAACTGGGTTTGGGCATTCATTAGACCTGGACATTGAATTTTTTCTCCCTTTTGGGTACAAGTAAAAGAGAAATGGAAAGTACTTAGCAAAGATAGACGTGAATAGCTGTTAGGGTAGAAGGAAAGATTTGTAAAAAAGGATGAAAGGAGCTGAATTCCCACAACATAGACCAAAGATAATGGGGTGGGGGGAATCTTTACTTACAGTATATTAAAAAAGGAATTATGTTGAGGAGAGAATGAACTGAAAGGAAATTTGGTTGTAGCAGTTTTTAACATAAAAAATATAAAAACCTGGAATGCTATGAATTCATTGGGATATTCACATTAATATTACTAGCTAACCTCTATTAAATGTTACTGTGTGCTAGACAGTTAATTCATTTAATTCTCAAAACAACCTATGAACAAGGTACACTTTTATCTCTGTTTTAGAAATGAGATTTAGAGAGGTTAACAACTTGCTCAGGATCACAGAACAGGTAAGTAGTGGAACTACTACACAAACTTAATAACACCTCCCATGCTTTGTTATTATTTACTTGTTTACTGTCCACTTTCCCTACCAGAATGTAAGCCCCATGAGGGGAAACCAATATCTGTCTTTTAAAAAACTGCTATATCCCCAGTGCTTGGCTCAGGGCTGGACACCTAGAGCTTGCTCAATACATATTTATGAAATGAACAAATGAATGAATGAGTGAATAAAATCATTCTAATCTCAGCACCATACTAATCTTTTTGCAATAATGTGTAAAAAGTTTTTCATTGGTTAAATGAATGGATAAAGAAGATGTGGTATATATATATATATATATGTGGTATATATATATATATGTATATATATATATATATAGTGGAATATTATTAGGCCATAAAAAGAATGAAATCTTGCCATTTGCAACAACAGGGTTGGAGCTAGAGAGTATAGTGCTAAGCGAAATAAGTCAGTCGGAGAACAACAAATACCATATGATTTTACTCATGTGTGGAATTTTAGAAACAAACGAACAAAGGAAAAATAAAAGAGAGAGAGAGAGACAAACCGTGATTAGACTCTTTTTCTTTTAAGATTTTGTTTATTTGACACACAGAGAGAGAGTACAAGCAGGGGGAGTGGCAGGCAAAGGGAGAGGGAGAAGCAGACTCCCCACTGAGCAGGGAGCCTGATATGGGACTCCATACCAGGACCCTGGGATCATGACCTAAGCTGAAGGCAGACACTTAACCAACTGAGCCACCTAGGTGTCCTCAAGAAATAGACTCTTAACTATGGAGAACAAACTGATGATTACCAGAGGGGAGGTGGGTGGGGGAATGATGGGGTAATAGGTGATAGGGATTAAGGAGTGCACTTATGGATAAGTAATGTATAGAATGTTAAATAATGTATAGTAATGTATAGAATTGTTAAATCACTATATTGTATACCTGAAACTAATATAACACTATATGTTAATTATACTGGAATTAAAATAAAAAACTTAACAAAAAGTTTCTCATTGGTTAGTCATGTCTTCCTTCATCCCGTGTATAATTTCTCTGAAGCTTTTGTAGATTCAGGGGAGAGGTTTAGCTAATCAATACAGGATTCCTTCCCACTCCCAAATATTGAGCTTACCTCCAATGTAGAGGTGGTGGAGAGAATGTTTAGAATTTTACCAATTTGAATTAGTTGTATTTCTCAGAATTATAATTTATAGCAATTATTTCTATAGTTTTCATGAAATTCAGGCAAATGGGCAAATAATAGTGTCACAGCAATGACCGAGACAGACATGTCTTGGCCTGCATGGAACTTATTGTTTATTTATTAGTTTTGAGATTTCTGTCAGATCCCCATTAATTTTTGAATTTAATATAATACAGGACAAGCTATTTTGCAAGAACATTTTAAGTATCAGAAATAAAAGGTAAAATATATATAGATGTTATGCTGTGGTTTGAGATGTGTTAGATAGCAAAAAATTTGTGAGAAATGTGAAGTGTCTTGTAGAAGGTATAATAACCAACCTCTAGCCCAGTGTTCTTAACTCTGGCTGTGCAATAGAAACAGGGAGAGTTTTAAAAATATGTCTAGGGCTGGGGTGCCTGGCTGGCTCAAGCATCTGCTATCGGCTCAGGTCATGATCTCTGGGTCCTGGGATCGAGCCCTGCATCAAGCCCCTCATCGAGCCCTGCATCGAGCCCCCCATCGCATCTGGCTCCCGGCTCAGCAGGGAGTCTGTTTCTCCTTTTCCTCTGCCTCTCCCCCTGCTCATGCTCTCTCTCTGTATCTTTCTGTCTCAAATGAATAAATAAAATCTTTAAAAAAATATGTCTAGAGTCTACCTTAAACCATTATATCAGAATATCTGCGACTAGGCCATTTTATGTTTAAAAAATACAACAGTTTTGTTACTATTGTAGATGACATAGAAAATCCTGAAGACTCCACCAAAAAACTACTAGAAGTAATAAATGAATCAGTAAAGTTGCAGGGTACAAAATTGGTAGCCAGAAATTGCTAGCATTTCTTTTTTTTAAATTAATTAATTAATTTTTTATTTTATTGTTATGTTAGTCACCATACAATACATCATTAGTTTTTGATGTGGTGATCCACGATCCATTGTTTTCGTATAACACCCAGTGACCATGCAATACATGCCCTCCTTAATACCCATCACCGGGCTAACCCATCCCCCCACCCCCCTCCCCTCTAAAACCCTGTTTGTTTCTCAGAGTCCACAGTCTCTCATGGTTGTCTCTCCCTCTGATTCCCCCCACCTCATTTTTCCCTTCCTTCTCCTAATGTCCTCCATGCTATTCCTTATGTTCCACAAATAAGTGAAACCATATGATAATTGACTTTGTCTGCTTGACTTATTTCACTTAGCATCATCTCCTCCAGTCCCATCCATGTTGATGTAAAAGTTGGGTATTCATCCTTTCTGATGGCTGAGTAATATTCCATTGTATATATGGACCACATCTTCTTTATCCATTTGTCTGTTGAAGGGCATCTCGGCTCCTTCCACAGTTTGGCTATTGCGGACATTGCTGCTATGAACATTGGGGTGCATATGGCCCCTCTTTTCACTACATCTGTGTCTTTGGGGTAAATACCCAGGAGTGCAATTGCTGGGTCATAGGGTAGCTCTATTTTTAAATTTTTGAGGAATCTCCACACTCTTTTCCAAAGTGGCTGTACCAACTCGCATTCCCACCAACAGTGTAAGAGGGTTCCCCTTTCTCCACAACCTCTCCAACATTTGTTGTTTCTTTCCCTGTCCATTTTTGCCGTTCTAACTGGTGTAAGGTGGTATCTCAATGTGGTTTTGATTTGAATTTCCCTGATGGCTAATGATGATGAACATTTTTTCATGTGTCTGTTAGCCATTTGTATGTCTTCTTCAGAGAAGTGTCTTTTCATATCTTCTGCTCATTTTTTGACTTGATTATTTGTTTTTTGGGTGTTGAGTTTGAGAAGTTCTTTATAGATCTTGGATACCAGCCCTTTACCTGTAGTGTCCTTTGCAAATATCTTCTTGCATTCTGTGTGTTGCCTCTTTGTTTTGTTGACTGTTTCCTTTGCTGTGCAGAAGTTTTTATCTTGATGAAGTCCCAGAAGTTCATTTTTGCTTTTGTTTCACTAGCTTTTGGAGATGTATCTTGAAAGAAGTTGCTGTGGGCGATGTCAAAGAGGTTACTGCCTATGTTCTTCTCTAGGATTTTGATGGATTCCTGTCTCACATTGAGGTCTTCAATCCATTTTGAGTTTATCTTTGTGTATGGTGTTAGAGAATGGTTGAGTTTCATTCTTCTGCATGTGGCTGTCCAATTTTCCCAGCACCATTTATTGAAGAGACTGTCTTTTTTCCATTGCATATTTTTTCCTGCTTTGTCGAAGATTATTTGACCATAGAGTTGAGGGTCCATATCTGGGTTCTCTATTCTGCTCCATTCTGCTCTATATGTCTGTTTTTGTGCCAGTACCATGCTGTCTTGTTGATCACAGCTTTGTACTATAGCTTGAAATCGCGCAACATGATGCCCCCAGCTTTGTTTTTCTTTTTCAACATTCCCTTGGCGATTCGGGGTCTTTTCTGATTCCATACAAACTTTAGGATTGTTTGTTCCAGCACTTTGAAAAATGTCATTGGAATTTTGATCGGGATGGCATTGAAGGTATAGATTGCTTTGGGTAGCCTAGACATTTTAACAATATTTATTCTTCTGATCCATGAACATTGAATATTTTTCCATCTTTCTGTGTCTTTTTCAATTTCTTTCATGAGTGTTCTGTAATTCCTAGAGTATAGATCCTTTACCTCTTTGGTTAGGTTTATTCCGAGGTATCTTATGGTTTTTGGTGCTATTGTAAATGGAATTGTTTCTCTAATTTCTCTTTCTACAGTTGCGTTGTTAGTGTATAAGAAAGCAACTGATTTCTGTGCATTGATTTTGTATCCTGCCACATTACTGAATTGCTGTATGAGTTCTAGTTATTTGGGGGTGGAGTCGTTTGGGTTTTCCACATAAAGTATCATGTCGTCTGCAAAAAGAGTTTGACTTCTTAGCATTTCTATACACTAATAATGAAGTAGCAGAAAGAGAAATTAAGAAAACAACTCCATTTACCATTGTACCAAACGTAATAAAATACCTGAGAATATACTTAACCAAAAAGGTGAAAGACCTGTACACTGACAAGTATAAAACACTGATGAAAGAAATTGAAGAGGGCACAATTAAATGGAAATATATTCCATGCTCACGGGTTGGAAGAATTAATATTGTTAAAATGTCCACATCACCCAAAGCAATCTACAGATTCAGCACAATCTCTATCAAAATATCAACAGAATTTTCCGCAAAACTAGAACAAATAATGCTAAAATTTATATGGAACCATGAAAGACCTCAAAGAGCCAAAGCAATCTTGAGAAAGAAAAATAAAGCTGGAGATATCACAGTTCCAGATGTCAAGATACACTACAAAGTTTGTAGTGATAAATAAAAAATCAAAAACAAGTTTTTAAAAACTAACTAAAAACCCACTATGACATGGGTTTGAGTGCCTTTCCCTCTCACTATAGTTCCTTTTTTTCTATATCTTTTCAGGGACACTTAGTGTCCTGAAAAGAGCATAGAAGTCAATATATGGTCTCATTAGTGTAATAGAGAGGACTTTAATTACCTTCTTTCTTTAAATGCAATCTAAGACATAAGAAATATCATAATACTTAAGACATACAAAGAGATATAAAGAATAATGCAATGGATATCCATAGATTCACCACCATATTAACAATATGGCATATTATCAAGTTATAGTTGAAACTCCCTGTATACCTCCCTCAAATGCACTCACTTACCCAAAGTAACCTGTGTTTTTCTCTTTTTTAATTATATACTCATATATTCCTAAGTAATACAGAGTATCATTTTGCATTTAAAAATTTTGAAACTTGGGGCATCTGGGTGACTCAGTTGGTTAAGCGGCTGCCTTTGGCTCAGGTCGTGATCCCAGAGTCCTGGGATCAAGCCCTGCATCGGGCTCCCTGCTCAGTGGGAAGCCTGCTTCTCCCTCTCCCACTCCCCCTGCTTGTGTTCCCTCTCTCGCTGTCTCTCTCTCTGTCAAATAAATAAATAAAATCTTTTAAAAAATTTTGAACCTGTATAAATATATATATATATTCTTTTGCAACTTATTGTTGTGTTTGTGAAATTCAACTATGTTGTTATATGAAGTTTTTGTCCATTGATTTTCACTGCTACATCATATTCTATTGTAGTAACTATACCAATATTTATCCTTTCTCTTCTGAACAACATTTAAGTTGTTTCCATTTATTTTAATGTAGTCCAAATTCATATTACCTTTTGAATAGCCAGCTCCCATTGGTGATTAATTTTTACTTATGATGCTGCTAATTATGATTTTCCCATCCTGTTGCAATTCATTTTCTGAAAAAGTTTTAATGCAAGATCTTATGTTTTGTCCCAATTTTATTTCATGTTTAAATTTTTGAGGTAGAGTTTTTACTTAAAAATTTAGCTTGTTAGTTTTGTCTGATTTTTTCAGCTTGTCAAACTGTTTTTTGGATTAATTTGGTTACCTGATATTTTAACTCCCCTTCCATCTTAGTGTTATTCGCAATTTTGATAAAAATCCTTCTATGTATTATTTAAGCCATCGATAAGAATTATGTTAGTAGGATAGGACCTGTTACCCAATGAAGCAGAATCTATAATTTACCATGCTAGAGCATGGATTTAGCATGGATCAAAGCAAAATCACTGAATTTATTGTTGAGACCTAGATTTGAGTTGTAAAACATATATGCTACTTTAAACCATCACAGATTCAAGAGCCTGAGACTGAAAATCCTACCCTGGATTATCTCTCAAGTAACATTCATTGAGCTGGGTTAGTTAATAAGATGAATGAGTGAGCATCTATGGAAATGGAGTAAAGACAAAATCATACTGGTGTTTTTCACCTCAGAGTTTATCCTAATATGATCAAATCAATTTTTTTTTAACTTTCTGTGGTTGGAATTTAAGGGTCTTACACCTGTCAACCACAAGGAGGAGCTATGGTCTAATAAGGAAGAGGCTTGCTTCTGATTGGGAGTGGCCGCTCAAAGATAATCTTTTAGAAAAGAGGCCATATCTTGGAAAATGATCTTTCTTAAAAATGACATTTATATAGGAAATTTTGAATGGATAAGCTAGTCTTTATTTTCAAAGGGAAAAGAAACAATACAGTTATGTATAATTCTAATATAACCCCTCTACTAAGAAAAAAGTAAGTTTCCTTTTCTTTTTCAGTTGATTAGATATATGGAATAGAACAATTAGCTAATTCTTTAGTTCTTCATCCAGAACCGTTAGACTTTAGAATGGACAGGAATCTCAGCATCATCCAGTTTACCT
Source organism: Eumetopias jubatus (assembly GCF_037043125.1). Classification (NCBI taxonomy): domain Eukaryota; kingdom Metazoa; phylum Chordata; class Mammalia; order Carnivora; family Otariidae; genus Eumetopias; species Eumetopias jubatus. The sequence goes on along the minus strand of NW_028274810.1, from coordinate 168,825,843 downwards.
CTTCACCTTAAAGCATTCAGGTATTAAGTTTTTAAGATATATAATATGGGCTCAATAATTATTTACTGAATGAATGAATTAATGACATAAAAACCTGTAGGCCAGATAGGTTAATTAAGTTGACCATGGGCAAACAAGTAGTTAGCCAACAGAGTAAAGATCTGGGAAGAGGAGTGATATCACACCAAATCCCAGGTTTCTAATTCCTTGGATTATACTTCCTTTTTTTTCTTTTTGGGAAGAATTAATTTAGATTTTATTTTGTATAATTTTTTAAAATTTTATTTTATTATGCTATGTTAATCACCATACATTACATCATTGGTTTTTGATGTAGTGTTCCACGATTCATTGTTTGCATATAACACCCAGTGCTCTATGCAGAATGTGCCCTCTTTAATACCCATCGCCAGGCCAACCCCTCCTCCCACCCCCCTCCCCTCTAGAACCCTCAGTTTGTTTCTCAGAGTCCATAGTCCCTCATGGTTCATCTCCCCTTCTGATTTCCCCCCCTTCATCTAATTCTTTGGATTATACTTCTTACACAAAATCATGCTCTCCTTCTTGTCTGCCCTGCTTAAGTATAGTCTAAATGTAAGTTAACTATAGCACGCTATTTTGAGATTCATCAGTATTGTTGCCTGTCTTGGTAGTCTCTTTTATTTCTTACTAGTATTCCATTACTAAATAAATACGCCACAGTTTTTTAAAGCCATTATAAGCCAAATATTGATGGATAGTTGGGTTTTTCCAGTTCTTAGTTATTACAAATAAAGTTGCGGTAAACATTTTTGTATCAGTATTTATATGGATATATATCTTTGTATCTCTTAGGTAAATATCTTGGTGTGGAATTGCTGGGTTATAGGTAAATGTACATTTGGTTTTATAAATATTATTTCATTGTTTAAAAACTAAATATTTATTGGATGCCTAATATGACAGGCAGTGGGGATACAGTAAAGAAGATTAGTTGATATCTTAATGTGTGTCATGTTTTTTCCCTTACTGGGTTAACATATTATTTTAAGTTTCTTTTTTAATGAAATTGATCAGATACATTTTCTAAATTATTTAGGGATTTTTATTTCAAAATAATAAGCCTCATTAGAGACTATTCCCCCTACCACATAGTGGTTAAGCCCACAGGCTCTGGAGCCAGAATACCTGGGTTCAAATCCTAATTCTACCAGTCACAGCTTTGTGATCTGGAACAGGTTATTTAACTTTATCCCTCAATTACCTACTGTTACAACTTTTGAATATACCTCTACCTCCACTCATTTAGTTTTACTGCAATTATTTGCACACATACTTATTTCCTCTACTAGACTGTGGGCTTCTTGAATCACATATGTATTTCACTTAGGTACATAATGTTAGTACCAAGTTTACTACATGGAAAATAGCAAGTGCTCAGTAAATGTTTGGTGAATAAATGACTTGCTACAGCTTTTTGGGGTTAAGACATAGTTCTCAACAAGGATTTGTAAGAATTTATTTTTAAAAAAGATTTTTATTCATTTATTTACTTGAGAGAGAGACAGAGACAGAGTGAGAGAGAGAGTGCGAGTGATGGGAGGAGCAGAGGGAGAGGGACAAGCAGACTCCATGCTAGCACAGAGACCAAAGCGGGGCTCAATCCCAGGACCCCGATATCATGACCTGAGCCGAAACCAAGAGTTAGATGCTTAACCAACTGAGCCACCCAGGCACCCCAGGGATTTGTAACGAATTTAAATGAGCAACTTTGAAGTAGGAAACTGTATAAACACATGCTATAGTATTATTGTGAATTTGTCAGATTATCAGTGTACAGAACAGGGAGCTGAAGAGATGGGACAGAGGACAGAGAAATCTTTTGGAGGTGGGATATAAAATAGGCTCTCGTGGAGGTAGGTCATGAGCCCGAGTCCTGGCAAAAGGGCTCAAAGGGTACAAGGTATGGGGTAAGGGACTGAAAACGAACGAATGGAATGGGGTAAGGGGCTGAAAATGAAGGAATGGAACAGAGAAACAAACTTAGCAAACTTTACAATTAGTCAAGTCCTGATTGTGGTGGTCTCAATAATGGTTTGGAGGCAACAAAAACACCTACTGAATTATTGTTACCCTTGGATTTCAGTGGTTCCTATAAATGGAGAGAGAAGCAGTGTTCTCTTAGGGTCTCCAGGCCATGAAGGATGCACATACTGTCTTTTTGTTTCTCTATTTCAACATTGAATTAATTAGAAGTAGCTAATGTGAAGGTGATGAAAACAATAATCAACTAATGTTGATGTTGAATGAAATGTCTTGAGGTTTTTAACTAGTATCTCTTGTTTACATGTTCATGATCCTTCACTATTACGAAAATCGCCTTCCTAGTCAGGGCTTGAAATCTTGATATCACTGCTGAGACAAAAGTTCAGTGGTTTTTTTGTTAACAGTTTGACAAAAATATTGGTTCCTTTAGAGAAGACTTAAAGAATGATGAAAAGACCAGCTGATCCAGGACCAGGCATGATTATAGATAATATTTTTCAAGAGATGATTGTTGAATATATTCCTGAAAAAGAATAATAATGATAACAGATTTGTTCAGTACTAAGTGCCATGTTCAGTACAGAACAATTTTAAATTTATTATCTCTCTTTATTCTCACAACCCTTTTACGTAGTATTAATGCAATGTTTTGTAGATGGCAAAATTGAAGGTCAGAGAAGGCATAGAAGCACATATCAGGTATTTTATGATGTTATTTTGTTAGGCACTTACCATCGCCCTCCATTTTATAGAAAAGAAAACAGATGGCAGGACACTTGGGGAAAGAGCACGGACTGAATACCTACAATGCTCCAGGCATGCCAGGTGCATTCTTGTCATTGTTAGTTCGACTTCACAGCCTCATAACAACTCTGTCAGATAGGTATACCCGTACCCCCAAAATTACAGGTCAGAAAACTGAGGCTCTGGGACTTCATTTATTTACTTTATTTTATTTTTTTAAAGATTTTATTTATTTATTTGACAGAGACAGAGCAGGAGAGCACAAGCAGGGGGAGTGGCAGAGGGAGAGTGGCAGAGGGAGAGTGGCAGAGGGAGAGAGAGAAGCAGGCTTCCCGCAGAGCAAGGAGCCCAGTGCAGGGCTTGATTCTATGACCCTGGGATCATGACCTGAGCCGAAGGCAGACGCTTAACCAACTGAGCCACCCAGGCGCCCCAGGGGCTTTAAATAATTGGCCCAAATTCATATATTCAGTGAACAGAAACAAAACAAAACTGAAAGTCAAAAGCAGTCACTTCTTTTCCCAAAGTCCAGGTTACCTCAAAGTTATGATGTTCTTTCTCTGACACTTCATTTGTCGAAGGTCAGAGTTAGAAGTAGAGTAGAATTTCTTCCTCAAAGTTTGGTTGTTCTTTCTACTACGTTCTGCAGCTGTTCTTTGGTTTTAGTGTGTGTCATCATTATGTCCTCTGCAGCAGTAGAGAAAACAGGTCAAGGGTTTGCTCTTTAGGAGACATTTTCAAATCCATGTGATTAAGCAACTGCATGTACTCTGTCTTGCTAGACTAAATACTGTGATGGCAAACCCTTTAACCTTCGCTTATAGATCATGTTTACAGCCTCTACCATGTTTGCTTATCTTTTTTCAATTGTGATGAAGTAAAACACATAACATAAAATTTACTGTCTTAACCATTTTAAGTGTACAATTCAGTCAGGTTAATTATATTCCCGTTGTTGTGAAGCCAATCTCCAGAACTTGTTCATCTTGCAAAACTGAAACTATATCCATTGAACACTAATTCCCCTTTCCTCCAAGCCCTTTGCAACCATCTTTCTACTTTCTGTCCCTATGAATTTGACTACTTTAGCTATCTCATATAAGGGGAATCATGCAACATTTGTCTTTTTGTGACTGGCTTATTTCCCTTATCCACAACATCCTCAAGATTTATCCCAGTTGTGGCCTCTGACAGGATTTCTTTCTGCTTTAAGGCTGCTTATGCTTTTATTTTGATTTTTGTACTGTTACTGAACATTAAAGAAAATGGCATAAACTGGTCTGTTCTGAGGGGCTGTTTCCTAATACAGAGGTCCTGCAATGTTGTTAAAGAGAAGAGTGTTGCTCTGAATAATAAAATGTGGGTGAAATAATACAACCTAATTCCATATTTCTTATGCTTATATGACTTGGGGATATATTGGACAGATATTGAAGGAAATTTCGTGGTCTAAAACCCATATTCTGTATCCTGAAGGACTGAGTTTTGCCTGCACAACTGTATTTACAATATAAAGCAGTATGCTTCCAAGGAATTTCACTAAAAAAATGGGAATTTTAACCTCTGTTTTGAAGGCTGAATCTGTAGCTTTGTGCTTGGAAGCTAGTGTTTCTCTTTTCTTTTTATATGCCACATGGAAAATATATTCCCCGGGAGATTAGGACTCTCAGGAGATTTTAAGACTTGGTCTTTAAATATATGGTCAGATAAATCAATGTACTATGTTTCTACTTTTCCAAGCATAGGCGTCACCATCCATTTTATAAAAATTTGTTAATACTTGCTTAAACATGAAGACAATTTTATCTGCAGGATTTTAGTGTACCACTTGGACGAAAACTGTTAGTGTAGCAAAGACAAAAATGCATTTGTTATCTATTGTTTTTTCTCTCTTGTTTTTTGAGTTACCTTGCTCAACTTCCTCAGGAGAATTTTATAGCTGTCTAATTAACAAGACAGTCTAATTTTAACAATGAAAAAGAAACTACTACTTGCTGAATGATCATGTGTGTTGTTAAGTAAGGCACAGTCAAGGGTATCTGTCCCTAAGAAGAGAGCCACCAGCAGATGGCAATCCCCCTACATGGAATCTCCTTCCAGACCAATGGCAAGTACCTAAGTAAACTGATACCCCAGTGAAGTCACATGCCATTTCAGAGAAACCTGATAGCTTTGGTTGGGTAGGAACCCATTTAACATTATCTCTCAGCTATCATCTCATCTCTCCATTCCATCTGACAATTCTCCAACTCAGCATTTTGTGTATGCCATCCTAAAGGTCAAACAGGGCTACTGGGGTGGGTGCTTTGAATGTGGTCCCTGGGTTTGGTCTTAGGAACACTCATTTTTAACAAGCAATTTATGTTAACTGCTCTCCACAGTGGCCTTGATGGGGCTATTTGCTGTACTCACCTCTGTGATCTCCTGGGCTTGGCTAACCCATGTTTTGGGATGCTAAGCATTGAGTTACCATAACTTGTGAGCAAACCTTGAAGCAGAATATGTTGTTTATGTTCTATATAAATAAGAAACTTGGAAATTTCCCCACAACAAAAAGGCTTTTGAATTTGGTTGGCTGGTTTAGCTCACTTCATGCCCCTCCTTTATCTTCTATGGACTTCTGTACTCTTGCTTACAAAATCCACCTATGAAGTATTGTACCTTTCCAGAAACTGGTTGAGATATGGAAACTCTTAAGTAATTTGAGGTCTATGGCTGATATTTTCTTTTATTTTAATGCATATTTTAAGGTTTATCCCCTTTGTAGGAGATTTTCTTTGATCTTATGCTTTTATCATTGACGTATATGTATTTAAATACTTTTGGCTGCAACAGAAAACCTATCTCAAATTAAATTGAATAGAAAAATATTTGTTATTTTCTATAATAGAAAATCCTGAAATAAAGCAATTTTCAGGGTTAGTTAATTCAGTGGATAAGCATTGTTATTGGACACTGAGATTCTTCTGTATCTCTACTTTGTCATTCATAGTTTTTGCTCCATCCTTAAGCTCCTTCTTATGGTCAAAATATGACTGTTAGCAGGTCAGCATCATCCAGGAGAGAAGATTCTTCTGTACTCCCAAGCCGCATGAAAGGCCGATGCATCCTTGAGTCAACTACTGGCAGGGGGAGAAGAGATTAGATGCTTGATCAACAGTAATTCTTTGGACTGGAATGAAGGTTAAGGAGAAATGTTTACTACATTATCTGTGGAATTCACTTGTTTCTCAAATCTATTTAGAAGTTGATCTAGGGGCGCCTGCATGGCTCAGTTGTTAAGCATCTGCCTTCGGCTCAGGTCATGATCCCAGTGTCCTGAGATCAAGCCCTGTGTCGGGCTGCCTGCTCAGCGGGAAGCCTGCTTCTCCCTCTCCCACTACCCCTGCTTGTGTTCTCTCTATCTCTCACTGTGTCTCTCTGTCAAAAAAAAAAATAAATAAATAAATCTTTTTAAAAAAAGAGAAGTTGATCTATACACTCTTTTAGTCCCTAGGAGTTTGAGGAACAAGTGGTAAAGGAGTAGTCATTTCTAATGAAAGAATAAATGCCTTTTATGTGAGTAAAAAATTTTGAATCTAAATTCACAGAGTTTGGGGTAGGTCAGTAGCTGAAAAATGTGTATCATTCTGTCTATCCTTTATGGAAATTACTTGAGGCATTATTTGCACTATGAATATGGGCTTTTGCTTTAATAATTTTAAAGCATGAGAGAATAACCTCAGATTTTTAAAAGAAAACATTACCTATGATTAATATTCTGTGAATCTGATGAAATCATAGCAATTTTTCTTTATTTTCTGGGACTCAGTTTCCAACTGTATAAAAGAAGGACTGAGTGATTTCTTAGCACATATTTCTGCCTATTTAAGTACTTAATCAGATTTCTATGAACTTTCTGGTTAATGTACAAATTACAATTTAGTCTTAAGCTGTGTCATATCCAACCTTACTTTATTATCCATTTGAGATAAGAAAAATTTACTTGGCAATAATATCAAACTTAGAAAAAAATTGTAGGAACAGCACAAAAATCTCCTGCACATTCTTCACTTAGAGCCTCCATTGAAGTTTTACCATTGCCCCACTGATATCCTCTGTAGTGTAAGGCTTTGGGATCACACCCTGCAGCCAATTGTCATGTCTCCCTAAGTTCTTTCAATCTGGAACAGTCCCTCAGTCTTCCTTTCAGTTTCATATCCTTTTCAAATTTCAGGTCACAGATCAGTCACTTTGTAGAATGTCCCCCATTTCAGTTTTCAAAATGTTTCCTTATGATCAGATTATGCAGTTTTTGGCAAAAATGTTACAGAAGTGATACTCCATTCCAGTTGAACAGCACATGATGTTGATTTGTCCCTTCATTGGTGGTGTAAATTCTGACCACTTGATTGCCAAAGGAGTCTCTGCTGTGAAGTTGCTTTTTTTTCTTTATTTTTAAAGTGTTTTTAGTGGAAATACTTTGAAACTATATAAATACATATTCCTCACCTCAGTTTCACCGACAAGTTTTAGCATCCATTGATTTATCATGCTTGAATTATCAGTATGATGGTTTCTAAGTGGTGTTGATTCTAATTCTGTCATTTCTTCCACGTTTATTAGCTATTGTTATATTATAAGCAGAGCTTTCTTTTCTCTCCATTTATTTATTCACTCACTTACTTATATCAGTGTAGACTCATTGATTCCTATTTTATTCAATAGCTTATAATCTGTTACTGTCATTATTATTTTGATGTTCAAATTGACCCAGACTTGACCTTAAGTTGTTCCTTTAAACTGGCTTCTGTGTTCTTTTGGCATTTCTTTACTTCTTGAGGCCAAAAAATGTTTTAGGCTCACCTTGTACTTTCCTTGCCCAGCCCTGGATTGAGCCATTCCCCCCAAGAAGTCCTAGTTCCTTTCAGTATAAAGTGGAATTTAGAAACCAAGATCAGGGTGCGCAATGTGTTCATTGCAATTGGGGTATTGTTTTTCCCAGGCCAGAGCTAAGAAATACACACAAGTACACACATCCCTTTGCATCTATATTTATACATTCTGAGACTTTAAGTTCATATTAATAACTCCAATACTGTGGGGTTCTTCTCAGTAATTGAGAAACCTGGTTCTCATTATCACCAATATATTTATTCATTTGCTCGATCCTTTTTATATAGCCAACTATTGATCTTGTCAGACTATGCCTGCTGCCCTGCTCTAACACCATCTTCACGGGGCTGTCATTACCAGCTGTAACCAGGCTTCCTTCACGACATGGTTCCAACACCATCTTTAAGAGGTGCCGTTACTGAGCTGCTCAGGCTGCCTTTTCTCCACAGCTTTGATATCATTGTCCTACAGGCCACCATTACTGTCCTAATGAAGTCTGCCTAATGCCTAAAGAAGGAAAAAAGGAAGGAAGGAAGGAAGAATGGAGATTGAAGAAATTATAGATTAAAATAGATAACAGGGATTTTAACAATCAGTAAAGTTAGGATACATGCCCATGGTTTGCTATTTATTCTTTACTAGTTTCTTTTAAGTTTCATATTAAAGCATACTTTCCCAGAAAATGAGCATAATCCCATCTTTCAAAAAGAAATATACAGACTTAAAATACTATTTAAAAAAGCACAATGAAAATGATTGCATGTAACCCGGATTTGGCATATGAAGTCACACACGCATCTAATACAACAGATAAATGCAGCCTCCCACTGTGAATATCTTAGAAGTAAATATAGCATGGGTTCTGTCTTAAACTGCCTGAGTTGCCTCTTGTATGATAGGTTAATTAAACTCTATGTTTCTTAGTTTCCTCATCTGTAAAATGTGAATAGGAATAGTATTTATCTATCAGAGTGATTTTGAGGATTGAATGAGTTAGTAAATGTAAGACCTTAGAATAATGTCTGATATTTAGTAAACACTATCCTAATTGTTGCTATTATTATTATTATTTGTATTGCCAAATTCTTTTTTTATACAAGTATTTGTTATTTGAATTTTTACTGTCATATCTCTAACTTCTTTAAAAGCCCTGAAAAACCTTCCCTAAACTTAATTTGCAGTATTTTCTTTTCTACATGAACTAGTGATTCAATTTTCTCTTTTTCCTCTTCCTACATTAGGCATTCTCTTGGAAATTAGTTAATGTATGTCCCTCATCCCTACAACTCAACCCTGCTTTGTTTTTACCCATTTTATCCTGCTTGTGCATAAATATCTTACCTGAGTTCTGGGGGCTTTGTAGAATCTAGAACTTCAGAAGACCACATAACAGTTCTTTTGTTGTGGGCTCTGGACTTCGTTGTGTGACCTTGTGAATGTTGCTCAAATACCTTGATCTCCAGTTTTCTCCAACTATAAAATGGAACTAAGTAGTGTGACCTCATAGGGCTACTAATTAAATTAATTAATTAAATTTATATATAATTGACATATAACATATTAATTTCAGGTATACAACATAATGGTTCGATATTTGTATATATAGTGAAATGATCACCATCATAATTCTAGTTAACATCCATCACCACACATGGTTACAATTTTTTTCTTGTGATGAGAACTCTTAAGATTTATAGTCTATGCAACTTTCAAATGTACAGTATGGTATTGTTACCTATACCATGTTGTACATTGTATTCTCATGACTGATTTATTTAATAAGGAAGTCTGTACTTTTTAACCCTCTTCAACCATTTCACTTACCCTACCACCCCCAGTTCTTGCAACTACTAATCTATTCTCTGTATCCATGAGCTCATTTTTTTGTTTTTGTTTTGTTTTTTTTTTTTAGATACCACAAATAAGTGAGATCAAGTGAGATTTGTCTTTTTATTGTCTGACTTATTTCACTGAGCATAATGTCCTCAAGTTCTATCAAAGTTGTTGCAAATGGCAGATTTAACATTCTTTTTTGTGGCTGAATAATATTCCAGTGTGTTATCTATCACACCTTCTTTATCCATTCACCTAACAATGAACACTTGAGTTGTTTCCATATCTTGGCTATGGTAAATAATGCTGCAATGAACATGGCGGTACATAAATCTTTTCAAATTAGTGTTTTCATTTTGTTAAGTTAAATACCCAGAAGTGGAAATGCTGGATCATATGGTATTTCTGTTTTTAAATTTTTGAGGAAACTCCATACTGTTTTCTATAGTGGCTGCTCTAATTTACATTCCCATCAACAGTAAACAGGGTTCCCTTTTCTTCACATCCTTGCCAACAGTTGTTATTTCTTATCTTTTTGTTGATAGCCATTCTAATTTGTGTGAGGTGATATCTCATTGTGGTTTTGATTTACATTTCTCTGATGATGAGTGATGTTAAGCACCTTTTTATGTGCCTGTTAGCTATCTGTAGGTCTTCTCTAGAAAAATAACTATTCAGATTGTTCATTTTTAAATCAGATTGGTTTTTTGCTATTGATTTGTATGAGTTCTTTATATATTTTGGATATTAACCCCATATCAGATATATGATTTGCACTTATTTTCTCCCATTTGGTGGTTGCCTTTTCATTTTGTTGTTGGTTTCCTTTAGTGTGCTGAGACTTTTAATTTATTTTTGCTTTTATTGCCTTTGCTTTTGATTTCAAATCTAAAAAATCATTGCCGAAATCGATATCAAGGAGCTTACTGCCTATATTTTCTTCTAGTAGTTTTATGTTTTCATGTTTAACATTAAATCTTTGATCCATTTTGAGTTAGTTTTTTACTTATGGTGTAAGATAGTAGTTTGGTTTCATTCTTTTACATGTAGCTGTCCAGTGTTCCCAACGTCATTTATTGAAGACTGTCCTTTCTTTATTGTGTATTTTTGGCTTCTTTGTTATAAATTAATTAACCATATATGTGTGGATTTATTTCCAGCCTTGCTTTTCTGTTCCATTGATCTATGTGTGTTATGTGTCATTTAAGTAAGACAATTTGATAAAGCACTTAGCACAATGTTAAAAAAAGTTAGTAATGATTATGATTATGATACCAAACTGGAGGGGTTGATTCTGGCTTTCTCTATTTTAACTTTCTTCTCTTCCTCAGATGTCTTTCTTCCAGATCTTAAATATTCTAATGCTGAGAAAAACGAATATATGCAGCTTCAAAAAGTTATTGGTTAGTGTCTGTGGAAAAAATTACAATTTTGGATGTTTTAGAGTGATATGTGAATTTAGGATTGTGGAGTCCAAGACTGACAACTATTGAGAGCCAGTATAATGTTTTTAAGAGGGTAGAATCTGGAGCCAGACAGCCTGGGTTTCAATCCTAGTTCTTCTGCTCACTAGTTTGTGTGACTTTGGGCAAGTTACTTAACCACTCTGTGCATCAGTTTCTTCATCTATGAAGTGGGTCTGAAATATTTGAAATAAATAGTTATTTCATAAGACTGTTGTAAGAATCCAGTAAGTTCAAATATGTAAAAGTACTTAGACTGGAGCCTAGCCCTTAGTAAGCTCTGTACACATGTTAGCTCTTCAACTACTGACCTTTAATGGCCTTTCCATTAGCATGGGAGGTTTTCCTGTGACCACAATCAAATTGTTCTTATTTCCAGTTATTTCAATGTTCTTTTCCTTTATATTCAGAAAGTTAAATTTTTGTAGCATATGTATTACATACATATTATTATGACATACATATTACAATTATATTATTTATATAACTTTTTTTACTTATCCATTTTACTGATACAGTATGATTGATTGCAGTGTGGGAGAGACTTTTTCTCTTTAGCCTCTATCTGTATGAACAAGTGAGATGGGAGTAGAACCAAAGCACATCACTGATGTGATTCATTGGAGGATGTCTAGATGGCTGAGAAGCAGTGATGGATGTCTCTCCTTTCCTCCATGTGACTCAGATGCTTAAACAGGCATGGAGAATTGAGTCAACTAAATGTTTTGGCTCAGTCCATTTTGTTTGTGGCATAAAACCCCACACAGTCTCTTAAATCTCTGGTGTTTTTTTCTTCTAGGTGATTAGTGCATCTGAGGTTAGAGTTTTATATTTTAGGCGCAAAGTAACTAGCAAAAGAGATTTTTTTTTGAATGGATATCACAATATTTTGGTATAATACCTATTTTTTGAAAAGTTATTTGTTTGTTTTAGATAAATTGAGCCAGTACAGATTAGGCTTTGGGTATAATTGCTCTTTAAAACATAGATTATAATTAACATCTGTTCAGATTTTTTTAAGAAGCAGCATGGAATGATAAAAAAAATTCATTTATTAAACAAATATCTTTTAAGCTTCTAATAAATGTCAGCCAACTGTGCCAGGTGAAGAGAAAGTATGTGTGCACACACACATTGCTGTCCCCTCCTGCTCCTGATGAAAAGATATTTCTTCTCTTATAACTTACATCTGGTGGGGAGATAGATATTAACTTAAGAATAATGTAAATAAAAGAATAATTATAACTGGGGTAAGAACATGGTATTGGAGAGTGTATTGTATATTAGGAGAAGCCAAAGAAGGCTTCCTGGAGGCAGTGGCCCTTGAGCTGAGATCTGAAAGATGAGCAGAGAATAACACTGAAGAGGAGTCAGGGAGTTAAGGAAGGAGATTACTGCAGACAGGGGCATCTGTATGCAAAAGTTTATGGCAGGAGGGAGCATGGATTGTCTGAAGAGCCCAGAGAAGGTGAGAGTTGCCAGAGTTCAGAGACAAGAAGGAGTGTAGTGAAATAATGAGGCTATAGAGTTAGGTAGGAGCCCAGAGCAATTAGGGCCTTATGGTCCATGTTAAGTACCCATGTTATCCCAAGTTTGCTGGGAAAGGACCCCTCAGATGTTGAGAGAAGCTTAGGCCATGGATTCTGGTAGATGGAAAGAAATGAAGAAATGCTAAAAAACAAAACAAAACAAAAAAACCCCTAATAATTAGGGCTATAATATTCATAGTCTCAAAATAGAAAAAATGCAATTCAGTATAAGCATTCTATTCACAAGAAAATTACAGAATTTACAAAAGATCAGTTTAGAGTATACTGCAGGTGGTATGAGTTGGTAATAGGACATCAATTTAAAGTTGTATGATGAATATCTTCTCTCAATCCTGGCACTGTGTCTCTGTGACTGTATATAGATCCTCATTTGGAGGTAGGGCCGAACTTTCAATCTGTGGCTTTTCACTAATGTGAGGCCACGTGGTCTCCATGACAGGCTGTGAATAAGGAACTATTGATATGTCACACACAAGGGAAAGTGATGCAGCCAGATTGGCTAATTGAATTTAAACCAAACAAAACAAAGATGCTAGAGGCATGTTATGGGTGATGGCAGTGGAGCTGGAAAGACACAGCTGGCTTGGTTTGGTCTTTGTTTATGATGAATGATAGATAACAACCACAGTTTTGGACTTCATAGAACCAAATCCCCAAATCAGTGCTAGAATTAGGGAACTTCACTGAAAGGTAAACAAAAACACTAAATGACACCAATATAGTGATTCTTTTTTTTTTTTTCTCCACATAAAAATGTCTTCTTATGTTTATATATCTGGATATATTTTAAACTTTTCATTTTCCAAACAATTATTTGCATGTATAAATAACCACTTGGGGTATGGAAATAACACAATTTGCACATGTCAGTCTTAACTCATACTATACTTTGGCTTTGTTTTTAATGCAGAAATTAAACAGAATTTGCCAACAAACATTTATTGAGCACCTACTATATGCCAGGTAATAACAGGTTTTAGCTTATGATTTGTAAATTTGTATCCCCACCCCCATACTTTTATAACATGTGTGATAATTCTGAAAAAAATTAAACTGTTTCAGCTTCATTTTGAATAGCTTGTAGGTTAAAAGTATTAAAAATGTAAAAGGAAAAAGAAGTTACGTTTTTTACTTTTTGAATATTGTGTGCCAAATGTCCTAAAAGTTTTAAGAATCCTTTTAGCCTTTTCAACCTGCCTTCCCACTGTGTGCCCCAAATAATTGATTATCCATGTGTGATCCTATAAGCATTGCAGCAAAAAGGGCAGAAAACAATGGATAAAGATAATGGGATTTCACATTTTGCCCTGTCTACCTTTTTCTTTCAAACTAACCTAAGTTAATAAAACTTCCCATGAAAGCCTTTGAAATTTCATCATGGGTTTTGTGAAAGAGGTGAAAGTTGACCTAGAAGGGCTTGACCTATAACTTGGCAGCTACTGGAAGTCTAGCCTCATAATTCAGAGGTCCAGTGACAGCTTTGCCTATAAACCCAAGTCTTCATTTCACCGACATTTTCAGGTTTAGTCTCCTTGAAAATGCTAACAAAAGTGAAGCATATCATTTCTCTGCTTGGGATAGCAATGGTGATGTTTATGGAACCATTTGCTGTCTCAGGGGTAATCTCCCGGATAATTTGGATTAACCTTATCGGGTCTCTAGATACCACATTACCGAGGATGAATGATCTCCAGAATAACCTTTTCAGATCCTAAAGTTTTAACCCCAGCACCATGTTTTATCAAAAAACTTTCAACAGAAATTCATTGAAAACCATCCGACCAGGCTTACTTCAACCCTTTTGGTCTGAAGTGGCCTTCAGTCAGGCAAGAAAACAATGTTTTCTGTGAATAATTCTAATTAGAAAGTAGGGCAACCTGACATTTTCCTCTGTTTACTTTTTCCACGAGACTATTGTTATGTATCAATGTGCCTCACTCCTACTATTTGTCCAGGTTTTGAAATTGATTACCCGGAAAAGGGGGGTGTAGTGCTTTTGTTAGTTTATTTACTGGTAGAGAGAATTTACTTAAAGGAGTGAAGAATTTTTCCCAAGGAAGAATTTGTCTTTAGGACAGGCAACAGAAAGAATCTTTTATGTGTATTGATCAAAAGTCCTTCTGGAAAATAAAATTAAAAAAAAAAGGTCTTTCTTTCTTTCTTTCTTTCTTTCTTTCTTTCTTTCTTTCTTTTTCTTTCTTTCAAAGAAAGAGGGAAGTCTGATGCCTTCTGAAGCTGGGATCAACCCTGAAATTCTGTCCCACTCAAGACTTCTACATCCTAATTAGGCTTGCTTTTGTGAAATCTAATTATGTTCATAATTACTTTTTTTTTAAATTTTTTATTGTTATGTTAATCACCATATATTACATCATTAGTTTTTGGTGCAGTGTTCCATGATTCATTGTTTGTTCATAACACCCAGTGCTCCATGCAGAACGTGCCCTCCTCAATACCCATCACCAGGCTAACCCATCGCCCTACCCCCCTCCCCTCTAGAACCCTCAGTTTGATTACTTTTTAGTATTATAAATCTGGAGCTTATAGTTCCAGTGCAAGACTATGAATTTCACTGTCTCAAAACTGAAAAATAGTAATTACAACTATGAATTTGTTTTATTTTTCTGCTTTTCAGAAAGTACAGGCCCAGGTGATTCACTACAGTTTTTCCAGAAAATATTCATCCCATTTGAATCAGTTTAAAGAGGCAGAGCAGAGTAGCAGTGGCTAATAAAATTAATGTCATATCTGTAATAGATAAGAGTACTCATGGTCTCAATTGAAAGGAATAATAGAAGAAAAAAATCACTTTGCATTCTTCATATTGAAACCTAGTCTGTCCTTCTAAAAGTGAGGTGTTGATATACCTCTACCCAATGCTCATTTTTTTCTAAAATTAATCGGATTAGGGTGCATTTAAACATAGGGTGAAGGAAAGTATTGAGGTTGTCTGTGCTCAAAAAATAAGATTCTATTCCTGATTTACTTTATGAAATAGTTTGAACTGATCAAGTTATGAGATCCAACAGTTTAACCTTAGAAGGGACAGATGAAGCACTTTTCAAAATAGTGACAGTTTCTATTTCCCTGAGATTTTCCTTTGTGCTAGATGCTTTGCATGTATAGTCTCATCAATCCTGACAACATTGTAAACTATATATTATCATCTCCATTTTATAAAGGAGGAAAACTGAGACTCAAGAGACCAAGACACCTGCCCAAGTTCACCTATCTGGGTTGAAATTCTACAGTGGAGGGGCTGCCATTGTAAGCTCGTCTGTCTCTGACGCCCATAGTCTTTCCACTATGTGCCATGCCTACAAAATGCTTGGTTACTTCCTGCTGTATCTTCTTGAGAAGAAAACTGGAGAGGTTAAGGGGAAAGGCCAGAATATGAGGATGGGGAATGGAAGTGATTATGGGTACAGTAGTGTTTTCATTGGAGAGTTACATATTTGGATAATAATGTGTAGAGCTTTGGCCAGGCAAAGGTTGAGCCAGTTAAGCTAGCTAGAGGAATTTCCATTGAGCTTGGGAGCACAATTTATTAGAAAGATTAAAGACTGGTTGGACCATTTCTTTGTCTCAGACCAATGGAATAATGGAGGGAAATTTGCATTCCAACAACAGGACAACTCCCTGCTAAAACTAGAGTGTGATATTTAAATAAATAATAAGAATGATAGTTACCATTTATGGGACTCATCCTAAGTATGAAGCTTTTTAAAAATGCATTATTTTTAACCTTACAACACCCTTGTAATGTAGGTTTTATTATTTCTGTTGTACAGATGGGAGAAAAACAAAGAAATCAAGTATCGAGGAGGTTCTCCAAGGCTGACAAATAGGTTCATCTTGATCTTGAGTCTGCATTCTTTTTCTCCAAAGAGAATATTTGATACACTGCCTTACCCATTGCAGTTAATATATGATGTGAGAAAAAAAGCTTTAAAACTATATTTTAAGAGTAACCAGTTTTGCATATCAGATTGGAGGTACTGGCAAGGGCACCCGCATGTTAGGTGGGATAGAGTAGATCTTAGAGAAGACAAAACTTTCCTGACTTTACTTTGGTACCTTAAGCTAGTGTGGTTCAGAAACAGTGGTGGAAATTTTGGAGTACCATTTTTGCTTTGAGGTAGCTGAATGGTCTTAGACAAGTCATGTAACCTTGCTGGGCCCCAATTTTCTTGTCTTTTTGCCAGTTCAGTGCTTGGCACATAGTAGGAATGAAAATGATACAGGATATAAATGAAGAAGTTTAGATTGCTAATTTTTTGGAGTTTCTTTCAGTTCTAAATTCTGTTACTCAGGCATAGTAACTTTGGTTTCTTTATTCTTTCAAAGAGGAAAATTGTGTCAATCTATTTGGCGAGGTTATCATGGGAATTGCCTAGTATATTTTCCAAGTTGTGGAGGTCCTACAGAAAAAGTTAAGAAGACTACATCTTCTTTCCTTTCAAATAGTTATGATAACTTTTATTAGTATTTTGCATTGATCAAATGTCACAAATGTGTCAGGTACTACAGAGAAACTAGAACCTTTCCAGCAAGTTCATAATCTGAAAACACTAGTAATGGCACTAGTATTAGTGACTGAGTTTATTTATTATTTTTAAAAAATTTATTTATTTGAGAGAGAGAGCAGAGTAAGCAAGAACACGAGTAGGGGGAGAGGGGCAGAGGGAGAAAGAGAGGCAGGATCCCCACTACTGAGTAGGGAGCCCAATGTGGGGCTCAATCCCAGGACCCTGGGATCATGACCTGAGCTGAAGGCAGATGCTTAACTGACTGAGCCACCCAGGCACCCAGTGACTGAGTTTAAAAGTGTCTTCATACCAATGTTTGAGAGAATCTGGTCACATATATTGTAGCACAGGAAAGAATCAGACTGGCATCAGCCCAGACATGGCTAGAAGGAAGAGAAGTCTCTGAAAGCTTGTTCTATTAGTGGGACTTTTGCATTGCTTCTTGTCTTTGTGGTTTGGAATGGTAGCCACTATTGCGGGGTCTCATAAAATATGGAAGCCAGGTGTTTTGTGCTCTAGGCCTGGTAATTTGCCATGTGAAGGTCAATCATCCATCTTGGTTCTCAGTTTATTCATTTTTGAAAAGTTGATAGTAATGTTTACACCATCAGTTTATTGTGGAGATTGATAATGACGATAGAATCATCTGAGAAAGTTCTATTTCTATGGCAACTATGTGGATATTACATATTTGCCAAGCCTCTGAAAGATCAAAATAAATTAGAAGCTCATATTTACTAAAACGTTCCAAGTGGAACTTGGACCATATGATTTTATCACTCACTTTTCTTTCCTAAAAGCCTTATGAGCAGAAGAAAAGGAAAAGAAGGGGAAGACTGTTTCTCTGCTGGCAATGAGAAGTGTGTCATTTGCAAAATCCCCTGAAAGCATGATATTTTCTTCAACCACAAGAGTGGACTATTTGTAAAATTGTTAGTGGATTTCCCTGATTTGTACTAATAACATACAGTGATACCAAGTTGCCATTTATACCTTACACTTTACTTGTAGAGAAACCTGAATCAACAAAAATAATGTTATATGGGAAAAATACAAGAGTCGGATGTTGGGTGATGATTTTCCATTAATTTAAAAAATTCATTTATTCATCTCTTTATTCGTCCATACATTTATTCATTTAACCAATATTAAGTTCCCAGTACTGAGCTAGGTGATGAGGATAAAAAGATAACTAGTCTCATGTTTTTTCATTTAATTTGTTCCTTATTAATATTTATAACCTTTACTTTGATAAATAACTTATGAAAGTTAAAAATAGGCTATCCTGATATTTCTGTTAATATGCACATTTTTCTTTATTTATGAAGGAATTTATTCTCTGCCAGAGATCCCTATGAATGGGGGAAAGCCTCGAATACTCTGCAGTATCTGTAATGAGAAATATACACAAATTAAGAAATAAACAATAAGATATTAACACAAAAGTATGGTGCTTGCTAGAGACTCTCCCCATTGCAAACAAAAGAATCTTTTAATATTAAAACATGAGATATGTGACTGTAGTATTGACTCTCCTCAAATATTTAAAAGTGTAAACCATGAGTGTATTTTAGACTAATCCTTTAGAGAGAACTTTCTTTTATTTGATAACTGGCTTAAGAAAAAAGAAAAAAAAAGTACTGACTCCATATCTGAAAAGTCAAGACCTTCACTCACATGGTCTGTTCCAGGGACTCAAATGATGTCAGTAAGGTTGTATTTCTTTCTTGGCTCTGCTTCTTTGTATTGGCCCCATTTTTTTGAGCAAGCTCTTCCCTCATGGTGATAAAATAGCTGTCGGTAGTTCTAGGTTTATGTCCTATTTTGCCAACAATTCAAGTGTAAGAAAATGTTTTTTTTCCTAGTAGTTCCAACCAAAGTATAAGGATTGAATTTCATTGGCTCTGGTTTATCTGTCTTGGGTCACATGCCCATCCTTGGAGCTGGTTAGTGTCAGTCTCACCCAGACTACATGACCTGAGAATGAGGAATATCAGACTTCTATTACTAGAAGGAGAGGGCATTAAGACAGATGTCCATTACCTTATTTTTAGCAATATGTAGTATCTAGAAATATCCCATCTGTTCTCTGCCTTATATCACAGCAGAGGATTCCACAGTCAGCTGCCTCTCTCTCACCCCAGTGCATACATTTTTCCCTATCTTACACATTTGGGTTTGCTCATTAGTCTCTTTATGAGACCATGGTTTACAACCAGGGATTTTCAGGACTGTGAAATCCTTAAGTAGAGAATGTTTCCCTTTATAGCAGAAAAATTGCTCTGTGCTATTTGGCCATATGGCCTGCCTTAGTGTGAAGACATGTATTCTTTTTTTTTTTTAAGACATGTATTCTTATGTTATCAAAATCCCTTGATATTGATATAAAATCAACTTTTATAGCGTGGGATGCATGTTTTGTGTCCTCTGTACAAAGAACATTTAATATTGCCTATCCTCAAAGAAAAAGCATCATGAATTTGTGTAAATTACATTAGAAATCATTTTTCATTTGGAAATTAAATTTTGTATCCAACTGGATGGTTGTACTTAATCTAATGATTTCTGAGGTTTAAAATAGTAACGTCTGCCAGTGGACTCATAAAGGACTCTATACATCATAAGAATCAAACAGTATGAAACTTTTAAGTTTAACTTCCCATTAGGATGCAA
The DNA here is from genome assembly GCF_037043125.1 of Eumetopias jubatus. Lineage (NCBI taxonomy): Eukaryota > Metazoa > Chordata > Mammalia > Carnivora > Otariidae > Eumetopias > Eumetopias jubatus. The sequence continues at coordinate 168,806,151 of NW_028274810.1, read as the reverse complement.
TATCCTAATATCTTAATGCAAGATCAGTATACTCCATTAAAGAATATATATAAAGAATTATTCAATGATGTTTCATCATATTGCTGACCACCCATCAGCAATTTATTTCTGTATGAGTTTCTGCAGTCCCAAAGACTAAAACTCTTTAGTTAAACTAGCCCTTGTTGTAATGTGAGACACTCAAGATTAAAAAAAACAACAACAAAAAAACCCCTCATTATTTAATTTTAACTATAAAATGCTTATTAGGCGTGGTAGAAACTAAGCTAGATTCCTAGTATATCAGTAAACCATAAATGTAGAGGAAGAAAAACTCAGGAGGACTTAAATAGAGCATAGTAGGCACACAAACACCCCAAAATGTATAACACAGAAACAATTACAACACAATAGAAAGGTAATACTCTTAGAGTGGTATGAATTCCATACTCTGAAATAAAACATGAGGTATCTGAAGCATTCATACTACTTGAACCTTTAGAATTACTGAGGAGTCTACTAAGTCTTGGATGCAGGAAGTAGGAACCTCAGAAATTTTACTTCTGTTTATCAGAAGATTTATTTTTAGCAAGTGGGTGGGTGGGCAAGTACCCTTTTTTTGGTTCTCACATAGATTTGGCTCTTAGTTTAATCTCTCCAGCATGAAAAATGGTCCCAAGTTTATATGAATAAAAATTTCTGCTTTGAAATAATCTGGACCTTACTATATAAACTTTCTAAAAGAAAGAAATCCAAAATGACACAAATTCCAGAAGACTGGTTGTAACTTTCATGAATGAGAACTGTGATTTAAGAAAAACCATGAGTAACACCTTCACTAGGCAACTTTGATTTTGTGAGTCTGAAACTATGTCTTGCACTGGATTCTCTTACAGGGACAACTTTGTCAGCAGATTTCCTCTCAAATCCATTGCAATGTTTTCCATTTTGTTTTTCAATGGAGTAGATTTTAGGAAGTGACTGCTAGTGCTCATTATCATAAAAAATGATCAATCATAGGATATTATTTCCCTTTTCCAGTTTTACTTCCTATTTGACTTTTTAAAAATCATCTTGTGCTTTTTACAATGTGTGCTCTGTGTGTGTGGTGTGTGTGTGTGTGTATGTGTATGTGTGTGTGGTGTGGTAATACTGCAGACATTCTGAGTTCTGGACTATGCAACATTCCAACCAATAATGCAGTACTGATGTGTGATGAATATAAATTTTATTATTATTGCATATATAATAATAATTATTTTCACCATTGTTTTCAATATGAAAGTAGTCATTTATTAGCTGACCAGATTACAAAAATAATCATGGTAGATACTTCAGTTCATCCTTCTAATAAGCCTATTGACCTGGTCTTCCCTGTTACCAGCATCTCTACCTTCTACAAAATGGGTGGCCTTTTTCTTCATTCCCCTTTGTGGAGAAGATAATTTGAAGGGCCATAAAAAGTTGTTTTCTTCTTTGAAACATTTTCCAACAGTGTAGACCTGGTCAATCAGATCCTCCACGCAGACAATGCCATATTTAGCAAGAGATCAAGCAATCAATGTGTTACCTGTCAGGGCAATTCGCTTGTTGATTTTTGCCTTAACCACGCTTGTAGATCAATTCATACAGTGACTACAGGGTTGGGTCCCCCCATGCTATATATGGTTCCACAATCCTTGGTATGTTAACAGAAACCTTTTTGAGTTTAACAAAGGTGCCATTGAAGAATCTGGAGAAGGTGAAGAAGCTGCAACACCTTTCAAACCTTTGGACTCACACCACTGCTACCTCTGATCCTGATGACAAATGCCAATTTGGGTTCTGCAGGTACGGAGAAGTTGCCAACTTTTCTTGCCATCCTCACCCTTCGAATCTCAGTTCCTTACATCTGCCTATATTCTTTGTGGTAATGCTTAGCTTTTTCATAGATAAGCTTCCTCCTCACTTTTCAAAGCATTTTTTGGGCAAACTTCTTTCTCAGACACTTGATCTTCAACTCTGTGAAATTCCTTTGCTTTTTCTTAAGGATTTCTGGCACAATAGGAAACTTCTTCTCTTCTGCACCCTCCATGGTTCCAGCTGGAATAGAGGACTATTTTCACCATTTTTAATGTGCTACGCATTGTGCTAATAACTTTGACTTTCATAATAAATCCAAGAGGCAAATATTTGTATCCTCATCTTATAGACTAGATGATTAAGGCTTGGATAACTTGGATTAAATCTTGGGTATTATGTTAGCTACAGATTTTTTGTAGATGTCCTTTATCAGGTTGAGGAAATTCTCTTCTGTCTGTACTTTGTGGAGAATTTCTATCATGAATGGATGTTGACTCCTATCAAAGCCTTCCTTTTTTCATTAATTGAGATTATCTGTGATTAAAAAAAATTCTTAATAGTGAATTACATTGACTGATTTTTAAATATTGAACCAGCCTTATATTCCTTGGATAAATCCCAGTTTGCTCATAATGTATTACATTTTTATATGTTGCTGAATATAATTTGCTAGAATTTTGTTGATGATTTAGGCATTTGTGGTCATAAGGATATTGGTCTGTAGTTTCTTACAATGCATTATTTCTAATTTTGGTATCAGTGTGATGCTGGCTCATAAAATAAATTGGGAAGTGTTTTCTCAATTCATTTTCTGGAAGAGATAGCTTAAAATTGATATTTATATATCAATTATATTGATAATTATATTTTTTTCCTAGAAATGTTTGGTAGAAATCTCCAGTGAAACCATCTGAGCCTGGAGTTTTCCTTGTGGGAATGTTTTTAATTTTTTAATAGATATAGGAATATTCAGGTTATTTATTTCTTTTTCAGTGAATTTTATTAATATCTGTCTTTCAAGGCACTGGCCCATTTAAGTTCTTGAATTCATTAGCATAGAGTTGTTTGTTGTATTTCCTTATTATCCTTTTAATGTCTGTAGGACCTCTTATGCCTGCTACTGGTGATTTATGTCTTCTCTTTTTTCTTGGTCAGTCTGTCTAGAGGTTTACAAATATTATTGATCTTTTCAAAGAACCATGTTTTGGTTTCATCAAATTTATTAAAATTTTGTTGATTTCTGTTCTCAGATTTGTCTTTTCCTTGTCTCTATTTGGTTTGGGTGTATTTGCTCTTCCTTTTCCACTTTCTTTCATTATTGAGACCTTTTCTCTTCTTTTTTTTTAAAGATTTTATTTATTTGACAGAGAGAGAGAGAGAGAGTGTGAGAGAGCACAAGCAGGCAGAGCGTGAGGCAGAGGAGGTAAGAAGCAGGATCCCCACTCAGCAGGGAGCAGGCTCAATCCCAGGACCCTGGGGTCATGACCTCAGCCAAAAGCAGATGCTTAACTGACTGGGCTACCCAGGCGCCCTGAGACCTTTTTTTTTTCCTAACATAAGATTTAACGTTATAAATTTCCCTTTAAGAACTCTTTGAGCTTCATGCTGCAAATTTTAATATCTTTTCATTTTCATTCAGTGAAAATATTTTCTAATTTCTCCCAACTTCCTCTTTGACCCATGGTTTATTTAGAAGTTTGTTGTCTACATTTTACAAATTGGGGATTTTTCAGATATATTTCTTTTTTTTATTAAATATTTTATTTATTTATTTGACAGAGAGAGACACAGTGAGAGAGGGAACACAAGCAGGGGGAGCGGAAGGTAGAGGGAGAAGCAAGCTCCCCACTGAGCAGGGAGCCCAATGCTGGACTCAATCCCAGGACCCTGGGATCATAACCTGAGCTGAAGGCAGATGCTTAACCGACTGCACCACCCAGGCATCCCTATTTCTGTTTTGATATCTAGTTAATTATAGTTCAAGAACATACTTTGTAAGATTTCTATCCTTTTAAATTTGTTATTGTTTTAGATTATCTTATTTTTTCTTTAGCTGAGAATGTCCTTATTTTGTCATCATTCATGAAGGATATTTTTACTGGTTGTAGAACTCAACGGTTCTTTTCTTTCAGTGCTTTAAAGATGTCCTACTGTCTTCTGGCTTCCATGTCTTTTTTTTTTCTTTTTTTATTGTTATGTTAATCACCATATATTACATAATTTGTTTTGGTGTACTGTTCCATGATTCATTGTTTGTTCATAACACCCAGTGCTCCATGCAGAATGTGCCCCCCTCAATACCCATCACCAGGCTAACCCATCCCCCCACCCTCCTCCCCTCCAGAAACCTCAGTTTGTTTTTCAGAGTCCATCATCTCTCCTGGTTCGTCTCCCCCTCTGACTTACTCCCCTTCATTCTTCCTCTCCTGCTATCTTCTTCTTTTTCTTTTTTCTTAAAATATGTTGCATTATTTGTTTCAGAAGTACAGATCTGTGATTCAACAGTCTTACACAATTCACAGTGCTCACCGTAGCACATATCTTCCCCAATGTCCATCACCCAGCCACCCCATCCCTCCCACCCCCGACCACTCCAGCAACCCTCAGTTTGTTCCTGAGATTAATAATTCCTCATATCAGTGAGGTCATATGATACATGTCTTTCTCTGATTGACTTATTTCACTCAGCATAACACCCTCCAGTTCCATCCACGTCGTTGCAAATGGCAAGATCTCATTCCTTTTGATGGCTGCATAATATTCCATTGTGTACATATACCACTTCTTCTTTATCCATTCATCTGTCGATGGACATCTTCGCTCTTTCCATAGTTTGGCTATTGTGGACATTGCTGCTATAAACATTGGGGTGCACGTACCCCTTCGGGTCCCTACATTTGTATCTTTGGGGTAAATACCCAGAAGTGCAATTGCTGGATCGAATGGTAGCTCTAATTTCAACTGTTTGAGGAACCTCCATACTGTTTTCCAGAGGGGTTGCACCAGCTTGCATTCCCACCAACAGTGTAGGAGGGTTCCCCTTTCTCCACATCCCTGCCAACATCTGTCGTTCCCTGGCTTGTTAATTTTAGCCATTCTGACGGGTATGAGGTGGTATCTCATTGAGGTTTTGATTTGGATTTCCCTGATGCCGAGCGATGTTGAGCACTTTTTCATGTGCCTGTTGGCCATTTGGATGTCTTCTTTGGAAAAATGTCTGTTCATGTCTTCTGCCCATTTCTTGATTGGATTATTTGTTCTTTGGGTGTTGAGTTTGATAAATTCTTTATAGATTTTGGATACTAGCCCTTTATCTGATATGTCATTTGCAAATATTTTCTCCCATTCTGTCGGTTGTCTTTTGGTTTTGTGGACTGTTTCTTTTGCTGTGCAAAAGCTTTTTATCTTGATGAAATCCCAATAGTTCATTTTTGTCCTGGCTTCCTGTGCCTTTGGTGATGTTTCTAGGAAGAAGTTGCTGCGGCTGAGGTCGAAGAGGTTGCTACCTGTGTTCTCCTTTAGGATTTGGATGGACTCCTGTCTCACGTTTAGGTCTTTCAACCATTTGGAGTCTATCTTTGTGTGTGGTGTAAGGAAATGGTCCAGTTTCATTCTTCTGCATGTGGCTGTCCAATTTTCCCAACACCATTTGTTGAAGAGACTGTCATTTTTCCACTGGACATTCTTTCCTGCTTTGTCAAAGATAAGTTGACCATAGAGTTGAGGGTCCATTTCTGGGCTCTCGATTCTGTTCCATTGATCTATGTGTCTGTTTTTGTGCCAGTACCATACTGTCTTGATGATGACAGCTTTGTAATAGAGCTGGAAGTCCGGAATTGTGATGCCGCCAGCTTTGCTTTTCTTTTTCAATACTCCTCTGGCTATTCGGGGTCTCTTCTGGTTCCATACAAATTTTAGGATTATTTGTTCCATTTCTTTGAAAAAAGTGGATGGTATTTTGATGGGGATTGCATTGAATGTGTAGATTGCTCTAGGTAGCATTGACATCTTCACAATGTTGGTTCTCCCAATCCATGAGCATGGAACGTTTTTCCATTTCTTTGTGTCTTCTTCAATTTCTTTCCTGAGTATTTTATAGTTTTCTGAGTACAGATCCTTTGCCTCTTTGGTTAAATTTCTTCCTAGGTATCTTATGGTTTTGGGTGCAATTGTGAATGGGATCGACTCCTTGATTTGTCTCTCTTCTGTCTTGTTGTTGGTGTATAGGAATGCCACTGATTTCTGTGCATTGATTTTATAGCCTGCTACTTGACTGAATTCCTGTATGAGTTCTAGCAGTTTTGGGGTGGAGTCTTTTGGGTTTTCCACATAAAGTATCATATCATCTGCAAAGAGTGAGAGTTTGACTTCCTCTTTGCCGATTTGGATGCCTTTGATTTCTTTTTGTTGTCTGATTGCTGTGGCTAGGACTTCTAATACTATGTTGAATAGCAGTGGTGAGAGTGGACATCCCTGCCGCGTTCCTGACCTTAGGGGAAAAGCTCTCAGCTTTTCCCCATTGACAATGATATTTGCTGTAGGTTTTTCGTAGATGGCTTTTATGATATTGAGGTATGTACCCTCTATCCCTATACTCTGAAGAGTTTTGATCAAGAAAGGATGCTGTACTTTGTCAAATGCTTTTTCTGCATCTATTGAGAGGATCATATGATTCTTGTTCTTTCTTTTGTTAATGTATTGTATCACGTTGATTGATTTGCGGATGTTGAACCAGCCTTGCAGCCCAGGGATAAATCCCACTTGGTCGTGGTGAATAATCCTTTTAATGTACTGTTGGATCCTATTGGCTAGTATTTTGGTGAGAATTTTTGCATCCATGTTCATCAAGGATATTGGTCTGTAATTCTCCTTTTTGATGGGATCTTTGTCTGGTTTTGGGATCAAGGTAATGGTGGCCTCATAAAATGAATTTGGAGGTTTTCCTTCCATTTCTATTTTTTGGAACAGTTTCAGGAGAATAGGTATTAATTCTTCTTTAAATGTCTGATAGAATTCCCCTGGGAAGCCATCTCGCCCTGGGCTTTTGTTTGTTGGGAGATTTTTGATGACTGCTTCAATTTCCTTAGTGGTTATAGGTCTGTTCAGGTTTTCTATTTCTTCCTGGTTCAATTTTGGTAGTTGATACATCTCTAGGAATGCATCCATTTCTTCCAGGTTATCTAATTTGCTGGCATAGAGTTGCTCATAATATATTCTTATAATTGTTTGTATTTCTTTGGTGTTGGTTGTGATCTCTCCTCTTTCATTCATAATTTTGTTGATTTGGGTCATTTCTCTTTTCTTTTTGATCAGTCTGGCCAGGGGTTTATCAATCTTGTTAATTCTTTCAAAGAACCAGCTGCTAGTTTCGTTGATCTGTTCTACTGTTCTTTTGGTTTCTAGTTCATTGATTTCTACTCTGATCTTTATTATTTCTCTTCTCCTGCTGGGTTTAGGCTTTCTTTGCTGTTCTTTCTCCAGCTCCTTTAGGTGTAGGGTTAGATTGTGTATTTGAGACCTTTCTTGTTTCTTGAGAAAGGCTTGTATTGCTATATACTTTCCTCTCAGGACTGCCTTTGCTATATCCCAAAGATTTTGGACAGTTGTGTTTTCATTTTCATTGGTTTCCATGAATTTTTTTAATTCTTCTTTAATTTCCTGGTTGACCCATTCATTCTTTAGTAGGATGCTCTTTAGCCTCCATGTATTTGAGTTCTTTCCGACTTTCCTCTTGTGATTGAGTTCTAGTTTCAAAGCATTGTGGTCTGAAAATATGCAGGGAATGATCCCAATCTTTTGGTACCGGTTGAGACCTGATTTGTGACCTAGGATGTGATCAATTCTGGAGAATGTTCCATGGGCACTAGAGAAGAATGTGTATTCCGTTGCTTTGGGATGGAATGTTCTGAATATGTCTGTGAAGTCCATTTGGTCCAGTGTGTCATTTAAAGTCTTTATTTCCTTGTTGATCTTTTGCTTAGATGATCTGTCCATTTCAGTCAGGGGGGTGTTAAAGTCCCCCACTATTATTGTATTGTTGTCAATGTGTTTCTTTGCTTTTGTTATTAATTGTCTTATATAATTGGCTGCTCCCATGTTCGGGGCATAGATATTTACAATTGTTAGATCTTCTTGTTGGATAGACCCTTTAAGTAGGATATAGTGTCCTTCCTCATCTCTTATTACAGTCTTTGTTTTAAAATCTAGTTTGTCTGATATAAGGATTGCCACCCCAGCTTTCTTTTGGTGTCCATTAGCATGGTAAATTGTTTTCCACCCCCTCACTTTCAATCTGGGGGTGTCTTTGGG